>NC_133036.1:20587500-20948333 GCF_048771995.1 Taeniopygia guttata
GGTTTTAAAAAATATTTTTAAGCCTCTTCTTTAGAGAGTTGGGGGGTTTCTCTTGGTTAGTTTTGTGAGTTTTTAATTTTTATTATTAGGTATTTTATTCTGTTCTCTCAGGTCTGCATTAGAAACATATTACATTGGCTGCATAAAATTATCTCCTGTAGTAGCAGTGCTGTTACTCAATGGTGCTGCTTCCAGCAGCAGTTCTGACTCTGTTTCCAAAGGTTTATTTGTAACCTGCACCATAAATCGTGCTTGGTTACACCTCATATGGAAACAATCAGCCTAAGGCAATATTTACAAATTAAATTTTTATTCTGTTAAAATGATGTTTTTTTAAAAATTGCTTAAATTTGGGTTATTTTTTTAGACACATATTCTTATCTCGATTAAAGAGAAAGGTGAATTCTCTAAAGATGGATAAAATCATGGTTCCAAAGACATAAAAGATGGGATATCAGTCTGACTTGGTGAAAACCTTAGTCCTGGCTCCACAGCTGAGATGGAAGACAGGAGTTTGTAGTGTGGAGATAACATAGAAAGGAAAAGCACTGAACGGCTAAAATGAGTTTGGCACATTTCATGTTGATGTTTTAATAAAGTTTTATTGGGAATGGACACAAAGAATTTGAAGATGACACTAATATTTATGGATAAGGCATTACACTTGTAAGGTGGGTGTTTTCATGCAATAAAATCACAAATGGGGGCTGGTATTCCAGCAAACCTTAGGATAACATACTTGAAGTGGACGCTTCCCTAAAACTTCCCTTGTTTCTGCAGCAAATAACTGGGCCCACCACAGAAATTTAGATTGTTCAGACCATCTTACGGGGGTTTTAATTTGTTTGTGTCACAGTACCTCCCTTTACCTTTAATGGCACAGAAAATGGCAGCAGACAAGAAAGACCACAAAAATACTTTGACTTTACTAGTGAAAGGTAAACTCAATCAGTCAATAGTGGAAGCCTCAGAGAAAACGGATGGAAGACGTTTAGGTTGGTAAGCTGTGGCCACTCAGTTATGCCCAGGCTGTGTCTGCCTCAGCACTTCAGGAGCGGCTGCAGTTGGAATGTAAAGCCGCTCCTTGTGGAGGGCCACGGGCCCACCAGGGCGAGTCAATGGCCATGGCCGGGGAGGACACGCCACAGGCTCCAGCACTCCTCCAGGCCAGGCTGAGAGGAAGGGCTGACCCCTGGTGCTCCACAGCACCGTGTCAAATAACACAGCTCTGTCCTCCCCATTGGCCTGTTGGCCTCACCTTCCCATTTCCCCCTACTTGTCCCCGTTCCAGAAAGGTCCCTGTTTCCCCACTGGCCCTTGTACCTCTGCATTTCCACCTTGGCATTCCCCGTTGGTTCCCATCCTTTGTCCTGCCTGTGTACCACTGCTGTGTCCTCAGCCCCTTCGTCCTGATGCTGTTCCACCCCCTCTTGCCCATATTTAAACCTGGACCCTCCTGTATTCCTTGTCTTCTATCCCTGGACCCCTTCACTGTGTGGACCCAATAAAGCTGTGTCAGAACTTGCAGCAGAAGTCCCTCTGGTGTCTCCTCAGGAGCAGCTGTGCCGTGTGACCGTGAGTGTGTGTTTGTTGTGTGCCTCCCTGAACGCCTCACCAAAGGTGCTTCAGGGAAGGCAGCAGCATTTACCATCTCACCCCGCTGCTACAATTACTGGCAAAACAGCCAGAGCTGACCAGTCCTTTTTCATTTCATTTTCAGGATTATGGAAAGCTCAGGAAATTTCTGGTGAAAGAAATCTATGGGAGGTTGAAAGGCATTTGGACCATAGGATTGTGCTCAGACATCAGAGATACAGTATTTCAGTATTATTCAATTTATATGCAGGGTGTTAATAAATAAATAAAGTACATTTTATACATTTATGACAGCAGTGAGGCAGGTGATTATCCACCTCCACTCTGCTCTCCTGAGCCCTGGAATGCTGGGAATAGTTCTGGGGCCCCCAGTATAAGAAGGACATGGAACTATTGGAGCAAATCCAGAGGAGGCCATGGAGGTGCTGAGGGGACTGCAGCACCTCCCCTGTGGAGCCAGGCTGGGAGAGCTGGGGCTGCTCAGCCTGGACAGGAGAAGTTGTGTGGAGAGCTCACAGCCCCTTCCAGGGGCTGCAGGGAACCCAGAGAGGAACAATTCCTCAGGAACTGCAGTGCCAGGACACAGGGAATGGCTCCCAGTGCCAGAGGGCAGGGCTGGATGGGATATTGGGAATGAGGAATTGGTCCCTGTGAGGGTGGGCAGGCCCTGGCACAGGTGCCCAGAGCAGCTGTGGCTGCCCCTGGATCCCTGGCAGTGCCCAAGGCCAGGCTGGACACAGGATTGGAGCAGCCTGGGACAGTGGGAGGTGTCCCTGTCATGGCAGGGGTGGAATGAGATGAACTTTAGGGTCCTTTCCTACCCAAAATGTTCCATGACTCTATGATTTTCTGTTGCTGGAAATACAAGATTAATAATACTTTGATAACTGTAACAGTATTAAATATTTTTAAAAATCCAATCCCCTGCACAAAACAAGCAGGGGAAGCAACTCTTGTTGACTCTGAAGTGTCTTTAAAGTCAGCATAGAGACCTCAGCAGTTTCATTCTGAGTGTGAGCGTCCCTATTGGAAATTACAGTATTTAAGCAGGTGTTTCATGGCCACTTCCCCGTTCCCTGTGACCAACTTGGATGTTTTGCTAATAATATCAAAATTAAATATACAGCTAATAACTGAGAGGACAGCATTCAAGTTGTTTGATTTGGGTATTTTCAAATGGCTGGACTAGCAAGTTGAAAATAGCTGTTAAGTGTTTAACATAGACAAATGCAAAATAATCGATATGTAGGCAATGAACCAGAGTAAAAAGTGTACATACAACAGAAGGGTCTACAGCATAATGACAGGGAAAGGATTTAAAGGTTATTATAAACAAATCCATGAAGATATCAGCATGGCTATGTGCATGGGGAGAAAAAGTCACCATGAAATGGGGATGTACAAATGAGCAGAATACAAATGCAAACAGGAAATATTGAGAGAATATATAGTTGTTTTACTCTTTGGCTTAAATAGTACCACAATTTCCAGTTTTTAAAGTTTAGTATCCTGGTTACAAACCTGCTTTGTATCTAAGCCGTGCTCTGGGCATTTGGATTTCTAAAATAGGATTCTCATATTTAAGCCCTGGGATAGAATATTTGCCCCTGTAATTTCTGTTAACTATCTGTATTTTAGTGGGCTGTTATTTTAGCACTCTGGGTGCTGTGCCAGCTCTGGATCCTCAGCACAGCAGGGACAGGGTGTTGGTGCACACACAGGGGCAGTTTCTTAGGCTGTGACAAAGCAATGGTCTTTCCTGGCTCTCACAGTGTCCTCAGAAGCCCTTGATTTGCGTGCAAGGTTCCTTCACTTGGCTTTTTCAGTACAGCATCTTACAAAGTGAGAAAGCTACTTTATTAAAGCCTGGCATAACTGTACAGTACACTAGGTCAGGCACCCACATTAAATCTGGGGATGCTCAATGATAAAATGTAAGCTTTTATTAGCAGGCACCCTGTTCTTTTGCTTCCTGCATGTGGGCATGTTGTCTTTGATACAAAGATCCTAAAAACACCAGTTTTATTTTCTTAAACTATTTCTCATAATGTCCAAAGTCACAAAAATATCTCTGCCTGTGCAGCATATGCTTGATTTTTCATGTGCCCCACACGCAGTCTGGCCAACACGTTTAAGTATTCTTTTTTTTTTTTTTTTTTCCCTTCACCCTCTGTTACAGATGGTATCATATTATTTCCGTAATTTTATAGTACTGCCTTCATATGGATTTTAGTGTCCTAGGATAAACAGATGTGGGCCATAGCAGATTATGTCAAAATTAATGTGTGTTGTACCCAATAATCAGATTGATACTGTGGCCTTATTTTTATCAGATTCCTGAAGTGACACAGGAAGAGATCCCCTTCTTTGCAGTAAAAACATTGCTAGTTAATCTAAATTTAGTTTAACAAGCTGGTGGAAGAAGAGAAAGTCTGGATAAACAGGTCATTCTTTTATTTCCGTGTGTTGTGCTTCTGAGGTTGAAGAAGATGTAAGACTGGGAAGGACAACTGGAGTGCCCAGCACAGCTTGGTATTGGGCAAAACTCCTGAATTTGAGATCAAGGTCACAATCTGAGACTTGCAAAGAGAGTTTAACTTACAATATTTTAAAATATCTTTAACAGTATTGAATCCCAAATGTATCTGCAACATAAAATAATTTAGTCTTTATATTATAAAAACTGTAGCTTGCTCTGATATTCAGAATCTAAGAGTTTTCAGACGTGCTCATCTACCAAGCTCTGCATTGATATGTGAAGAACTTTGAAGAAAACTTGATGTTTTCCAAAATTTGTTATCACAAAACAAAATTTAAGAAAGATTTCTTGTTGGAATGAACGTTATGTTATTTCTAAATTTTTGGAGTTTATATGATTGTGAAATTTTAGTGTAGTTTTATTAGCTCTGGAAACCTAAAGACTTTATTCCTTCTACTGTCCTACTGCCTGGACTGAACGCAGCAGTTTAGAGATAACCAGACCTTGCGAAACTCTCACTCAAAGATTAAAAGTGAAGGACCAGTCCTGTAACCTAAGTCATGCCACTTCAAAATTAATAAGGTTTTATAGAAAGTGTACTTCTGAGTGTCAATAAAGATGGAAAATTCAAGTTCTGCACTCAGGCAGGTCTGTGAGGGGGAGAATAACCAGCAATTTCCGTGGATAAATGAAGGAGGAGACAGTTTAGGCTCATATTGGGTCGATCCAAACCAGCCTATTTTTTAATATACCCTTTTTTAGGGAATGGTTGAATTTGTTCAGGCGTTTTATTTCTTTGTTTATCCAGGTTTAGAGCCAGGAAATTGTGTCTCTTGGAATTTGTGCCCTTTTGAGGCTGGCTTCAAAACAGGATGAGGAATTCAGACACAGTAGTAAGAACTTAAGGTAAGAAGGGTTGTGGAGAAATACAGGAAAATAAATGTTGGCTTTTGAGCACAATTGCAAAATAGGAAGTGAAAAACAGCGTAGGAAACAATGGAAAAATAACATGGAGCTCCCAGGTGACGGGCTATATGACATATTTAATGAGAAAATTGATTAAGGGCTACTGAAATGAAATTGGACATGCTGAGAGCAATAGGTAAATAAAATAAAGTCCAGGTAGAATGGAAATCTGTGCAAAGATCAGAGAAATGGGGACTGTGCTGCTCTCTCAAGCAAAAGAAAAAACCTCTGATCTCATTTTCATAACTTTTATAATGAACAAACAGCTAAACAGGCCCTATTATTGCTCTGCAGTGAAATTGTGCTAATTGGGGGGAAGTGGCTACGTGGAGCAGAGTCCATGTGAGACAGGATTGGAATTGGGAATATCAACCCAAAATATTTCTGTCACTGATGATTTCCCCCTGCCACGTTTTTGGGGCATTAGTGGTTGGGTTTCTGCACCTCCAGTCCTGGGGAACTTCTGGGCCCCTCAGGGCAAGAGAGAGCCCAGGGGCTGGGGGTGTCCAGGGCAGGGAACAGAGCTGGGAAAGGGGCTGGAGCCCCAGGAGGGGCTGAGGGAGCTGGGAAGGGGCTCAGCCTGGAGCAAAGGAGGCTCAGGGGCCCTTCTGGCTCTGCACAGCTCCTGCCAGGAGGGGACAGCCGGGGGGTCGGGCTCTGCTCCAGGAACAGGGACAGGAGGAGAGGGAACGGCCTCAGGCTGGGCTGGGGCAGGCTCAGGGTGGATTTTAGGAAAATTCCTTCATGGAAAGGGCTGTCCAGCCCTGGCACAGCTGCCCAGGGCAGGGGTGGAGTCCCCCATTCCTGGAAGGATTTAAGAGCTGTGGATGTGGCACCTGGGGACATGGGTCAGTGGGATCTTCAACATAATGACCCTGTGATTCTACACAGGATTATGTGTCTTGTATATCATGAAGGAGTGCAGCTTCTATTCCAGGAAGTGTTCACCCTTTTGTAGATTAGTGAAGGAAGGAGAACATGCTCCGTGGCTGGAAGTCATAATTAATTTCCTATATATTTAGTAAGAAAATACATATTTATTGATTTCAACCTGCTAATCTGTTATATGCGCATGTTAAATATAGTGTGAGTGCTTTTTTAATTTTCACACCAGAAAGATCAAGAACAGTAAATCACCCTGCTACCTTTTAGCTGTACATTGAGAAAACCCATATCCTGAGAAGTTCAAGGCAATCTGAGCTTTTGCTCCCTTACATGCTGAGATAATTTGCATGTGTCTTTATGATCACAGTGATTTGGGCAATTAACATTTTTAAGTCCAATTAACACCAAATGTTATCAAAAACCTTTTGCAAATTGCAATTTGCTGCTGCAAAGAGCAAGGAAGAAACTGAGCGTTTGACTTCCTATTTGCTGCCATAACTCAGTGCCATAAAAACATGAGTATTGTGCTTTGCAGGAACTTTATCTCCAAAAGCACGTGGGAATGGATAAGCATGTGGGCTTGGGGCGAGCCCACAATGATTCACAGTAATCACAGGCTTGCTTTCATTTTAACTTCTGGCTACTTCTATGTTTTTCATTCTTCATCAGAGAAAGCATAGATTCAAGTATGATCCTGATTCTGCCATCAATTCAGTTTAGTGGTTTTGAGTGTGATTTTCATTCAGGAGAGTGAATTGCATGTCTGACAGGCGCTGCTTAGTTGGTTTCATTGCTACCTGAAAGATCTTGGTCATTATTTTCTTCTCTTGTACCATTTTACATCAGTGGGGAATTGGGGGAATTTCGCACAACCTGGGTTTTTTGGTTTTTTTTTTTTTTTTTTTTTTTGGGTTTTTTTTTGTGTTACAGATGTAGGTACATATTCCTGAAACCCCCATGCAGACAACAACATTCAAAAAGCCAAAAATTATTTAGGGATGGCCTTGAGACTGTCATAGGGCCTTTGTTGGCTAAGATTTTGGGACAGGACTTGATGGCATCCCAGTAGTCCCAATACCTGAGTGTTCAGAGCTGCTTTGGAAAAGTAAATTGTCCCATACATGGTGGAAATTTAAGGGCACTATTTAATGCCAGTAAATAGAGACATCAAATAACAAAAGAATCTCTGGGGATAATCCTCTCCTTCCAAAACTGGCAGCTGCAAAGGAGGGAGTTGCATGAGGATGCTGTTTCTGACAGGCAGATTGGAGAAAACAAACAAAAATTGCAAAAAAATGTAGTAAAGGTGGAAGGGTGCTAGCCACAAGATGAAAATAACAGAATATTTAGGAAATCTGCTGTGCTGAGTGATCTGTTGGGAAAGTGGCAGATATAAGGTCCAAAGATAAGTTATAGGGCTATGATTTGATATGGGGAAGAGAGGGTGGGAAATAACCCCAATTCCACCGACTCTCTGACAGTACCAAAGGAAAAAAAGGTATCCTACTATCTTAGCCAGAGTGACACCATGGATTAAGACTCTCAGAATTTCAAGCAGGGAGAAAGAATTGGGGAGGGAGAAGGAAAGAAAAGAAGAAGCAGAGCAGGACATCTTACAGTAGTTCAGCAATTTCACCAGGAATTTTCAGATGATTATATGTACAGTCTTCTGATACTGTCCACTTTAAATTGTCATTATACACTCAGGGAAGCAGAAATCAAAAGTAGTATATAAATTTCTTTCCCTTTAAGGTGCCTTTATGCCAGTAAAAACAAATACCTAATGAGCCATAATCTCCTTAATGACACAGTTTCAAACACTGATTTTTCCATATAATCTACAGTTCAAAATAAATTCCTCACGTGTCAATCTCGAGAGATTATTTCTGGAGGCTTCTTAGAAAATGAGGGGAGATAGTTTGAAGATGCGGTGGGATGCTGAGCACAGACCAGGCTGCACATTTCAGTGGGATGCTGTGCTTTGCTCCAAAAGGCAGAGTTCCACTGATGGAGTGAGGAGGTGATCCCACCACGAAAGGATTTGTGCAGTGGGAGAGCAGCAGGGTCACCTGAGTGTTCACTGAGTGCTAGGTCTCTAAATATTTCACAGAATCACAGAATATCCAGGGCTGGAATGGACCCACTTGGATCACTGCCCTAGCTCCTGTCCCTGCAAAGACACCCCGACAATCCCACCCTGTACATCCCTCCTGTGAAATTTTTTCCCTCCTTTTCTTGGTGTCACCTCCTCTTTTCATCTCCCCATGGTCTATTTGCCTTGCCTACATAAATTTGGAAGTAACAGTATTACTCTCAAATGCCAGCCAGTGTTTCTCAGCTGTTTTTCAACCATGTGCAAAAGTAAGGGTCCCACTTCAGGAAGGTTTTGTGCTGTATTTCCTGATAACTCTGGTCACTGAATTATTAATTCCTATGTTATGTTCTCTATTCAGAGCTGTTTAATAAGGTGGGAAACTGGGGGGCAAGTGTTGCCTAAAAGAGTGGCTGCTGAACACCTTGCAGAGGCTGAGCCCAGGAAATGACAGGAAAAGGGGAAATGGGGTTCTTTGAAAGTTGAGCAGTTATTTCTGCCTCTCTCTGCACCATAGAAATTCTCATAACTCTGGTAATTGTACTTTTATGTAAAGATAAGCTGCAGCTCAGACCCTGTAGAATTTTCTTGGTGATGTCTCTTAGTTTTGAGTGCATATGCTCTGAATTGAGAGATTTCTCTAATTTTATTTTTTGAAATAATATTCCTGTTGTTTGTCCTTTTCTATTACAACCATATGCATAAAATAACGTGAATCCCAGTGTATTTCAGAGCTGTTCCAAACAGCCCTATCAAATTTCTCCTTTTAAAAGAAATGCCAGTAGATGCTTGCAATAACTATAGCAATGACCCAGTTAAACTTTTTCTGTTAAGTATTTTAAATTTTTTTGTTGGATCTGCATCAAGGTTGTGCTGTTAGGAGCCAAAAGCAAACCCTAGGAAACCAAAAAAAAAGTCAAAGCTCATTTTGGTGTGTGCCAGATTACTGGGTGTGTTACAAATGCCAAGCAGCTCATACCCAAATCACACAGGCCAAAACCAAGACAAGCACGTGCTGGGAGCTCAGGGGAATTCAATATCACTGGTTGGGACATGATTAAGTAACTTCTTGTGCTCAAACATTTTCAGTAAACAACTGCATTATGCCTTTTCTCACTCTGCCTTTCAGTTCAGCTCAGACTTCAATGGTACATGAGGGAAATCTGCTTCCCTGAGCCTAAGCAGTCCCTGGGGCAGGCAGAAATCAGGCTCAGCAGCACTGGGATTCTGAATGTGCACTGGATCGTTCCCTGGAGGAGCACAGAGCTGCTCTGCCTGGCATCCAGGGTCCCCAGGAAGTCTGAGGGTGATAAGGGCTGCTTTGCCCTTGTCACTGTGTAATATAGTGCGAGAAAAAGAAACTTCAGCTGCAGCTCAGGGCTTGGACTTGCCTGGTCCCTCATGGGCACCTTGGAGTTCCTCACTCCCAGCTTGCAACAAATCACTGAAGGACCACGTTAACTCTTAGATCTCTCCAGGCTAAAATCCACCCTCTCCAATCGCCTAAAAGGTAGGGAGACCATTTGAGACTTAAAAGTGAAAGCCAGAGGCATTGCCATCCCTTGAAATACCTGCCATGAGCCAGGATCCCATCCAGTGGCACTAAATGGGACTCCTGGGGAGTCTGAAAGCCTGGACTAAATTGCCGTCATCTGGCTTCCATGTGGGCACTCCCTGATTCCTGCTGAATCCCGCCAGCTGAAGTTCCTGGGCTTAAAAAAACATTCTTTATCTCCCTCATCATATTCAAAACTCATTCTGCTGTAAACCACCCCCTCAGCCTGGCCCCAGTGATGGATGGAGAGCTCTGCCAAAACTTTCTCCCCCTTCCTGGCTTCTTTACACAGCCAGTTCTCCTGGGGGCTGCAGAAATGGGGAGGGAGAGCCAGGCTGCAGTGGGTAATTCAGTCCTGTGCTGTCAGCAAGAGGCACTGAAAACAACCTCACTGAGGAATGTAAAACCATCTGTGATAACATCTCCTGATACCAGGATAAAAAAGTAGGGATAAAATTGTTCTTCATAAAGACGGATAATATTAATAATTTTAAAGACTTCTATAGCCAGTTTAAACTTAAATGAGCCCTTTACTGCTCTCCTGCAAAGCACAATCAAAGAACTCGTGCTCTTTCAATAAACTCCAGGATTCTTAAACAGAGAGTTCAGTCATGGATTGTTCCTGCAGTGAAAATATAGGTAAACAAAAAATATATTTTTTTCTTATTTACTTACTTATATTTAGAATAACGCGTTCAGATGAAAAGCGTAGCTTTGGAAGCATCACCTCCTTCTGCTGAAAGCACTATGCTCTTAATTGTAAAACTCCAGGGCCAGGAGCCTGCTCTGTGTTATGGAATAAGTGTGAGCAGTAAAACACAACTGCTTCCTGACGGGCCTGGAACATTTGATCAGCCTTCCCTGGGCCTGGCCAGGCTGGGCTGGCTCTTTACTGCTCCTGTCTCCCTCCCAGCATTTGCTTATGGAAGCAGCTCTGGTCTGCATCAAAGGGCAGGACCCCAGCATGTGATAATAAATAAATCAATCAGCGCTAATGAACCCAGTGGTGCAGCCTGTGGCCCCACACCACCCCCACATATGGCCCCACGGCCATGGGGCTGGACAGGAGGTGCTCAGGTGACAATAGGCAGGAGCAGAAAGGGTTGGAGGAGCCTCACTTTTCTCTTCCCTCTAAGTTTAGAAGCCCAATGTTTAATTTTCTTCCCCTCTCCCTGTTTTTTTCCTAACTGGCCCATTTTTGTCATCAATGATGACATCAATGCTTTATTGTCATGGAGAAAAATATTCCCTGTTTCTTGTAGAACACATGATTGATGGTGATTAGCCTCATATCTCATATTAAAAGGCAATTTTTTTGTTGTTGTTGTTTGCTTATTTTGTAAAAGGGTTTTTTCCTTTCTTTGAAAAGACTAGTTTTTAATTTTGGACAAAGTATTTTCTTAGGGTGATCCAAAGCTGTGTCCATCTGGTGGTTTGTGGGTTGAATGGATGATTCCTGAGGAAAGAATCTCTCAAGATGCTAAATTATTTTGGAGATTTTCTTGGTAGATGATATATACTCAACAACCAAAGGGTATAAGGTGCTGCTGTGTCCAGGATGTCCTAGAAACTGGATTGGCTTGGGATTGTAGCTCTATCATAGGTCAAGGATAAAATCCTGACATCATCAATATCAATTTAAAAACCTACATTAATTTAAAATGGGCTGTGATTTCACTTTCTACTGTTTCCTCCTGGCTACACTGATCTTTTCCCCATCCCCAAACCTGAAAAAAGAATCATCTTCTCAGACATAGCTCTATGGTAAATCTTGGCAAATATTTGTTGTGTGGACTAATGGAATTTTTCACTAGCAGTAATAAAAAATGCTGAGTTTTTCTAAAAGTGTTCAGCTTTGAAAGCACTGAAGAATAGTGCATGAATTAAGTTTAGCACCAAGAGCCTCAGCTTAAAGGTAGGAAAATTGAAGAATGGATTTTGGTAAATAAGTTACCAAAGAAGCATGGAAAATTGGTGGCAACTTTTCATGTCTGAGCCTTGAATGTAGTGTTTCTTCCATAGAATAAAGCCCCTGCAGCTCTTCCTTGCCCAGAAAAAAAGAAAAAAAAAAAAAAATAGAAAAAAGTCACCCTTTCCTCTAGATCTCCAACAGCACTCTGTGAGGAAAATAAATAAAAGTGGGAATTTAAAAATCAGGGTTTTTTTAAAAATAAATGCCTCTAGCTCTTTATTCCTTCAATCAATATTCTAACAAAGAGACTGAGAGTTCCAGCTTTAAAAAGGAATCAAAGTAAACAAAATCTCCCCTAATGCCAGCTCAGTGTTCCTTACAGCAAGTCATGTGGGCAGGAAGATTGGTGGTTCTGATATCTGGATCTTTGTAAGGTCTTTAATCATGACATTCTCCCAACTCATAATTCAACATCGCAGAATGAAATACAGAAGGAAATTGAAGCTGATTTATAAAATATGGATCTCTTCTCCATGGAAGAAAGTTAAGAGTACTTAAGGGGGAGAAACCCCAGAGCATTTGCAGTTCAAATGAAAAATATGCTGACATATTTCTTCCAGGAAAAAAATAAATAAAGATAAAAGATACAGGAAAGAGTAGGTGACAATAATTAGTTTGTTGTTTTAAATTAGGAGGTCTCCTGGGCCAGATGTTAGTTGTCAGGGAGTGATACCCCCTCCTGAGACATGTAATGAAACTGAGATAGCCAGGAGCCTTGAGGAAACAAAATAGGCTCTCTGTTCGGATATGTCATTTTATTACAATGTTCTCGCCTTTTGCCTGAAGCATCCTGTGACTGGGGATGGAAGGGAGAAGGCAGAGAAAGAGAGTGTGCAAGGATTGATGGAGGGATGCAGGCAGGATTTGTATTCCAGCAGGGTCTGGCCCGCCAAGCAGGCAGCGTGACGAGGAGGCAGGGAGCGGCTGGTGCCACAGCCCAGGCTGGCCTGGGACACCGAGCTGGGTGAGCTCATGGCCATGGAGGGGACACCGAGCTGGGTGAGCTCATGGCCATGGAGGGGACACCGAGCTGGGTGAGCACATGGCCATGGAGGGGACACCGAGCTGGGTGAGCCCATGGCCATGGAGGGGACACTGAGCTGGCCGGGACACCGAGCTGGCCGGGCTCATGGCCGTGGAGGGGACACCGAGCTGGGTGAGCTCATGGCCATGGAGGGGACACCGAGCTGGGTGAGCTCATGGCCATGGAGGGGACACCGAGCTGGGTGAGCCCATGGCCATGGAGGGGACACTGAGCTGGGTGAGCCCATGGCCATGGAGGGGACACTGAGCTGGGTGAGCTCATGACCATGGAGGGGACACCGAGCTGGCCGGGCTCATGGCCATGGAGGGGACACCGAGCTGGGTGAGCCCATGGCCATGGAGGGGACACTAAGCTGGCCGGGCTCATGGCCACGCAGGGGACACTGACCAGACACGGAGCAGCAGAATTACCCTGCTGGTGTCCCGCACTCAGCAGAGTCCAGGGCTGCCGCACTCCCGGCCCCTGGGCTCGGCATTCCGGTGCTGGGATGCGGGGCAGGTCCCTCCGTGCCCCAGGGCGGGCGGGCCACCCTGCCAGCCCTGTGCCAGCGCACAGCGCGGTGGCACCGCCGTGTCCCGGGAGCGGAGCGGCTCCTCCCGGGCAGGGATGGCCGGAGCGGCCCCGGCTCCGATCCCTGCGGGATGTTGCCCATTCCCCCGCTCCGGATCCCGTCCGGCACTAACGGGGCGGCAGTAACCAGCGCTGCACAGCCGCCCCAGCCCTGCCCGAGCAGCCCCGTCCGTGCCGCCAGCCACACTTGCGCCCTTTACACCCCACTTGCAGCCCCGTCTCGCCCTCTTATTTCGGCGCTAGAATAAGGACAAATATTAACCTGATTTCGTATGAGGGATAATACGTTTTTCAGCATTTGCATGGAGCTGTGTTAAATAATTAAAATATTTCTATGCTTCAGGAGCCGCAAATGCTAAAAAAAGACGACAGATACAGAAAAATATATAAGTTTTGCAAAAGTTTTGCCATTCAAAATTATTTTCCAAGACTTAAGTGTTTCAGAGCATATTAACTTTGAAAACAGCGTTTGCATTTACTTTATCTAAGTGGGATGAAAGACTGAGTTGGTTTTGATTTATTCTTGTTTATGGAATGATTGAAAAATAAATCTTTTTAAAAGTGACTCATTTAAGATGCCCACATGATGCACATTTTAGTATCTGCTCTTAAAGTTGTGCCAGCAGCATTCTGCTTTTTAACAGCTTCTAACTAGTTTAATAAAGTGCAGTTTGCAATTGTGACTTCCCAGCATGAGCACTGTATTGTTTCAGGTGATGCAGCTGCTGACTTTTAATCAAATGACAATTTAAGAGACATAAAGACATCTCTCCATCTAATTTCCTGGCTGGAATTTCAGCACACAGGAATTACAGAAGGAATGTTACAGCCGATTATGGCACTTATAATCTCTCAATTGGCTTCTGGGGATGTTATGAGATCCTTTTCCTAAACCCGCCTGCTGTCCAAAAGTTACAGGATTTTTCCATTAATGATATAAGATTACTTCAAGTTTACCTAACGGCACTCTGGGACTCTGTCCTGGCTGCACTTGGAGTAGAAGATGCCTGGGATTTTGCAGGTTTAATTCCTGGGTCTGCAGATTTCAAAGAACCAGAAGTTAATTAACTATTGCTATTCCTCGTTAGCTGAAGGAATACTTTAAATACAGGAATCAGAGTGAACTGTCCACACATACCCCATGTAGTCAAACCTTCCAGCTGGTTGCTCACTAGGAGTATTTTATAATGTTGATAACTACTATAATCTCTCAAACACATAGCTAATTGGATAAACCAGGGCTGAGCCTGCGGGCATTTTTGGATTTTATTTAAATTGCTATTTACTTAGAGAATTCTTTTTCAGCTAGTGTTACAGTCAGAGTAATGTTTTAGGAAGTGCTCTCATGATTGAGAAGTCTGTATTTCAGTCTAAAAATTGACTTTGACACTCCTAGGAGCACTTGAAAATCCAGACCATTTTGAAAGTATTTTTATATATAAATAGGAATTGTATTGGAAAATAAATTCGTGGAACCCCTTTCAGCTGAAAGTTGTCAAGCAGGATGCAGTCCATTAGAAGAGATTGAAAAGCCCAGTGACAAGCAGGACTGGGCATTTTAAGCCTCAGCACATATTTTTTGGCATAATGTGTCACAAAGGTTTAGGCAGGAGATGCAGGCTTGACACTGACTCTGTGGTGTGTTATCCTCCTCACAGAGCAGGAGAACCCCTGATCCACTGCCAGCACTGCAGCACAGCTTTGCTGAAGGCACTGATGCTTTCACTTTTTTCTGACTGTTTAATTTACTGAAGGGAATGACGAGTTGGTTCTGACACTCCCCAGTTTTGGTGGCAGTGCTGGGAGTGTGAGGAGGCTTTGATCTGCTCAGACACTGTGATAAGATGGGTGCACTCCCTCAGATAAATGGACTGTTTTGCTCTTGCCTTTCCCAACAGGAAATGTGTTCATTGCCCTGAAGAATGTGGGAAAAGTACAGCTAACAGGAGTCCTGTGAAAATTCCCTTGTGCAGCTCTGGGACTGGCCTGGCTGGATTTTATGTTGCTTACTTTATAAATACCTGAAAGGTGATAGCTGCTTTTACACTTCTGGTCCAGGAATGTCTCAGCTCAGTCACACCTAACTGTTCCCTTCACTTTTTCTTTTTAAATCCTTTCCTTTTTTAATTTTTTTTTGCCCCCTTTTCTTTTCCCCATTTCTTATTTCAGTGTTTAAATCCAGACTAAAATACTCTCCCATTATTCTGCTGCAGTTTGACTTCATGCCCATCCCACATATCCATCTCTTGCAGCACTCAGGCTGCAGAGTGGGGCAGTTTCTTTCTCATTTTGACTTTTGTTTTTCTTCCTTATGTTTGTTCATTCTCACAATGTGTCAGAGTAGAAGACAGCTTGGAAGTTGCATTTTACAGTTAGAAGCAAAAGCCCACCATAAATTGCATGTTTATTATTTTTGTTGTACTCTTCTGGATTTTGTGAACATGATGAAAATTTTTGATGAAACAGAAACTTTTACAATCTTCTCAAAAGTTTTTTGAATTTTAGCTGATCTTCTTCCATTATCTATTTCTGTTGACTGAAGTTGTTCTCAGCTTTTGCTTTTTTTTTTTTTTTTTTTTGTGTATTTCAAAACAGACTAGGGCTGAAATATCCCACCCCACCCACACAGACAGGAGAGGTCTCTGCAAATTTTTGAATGGTTTTCAAACATGTCCTGCCTATTCAGGCCTAAGCCTATATTTATACACATTATATTAAAGGGAGGAACAATGTTTATGTTTGAAGGAGCAGTATTATCTTTTCCCAGAATGTCCAGTTATCAAAAGACACTGAATTATGGAGTTTAGACACTGGTTTAGCTGCAGTGTTTTACATAAGCTACTTCTATGAGATGTTTTCCTTTATGCAGCTGAAAGTGATGGCTGGAGGTTTTTCTAAAGAGCCTGGATTCCTCATTCTCATTTTCTTTTAGTGGGAGTGAGGTCCTTGGACCTCTTAAAGAGCTGTTGCTTTCCTTGCTGTTTCAAACCCTCATTTTCAGCAGGAGTGCTGATAACCCATCTCAGAATTGTTATGCCATTTTTCATGATTAATTCTCTGTGCTTCTGATGTACTGGAAGTGATGGAAGATTTATGGAATAAAGGAGATTGACTGGGTATGAAAGCAGGTATAAAATCAGACAGAGAGAGAGAACAGGCACCTCTGTGGGCCTGTTGGACCTCTTTAGAAGTGGACAGTGCCACCAGAGACCACCAGCAGGAAGATCTCATCCAGCCTCAACTTAAACCCTGCTCTTTGTGGGCTGCCCTGTGTCTCCTAGTTCCCCCTGCTTTTCTCCCCATTCCTCACAAGTTCTTGGTGCAGGGGAGCCTCTTTCTGGATGATGCTTAACTCCTCAGTTTGTGGTGTCTCTGGGAAAGTTTGTGCCGAGTTCTGCCCGTACCCAGGCCAGGCAGAAATAATGCTGGAACCTCAGGGCCTGGCAGAAATCCCAGTGCCCTGTAAAAGTGAGCCTTCAGATGGAGGTACACTGACGCATTTGTAGCTTTCTGGAAGCTTTGGAATTTTGTGAAAATGCCTGGGGCCATCATGTCCTTTACAGATATGGTCACATTGAGACCTGTTCCAGGTGGAGGGAAGGGACCCCTGCATCCTCTGTGAAGGTGCCTGAAGGAAAGATGGAGAAAGGGCATTTACAGGGGCCTGGAGGGCCAGGACAAGGGGGAACGGCTTCACACTGACAGAGAACAGATTTAGGTGGGCTATTAGGAGGAAGTTGCTCCCTGGGAGGGCGGGAGGCCCTGCACAGGCTGCCCAGAGCAGCTGTCTGTGGGTGCTTGTGGCAGCTCCCCGGGCAGCCCGCGGCACCGAGGGCGGCTCTGCCCCAGCCTGCGGCGCCAGCTCCCCGGGCCCGGGCCTGGATGGGGCAAGGAAAGCCTCACCAGGATGACGACAGGGCTCTTCATGTGGTACAATCCAGCAGGGCTTACCGAGGAGAAACCCGAGGGTCCAGGCAGGGTAGGAGTGGGTAAAATGCAAGGAGGCAGGGTGGAAGCAGGAGCAGGTAGGGCAGGAACACAACCTCTGCTGAGGGGAACCAGTGCCAAAGAGCCAGGAACAAGGCAGGGTCAGGGTCTGTCACTGAGGGGGGGTGGGAAGGGTCAGGATACAAATCACCCCATGGGGAGAGGAGTCAGGGGAGGGGTTGGAGTGCGGTGACTTGACCTGGACCCATGGGGAAGCGAGGAGGCACTGGTTTCCAGGGAGGACCAGTGGGGGAACTGGGATACAGTATTTTCTAGAACCGGGGAGTGAACCACTGGTGACCGCCAGCCATCCATTTGCCTGAGAAAGCAGGGATTTGTGGGAAGTTGCACCAGTCTCTCACCCTGTGTTCAGTGATGCTGCTTTCCCAAGGCATCCCAGCCCTGTCTTCCCCATGGCTGTCTCCCACAGCTGTCATTGCCCCATGATCCCTGGAGTGTTCAGTGTATTACAGGTCTAAGATTCCTTGGCCAGGAGTATAAAAATGTTCACTAATTTTATTTTATTTTTAACTTCCAAAAAGAACTTTTTGTTCCATGGACCTTGGATGAGCCCCATTTTCCCATGAGGATCTTATCTCCAGATGCAGTCCCCAGTTCAGGACATACACCTCCCAGCATACAGTATATTTTTTAAAGAGAAGTACCTTATTAAGATGTTTCCTGAGGAGGGAGGCAGTTAGGAATGTTTATAATTGCTTTCCTGAACCAGTGCCATGGAGCTTGGCTGCTGTACCACATTCCATAGTAAACCCTCTGGTTTCTCAGCATCTGTTACAGCTTCACCCCCATCCTGTCTCCTCAGCTTCTCCTGTCAGCTTTTTCTGACACAGCACTTGGAGGGCTGTGAAGAAAGGAAGCTGATTTTTTTTCATCTTCTGATTTTTGGGAACTGAGGGTCCTTGGTTCCCCTCAGCTCTTATTTCAGTGCTGACTCAAGAACATGCAGGTGGGAAATTCTAGCAAAGCATAAAAATATGAATCTGATAATGAAAATGCTGCACCAGCTCCTTTCTTCCCTGTGTGTTGCAGTGACCATCTTGATTGTTTCTGGGTTTCATAAGTCTGAAGCCTGATTTTTCCCTTGGGGTCAAGCCATATTCAGCAAGATGGAGTAGAGATGTGAGCACAGCCTGACCTGCAGAGAGGAGGAGCAGAGTTGAAAAAGCTCTCACATGTGCTTGGCCTTGGCAGAGTGGGCACCAACTTCATGATTAGGGCCACCAGAACTGTTCTCTGTAACATTCAGTTAGCAGGAGGGTGATCTCTGCAGCAGGAGGGGAGGATTTCACACAGCGAAATATCAGAAAAACAAAAAAGCCAACAACCAAACCTTTTTACAAAGTTACTTGCTAAGATTTCAGAGAGGATAAAAGTGACAGGTCTAACTGGAAATTCCTTTGTTCCATGAGCAGCTGCTTTGGAATTTCCCTGCAGATGGACTCCAATGCTGTGAAGCATTTTCCTGCTGTTGGAATATCATGTAACTGGATGGAACAAACCAGTGCAGGCTCTAAATCAGCGTATGCATGTGTTCTGGAAAGGAAGGGCGAAAGTTGAAATGAAGAGTTGTTTTCCTTCCCCGTCTTTTCTCTAACTCTGTGATTCAGACTGCCCTTCCCTCTTGTGGCAGGATGGGAGAGAAGGAAATGCTCCAGTAACCTGGAACATCACTAATTAGCATTAGTGGGAGGTCCCAGGAGAAGTAGAGTGTGGAGAGACATTGTAGGTTTAAGAAGGGAGAGTTCCACTTTAGCTTCTACTTAAAAGCTTGCTTTGCTTTTCAAGCAATGTTTACTGTCAGCTTGTGATGCCAGGTGTCTGCTTAGCACCAAAGATGTATTTTTAGGAATGCCAGCCCCTTATCTCTTAATGAAATGATGCCACAGCTGTTCATTCTGAAATTGCAATGCTACTTTCACATGCTACTCAGGGACCAAAGGCACCTCCCAAACTGCAAGTACCAGGAGACACGTGGAGTGAGAATCCACAAGTGGAGTCTTCATGTTTGCAGCTGCTTAAATTCCAAGACACTACATTGGTCCTATGTCATTGTACAATGGGATGTGAATGGATATTCCCACTTTTCCAGTGCAGCAAGTGGTACAGCAGAGGGAAGAAAACACTTTGATCTTGGAGCTGAGCAAACCTCAGAGCCCACGGGGCTCTGCTGTGCTCTGCAAGCAGCCCAGCAGCTTTCCACACACCCCAGCTCCGTGTCCTGTGGCACCATGTGCGTCCTGTGGCACCATGTGCCTCCTGTGGTCAGGAGAGCAGCTGCTGCCCGACAGTGCAGAGTCTGAACTCTGCATTTGTTCAAACAGACAACTTTCCAGAAGATTTTCCTTATGGAGTTAAGGATCATGGAATCATGGAATGCTTTGGAAAGGACCCTAAAAATTACACCCGGTGCCACCCCTGCCATGGACACCTTCCCCTGTCCCAGGCTGCTCCAGCCCCAGTGTCCAACCTGGCCTTGGGCACTGCCAGGGATCCAGGGGCAGCCACAGCTGCTCTGGGCACCTGTGCCAGGGCCTGCCCACCCTGCCAGGGAACAATTCCTAATTCCCAATATCCCATCCAGCCCTGCCCTCTGGCACTGGGAGCCATTCCCTGTGTCCTGGCACTGCAGTTCCTGAGGAATTGTCCCTCTCTGGGTTCCCTGCAGCCCCTGGAATGGGCTGTGAGCTCTCCACACAACTTCTCCTGTCCAGGCTGAGCAGCCCCAGCTCTCCCAGCCTGGCTCCACAGGGGAGGTGCTGCAGTCCCCTAAGCACCTCCATGGCCTCCTCTGGACTCTCTCCAACAGTTCCATGTCCTCCTTGTGTTGTTTCCAGAGATCAGGTTTCTTTTACAGAGCCCTCCAGGATTTTGTACTTATTGTACCGTGTGGAGCAAAGGAATTTGGAGCACATGGGAGCAGAGCACTTGCATTTTGGACTGGGCTCTTCCTATGACTCATGATGAACATCAATGGAAATTGTATTTAATTAGGATAAAGTGTATAGGGAAGGATCAAGTTCAGACAGCGTCAGAAGCAAAATGTTCTGTATCAATTAATGGGTTCAGTCACTGTAAATCTTGTAATCCTCAATCCTCACCAGACCCTCATGAGTACCACATTAGGGGCTGATTGCAACAATCTTCAGAAAAAGGGCAGAAGCGAGTGTGTGACAAGGAGGAAGAGCTGATAAAGGAATATTTCACAACAGAGCTGGGCTGGACTGGAAATCCTCTGCAATATTTATTTCTGAAGAATAAAGATTATCTTGGTGAAAATCATCATCCAGTTTGACGATTTCATGTGAGTATTACTTGATCTACCTTTTAGACACTTGGGAAATCATTGTAACATTTTACCTCTCCCCATGCCAAAATAGGAGCTTTTAGATGACTAATTTGCTCTGCATGCTTTCCAGGATGGGCTACACTTAGGGCTTGTTGAGAGTTTTTGCATCACTCTGTGGCCAAGCCCTCTTTAATGCAGGTGCTGGTGAGATGCAAAGGAGATCCTAGAGGAGGTTCTCAGGGGTTGCCTGCAGTATCTTTTTTGATGTTTACATATCAGTGAGTCTGTATGTATTGTACAAAATGAATATCAAGGAATTGTTGGGGTTGGAAGGGGCCTCTGGGGATTGTCTGATCCATGCAGGGTCACCCCCAAGCAGGTGAAACAGGTAGGTTTTGAGTATCTTGTGAGAAGGGGCTCCACAATCTTTCTGGACACCCTGCTCCAGTCTCTGCCACCCTCAAAGAAGCTTTTCCTCATATTCAGATGGAACATCCTGTGCTCCTCTTAGTTCCCTTTGCCCCTTTCCCTGTGGCTGGGCACCACTGAGAAGTGTCTGGCTCCATCATCTCCAGATACCTGTGTACATTGATAAGGTCTCCTCTCAGCCTTCTCCAGTAACAGGCCCAGCTCCCTCACCATCTCCTCATCAGAGATGCTCCAGCCACATCTCCATCTTTGCAGTCCTTAATACCTGCGATTTCCCCTTGAAAGAAGGACACCAGTGAACTTTTAAGACTTGTTTTACAAAAATCGATATTCAGAAAGGCCACAATGCTGCTTATGATATTTTCAACTGTCGCGGTGCCTCCGGCGGTCAGCAGCTAGCCTGATGTCAGGCACGCTGGACAACGAGGGCCACCCCCTATGGCCACCGCGGGCGAGGGGTGTGACCCGTGAGTTCTGCTGCACCAGCCCCGAGAGGGATCCTCTGCAACGTGGACAAAGACGCAGGAGTTGTCCTAAAGGGGGTACCAAAACTCCAAGTTTATTGGTGGTCGACGAGACCCACCTCAACCTGAATAGGGTATGCCCCAAAAGGTGAAGGGATACAGCCAGCAAGGGGTTATAACAGGGGGTGTCGACCTGGGGAGGGCTCAACCGTGGGCCAGTGGGGAATAACCGGGGAGTGGTGAAGGGAATGACAATCAGGGGAGGGATCCAATAAGGTGAGAGGGGAGGAGGGGTCCCCAGGGATCAGCCTGTCACCTGAGGCCCTGGCTGGAAGGTTCTGGATAGAAGGGAGAGGGCTCAGGGTGACAGACAGTCCCCGGGGTGGGGTCAGGGGAATGACCCAGCGGAAAGTTATATAACTGGGGTGGGGAAAGGGAAGATTGACAGGCGAAAGGGGGAGGAGGAGAAGGAGGGACAGATCATGTAACATAAAGAAGGGGAGAGGGAGAAACCATAATATAGGGGAACTAAAACACCCCAACATTCAACTAAACAGAACAACATAAGTTCTCCTGGGGCAAATTGGTGTCAGCACAGCGAGCGGCTAAACCCTGCACCTGGAAAATCCTTTTGTAATGTTCGCTGGGCTCATGACCTGATAAGTGAGTAACTAATGTCTCTGGAGAACATTAAAGGAATTAAGGTTTTGCAGGTGTGCCCTGAAGGGCTGTCTGAAAACACTGCTTGGGGGATTTTGGGGTTTTCTTTGGGGGAAAAGGTTGGTCCCTAGAGTCCCTACAGTTTGCGCAGCAGCCTAACTTGCAGCACACAAGGAAGCGGAAAGCATTGACAGCTGAATTGCAATCAAATTACCAAGGAGTTCACTTCTGGAGTTGGGATATTTAGGAGTATTCCAGTGCAAAACACTCCTTAAGGTTCTGCTGCAGTGATGTGAATGAAGGATCAAACTCATTTGGTCTGAGGGTGATGCTTTCAAGCTCAATAAATATGTTGGTTGGAGACCTCCTGATAATTGTCAAGTCCCAAAGTGCAGCTTTTTAAAGGGTTTACATCTAAACTGACACCTCAGCATTGATCAGAGCTGATCGACCAACACTGTGATGGACTTGGAGAAAATTGTGAATAAATAAAGGAAATACATTGCTGCTTCCCTCTCGAGGGGCAGTGCTGAGCTCCAGGCAGGAACCCGCTAGGCTGGGGCCATGGATCTGAGTCTCGAAGTGCCCTGGGACTGACTGAGGGTAACATCTCTCCTGACACACAGAGACAAATTGGAAAGCAATGCAGCAGTAATCTGGAGCCTGAAGGGTTTATTTTTGCTGCTGAGAAGGATATTGCCAAAGCCTGCTCTTTGGGGAAATACAAAAAAAAAATGGGTTTTGTAAACAGAGAGTAGGTTTACAGAGAAATAAATAGAAGTTGTGTGTTTGGTGCTTTGATCTCTAGCAGCTATACCTTGGTTAAATGTATGGGGTTAACAGGTGATTTAACAGATATTTGCACTGATGGCCACTTGTGAAGGAAAGATGGGAAAGCTGAGAGCTGCAGCATGGAGCAGATAGAGGACTAAAATCAGAGATGAGAGTAGAAAATGCTTAGAATTTATCAAGAAACTTTGCATTGACTGCTGGTTGAAATTACTCCACTTGAAATGTAACAGAATTCTTAATTCTTTCTAAAGATATAAAAAGTTAAATTCTTTAAATGAAATGCTATGTGTGCTATTAATTTGGCCTCATTAAGTATTGAGAACTACATTGGACATCTGATTTGTTCATTTTTAAAAAAAGGATGAAAAAATACCCAGGCATTGATTTGAATTTGTTAATCAGAAGCCAAGTAATTAACTGCTTCTGCTAGATCTTAGTAAGGAAATTAGAAAGTGCAGATTATGGGATCAAAAATCTTGCAACAATATGTATAAATTGAAACCTGATTTAAAATATAGAAATATGGATCAGGAATTATGTCTTTCCTCTAAAATAACTATCAGTGTCACTCAATGAGATGAAGATCCAGCTCAGGTCCTTCTGTTGGTTTATTTCAGTGGAGGAAAATCTACATTACTGATCTGTGTTTGCAGAACTTCTTGTAGCTCTTGGACTCTATGTCAGAGCACTCCCCAGCTCTGTTTCTAGGCCTACCCATGCCTGATTGTTCCTCCCTGACCTTCCCTGGCTGCCTGCCCTTTTCTCCTGAATCCTTTCCTTACCTGCAACCAATTTCTTTCAAACACCTTTTCTCAGTAACCTCTGAACTCCCGCTTTTGCCTCAATCTTGTTGATCTTTCCTCTGGCAGATAATGCCAGAGGAATATTTCTTTGTGATTTCTAAAATAATTAATAAAATTACAGCAGTGTAGCTCTGCTAATAGCTGGCACCAGTTGCACTGTTCCTGCCCCACTTGCCACAGTGTTTTTTCCTTTCTGGCTCTGGAAGTTGGGTTTGGGTTGGGTTTGTTTTAAAGTTGGGTTTGCTTTTTAATTAAAATCAGGCCTTATATAAAAACTCATTCATATGCATAAGTGTTTCACAATCAAATCATCATTCAAATCGTTACTGCTTAACAAATAAGGGGGGAAAATTAGATTATAAGGTTTACTTTTAGGTGCTTCCATAAGGATCATGCCTGACAATGTAGCCGTGGGAAATTCTGGGCTCCTTTAGAGGCTTCGTCCTTCTGCTCGGTTTCCAAGTTTCCAAGTTTAGAGTGTTGGATGGTGAAGGAAGGTCCGTAATAAAATTGCAGAGGGAAGAATTAAATAAAACCAAACAAACATGGAAACTCCGTGTTCAAAGGTGTCTGTAAACTAATCCAGCATCCCAGACTTGTTTTGTGCTGCTGTCCCACAACCTCTGCTCAGGGCTGGTGCAGAGCTGTACTGAAAGGCAGCACCTCGAGGAAAACTCCATCACAGCCAGGCAGGGACAAAATTTGCTTTTCTCCTTGTGTTCAACAGACAGCAGGGCAGTGATAATGGGAACAGGGAGCTTCATCCCACACACCAAAAGAGTTTTGCCACTCTCTGACAGGAACTCTGAGCCCTCCCATAAAAGCACTTGGCTCCTTTTCTATGGAATGTTTTTTCACGGGTGCTGTAAGGATACCCAGTGATTTCGGGGTAAGTTCTGTGGCTAGTTTGGAATGCAAATCTTAGGGAAATGTGCAATCTGTGCAGCCCTCCCTCCCCATGGCACTGCCAGATCTGCTCTGTTCCTGCCAGGACAGCTGGAACTAGATCCCCACCAGCAGCAGATCATTGCTGACCATAAACTCCAGGGGCTGGGAACCTCGTGGGTCTCTCCTGATGCTCTGGGAGACAGGCAGCAAAGATGAAGTGCCCAGAGCTGGGTGCAGCTGGATGGCAACAGGGTTTGTCACATTGCTGGGTTCAGACCCTCCACTCCTTGTGTTGTGGCTTCTGACAGGGACAGTGCCACGATCCTGGTTCACCCTGTAGCAGAGTCTGCTTCTCCTCTAACTGCACTTCAGCAGAGGTTGCACTACTGCATTTCAGCTTTTTTCTCCTCTGGAAGCAGTCTGCTATCTTGTCCTCCCAGATGTGGTGGGCGCTTTAAGGGGTTTTTCCCTTTCTGACAGGTTTTGGCAGCTCGTGGGGAGCTCACTGTGAGAGTGAGGAGGATTCCAGGGACCTGGCTGTGACTGGCACAGAGAAGGCAGCTTGTTCCACCCCACTGAGAGGGAAGTCAGGTTTGTTTGTGGGATGAGAATTATGCTGCCCTCAGCTCTCAGAAATCGAGGGAACGTCACACTGCTGTTCTCCTCACAGGTCCGTGTTCTGAGGAATGTGCCAGCCCTCAAAGCAGACAATGAGAGAACTTTTTAGGTGTCAGATGTATGTGCAGCCTTCATCCCTGACAGCTTGTTCATATTCCAGATGCTGCTTCTTCTTACAGTGCCTCTGAGACTGAAAGGGACTTCTACTCCCATTTTTTCAGTGCAGAGGTAGGAAATTCAATAAGGATGCCTGTGGACAGAGGATAAAGTGGAGAACCAATCTTCCAAGTTTTATCTGACCCCCTGACAGCAACCATATCACAAATTAGGACTGACAGCAGGACACTGAGCTCGACCCTTTTAAAAATGCATCAGGTTCATTTTGAAAGTCATTGTTAGTCTTGAGTTGACCTTAATTATCCATGGAAATTCAAATTTTGTGTCCTATATATCCAGGGAATGCATTTTCATGATGAAAATTTGAAATAAAGCCTGTTTCTTGAGATATAAGAAGATTCCAATTGACTAGTGGTTAAGTTTGTCAGAGAAAGAGTTTACTCATTCTGAGTGTTCAGGATACAAACACTTTTTTAACCAGAGCTCACTTCCATTATTCCTTGTGAGACTACTGAAGAATAAAATGTCTTTCCTTTGTGCTGAATGCATGAAATATTCAGTTAACTCTGGGAAATTTCACTGGCCTTCAATCATCTTCCTGACTTGTCAGACCAAAAGGTGTGCCAAGGATGGAGGAGTTGGTATTTTACCCCTTATTCTTCTGTCTCCTTTTTTTTTCTTTTTTTTTTTTTTCCTTGGAAAACAATGGAAAAAAAGATGAGGTTGAAGGAATGTAAAGCAATTAAGAACTTCATGTGTCATTTTGATGGAATTAGTACTTAGTGGTCAGGTTTCACACACAGATTGGGCCCTGATGAAATCAGTGAAAGGCTTTGCTCATGTCTGGCACTTAAACCCTACACGGGTCCTTGTAAATGCATGCAATTCTGTACCTTCTGCATATGAAGACTGTGTTACACTGCAGATGCCTGCTTAAAGCAAAATTAGGGACAGAAAGTGAAATAAAACAAGTAATGTCATAATTACTTCCCACTGTTTCCCTCCTGTCCTTCCCACCTTTCAAGCTGAGCATGTCCAGCTGCTGCTATCCTCAGTGTTTAGTGGAACAGCAGATGTCAAATTTAGAGCATTTTAAGTGGTGTTGAGATGAAGAATTCACCCACAGCAAATGGAAGGTAGACACTCTGTTTCTGTGGTGACATTTCTAAAAAGGCAATTCCACACTACAAAATTAAATGTTGCCTGATTTTAGTGATGAACTATGTCAGGGTGTACAACCAAACAGTTCCCTTCTCTGTTCAGGTCCCACACTTGGAAGGGTCGTGAACATTTAAAGAGAAACATTGATTTGAGCCCCCTATTTTCTCCTTTGCACCTGTAGCTGCTACAGTTGTTTAATTTCTTTTGTTATGCACTTGACAAAAGTGGAAACATCATGACTTTTCTTGACATATTTTTTCCCTTTTTTTTTTAAATTTTTTGTTGCTTTATGCAAAGCCTTTTTGATTTAGCAGTACTTGTCTGTGCACTTTCGTATTGTTTCTCTGGAATCGCTCCCTGTAGTGTGAATAAATGTTATTTGTGTCAGCAGCTAATCTCACTCCAACGCCCATACTGTTATTAATATGTTTATTCGATACTGTTTATTCCAGCCCCAATTTACGCATTTCCACGTCCTTTATTCCTGAGTGCCCAGTGCCCATCAATCCTCCCCCTCTGCCGGGATTAGAGGCACGAGGGATTAGCTGTGCAGAACATCTGTCACTGCTGCTGCTGGAGCTGCAGAGCTGCGGGGCCTGGGCAGAGCCTGGGCTGCAGCTCAGCCACAGCGCAGGGCTGCTTCTCCTGGGCCTGCTCACACAGCCAGGGCTGCTGGGCACAGTCTCAGCCCTTCTCTTCAGCTGGGAGCTCATCTCCAGGGTCTGTCCAGCACTGCTGCGCTCAGGGATAACCCTTCCCTGGGCAAACAGGTGAAAATGCACCAAGAGGGACCTTCATTTCAGCGTAAATGCTGGTTGTTTATGAACAAGTAGTTTTGAAAAATTATGTTAATTTATTTCCAATATCATCTAGGTCTAGAAAAGCATTTAATCCCTGGGGAATCTTTGCTTCCTGTCCCAGGGCGGGATTTTGTACCATTCGGATGCAGCTGTGAAGAACACGAGTGGCATTCCTGAGAGCCCAGTGAGGAGTGTCCCATTCCAGAGCCTGGATCTGGCTGCAGCCAGGACCTTTCCTGTCGTGGGGCAGCCGTGCAGGGGGTGGGAGAAAGGATGATAACCCTCCTAATTACAAACCTTAATCTAAACTTCAACTGAAGAAGCCCAAGCCTAAACTCTCACCAACAGTTCCACACAGAGGGAAAACTGGATGGGGTGGTTTTTCCCTGATCTTTCTCAGGCCTTGCAGCATTGACATAGGGGATCAACTCATGATGTCAGAATTATCACCACATTGCAGCATTTACTGCTTCTGTAGTAGAAATAACTTTTCTTACAGAGATTTTTGCCATTTGTCTAAAAGCTTCTTTAAGAACATTTGTATGAATCTGTACTATTACTTCCAAATCTCATGTATGAATCAACACAAACCTAATTTGGAATTAGACACAGAAATTCCATATCATACCATTGGTATTATTTTATAAACTTATTCTCTTGATTTTGGCCTTGCTGTCACTAAGGCCAAAGCAATTTACACAGGTTGCATCTGCCATAATTTAGCTGGTTAAATATTCCATGTCTGAACCCGGCTAGTTAGGTATTACTAAAGCAGTAATAAACTGCTTTATTTCTAAAGTCACTCATTCCTAATGCTTGAGCTCCAGGTGCCTCAGTGTGGACACTTGAAGTTGAAGAGTTTTCCAAATGTCTGTTTTGAATATTTGTTTGGTTTATGAGCACCATGAAGCCTACTTGAGGCAGTAAATAATCACATATACATTCTCTAAATAACAATATAAATCTGACAAAAATAGAATCTTAGACAGAATGGTTTTCCCTTGAGAGCCTTTAGTCCCTTTCCTGTGCCAAGCCATCCTTGTGCCTGCACAGGTTCCTGTTTTATAGGAAAACAGCTGGAGCAGTCTTTCCCTAGGCTTCTTCCCTTTCCATTGCTCCTGCTCACAGGCAGACCTGCTCTTTCAAACTTTTTGATTGGTGCATAATTAAGGAGGTATATGGGACAATAGCTTCTTATTTTAAAAAGCCATAAAGATTTAATGAGAACATGGCTTCAGGGCCTTCTTCAGTGAGAAAATGGAAAAAAAGAGAAGAAAAAAGAGGAAAGCACACGTATTGCTGGTTCCTAGAGAGCCCTGCTGCAGCACAATGGAATATCTCCAGACAGAAATGGCAATGAAATGCTGAGAGCTTTTGAAGAGGCAGCTAACAACAGGAAGAGAAAAGGACTTGAACCATCAGATGTAACGAGTGTTTTGCAAGGAAAATGATCCAGGCAAAGGGAGGCTGGCACTGGCTGATGGTGGATGGAGGTACTCGATCTGCCTTTGCTGTGGTTTGTATCTCACAACTTCATGCTAGAAACAAACACTCCTCTGCTTTCTTGGGCTTTTGTTTTCTGCCTAATTATTTCCAATTTGTTCCTTCCAATGTAGTTTCTCTTCTAATTTTCACTCTGGAGGTGTTTTCTTTTATTTGCTGCTTAGTTCCAGGAGCCCTGTTCTCACATCCCCACTCCGCAGCCCTTCTAATCTCTCTGAGAGCAAACATGCATCATCTGAGACTTCTGTCTGTGATCTGCATCAGACAGACTGCAAGATGAATTCAGAGGAACAGAGGGATATGCACTTTGTAAAAGCAAAAGCTTTCACAAAATTTTACTAAAGACAAAGGGTTCCAACTTTGAGCAACTTTTGTCTTTTATGATTCACTGGTCCAGGGAATGTAAATCTGGAGGTCTATTCTTTAGCTGGCCCTTTGCAGCATAAAGTGCCCTTTGTTTAATACTCTGCTTTAATGTAGAAAATTCCTTTCTTACAAGGTTGTCTGCAGTAGGATTCATCATCACATGGAAACAATAGTGTATGCTGGGAAGATGTGGAAAGAGGAAGCGATATTTATAGAGCAGATGCTAAATGAACTGCATGCATTAACCAAAAGACAGGATATACTTCAAACAACATCACATGCTGCTGTTATATTAATTTCTTTTAACCACTGTAAAGTACATCCTGAAAGGTGCTGTGAATGGTCAGTCCAGAGTGATGGTGAACTGCCTGACTTTTGGGAAATCAAATGAGAAATCAAATGGAAAATCAAGGCTTTACCCACTCCTGAACAGACCAAAGGTATCACACAACTGCTGTGCGAATCCCAGAATAGCCTGGGCTGGAGGGATCTTAGTGGCATCATCGAGTGCCACCCCTGCATGGCAGGGACACCTCCCACTGTCCCAGGCTGCTCCAGCCCCAGTGTCCAGCCTGGCCTTGGGCACTGCCAGGGATCCAGGGGCAGCCCCAGCTGCTCTGGGCACCTGTGCCAGGGCCTGCCCACCCTGCCAGGGAACAATTCCTAATTCCCAACATCCCATTCCAGCTCTGCCCTCTGGCAGTGGGAGCCATTCCCTGTGTCCTGTCCCTCCAGCCCTTGTCAATTGTCTCTCTCCATCTTTCCTGCAGCTCCTTCAGGCCCTGCAAGGCCACCCTGAGCTCACCCCAAAGCTTCTCCTCTCCAGGTGAACAATCCCAGCTCTCCCAGCCTTTCCTCCCAGCAGAGCTGCTCCATCCCTCTGCTCATCCTGGAGCCTCCTCGGGGCTCTCTGCAGCAGCTCCAGGTCCAGAATAATCAACAGAAGTGAGCCAAAAGCTCAGAATAAATGTGGAGCCTAAACAGAAACAAATGGTGTCACCTTTAGCCCCAAGGCAGACAGCAAGAAAAAATAAACATAACAGCTCTGCCCCTTCCCAGCCGGTCAGGGACACAAAGTGCAGAGCAGGGCTGCACCCTGGGCTCTTTCTCCTGCTGTTCTGTGTGTTTGCACAGAACTGGGTGAAACTGTCTAAACAGAGATGCCTCAATCTAGGTTTGTCTGATGAAACCCAGTTCTGGCCCTCTGAAAGTTGTGAATTCTGTGAAGTTGATCCAGAGCTGCTATAATCAGTGCAACCTTTCTGTCCATATTCCTTGCTGCTTATGAACTCTGCGGTGGTTTTTTTTTTCCCACTTTGCAGTATAGGAAACAATTAACTCTCTGTTCTCAATATTTATTGTAAAAACATCCTCTCTGTATGCACTCCCAGATATCATGTGAAGTAGCTGACTGGATGCATTTCCACACCTTCTTCTACTAAGATTGTTCCCAAAATGGATTAATATCCTTTCCAAAAGTGCATCAAATTCGTCCTATTGGAATATGTGTAGCCATAGGAGGCCTCAAAGCTCTTTTAGAGACTTTTTTTAGAGGATTTAACATTTTATGCTAAAGAATAGAGAAGTCTCTTCGGTTTGATACATATACAAATGATCTGTATTTTCAGAAGCCTTTCTTGTGCTTCAAAAACTGTAATTTCTTTTGTGTGCCTCTATTCAACAAGTTTCCTGTTGGTGGCCAGAACAGTTAAAACAGGGTTTTAACATTCTTTAATATGTTTTTTTCTGTTGTTCTTTAAAGATTCTGACTGTTTTGCTAATGATAGGTTAGCAGCTCAGTTTTATTTGGTACCTTGCCCATGTAGATGAACTGATGGATTCACTCACATCCATGCTCATATGGAATAGACATCCCATTATTTATCCTTGATTTTCTGCAGCAGATTGTGCAACATAAAGTCATTGTAAAAGTAATTTTGTAGTGCCTGGCCTCAGTTTTAGGGTCATCCTCTGCCTCTAGAAACCCAAACACAACAAGTGTTTTGACATGTCAGGTTCTAAGGCTCTCTAGGAGTCTGGAAACAGAATGTGACTGAGCATGTGGAAGGCTGGAGTGTAACTTAGGATAAAGCAGAAGGGATTTAACATGTGTAGTAAAAAGGAAAAAAAAAATGCAGTTTCCCAGCCAAGTTTTTTTGTTTGTTTGTTTGTTTGGGTTTTTGTGGGTTTTAGGGTTTTTTTGTTGTTTTGTTTGTTTGTTTTTATGGGGTTTTTTTGTTGTTGTTTTTGTGGGTTTTGTTGGGTTTTTTTTGGGGGGGGGGTTTGGTTTGGTTTTTTTTTTTTTTTGAGAGAGAGCTGAATTTAATAACTTAATTTTATTCTGCTTTTTTAGCAGGGCTGCAGTTTGGGCACTGGGACATTCCATGGTTTGTCTGCAGGAAGGGAGGGATGGGTCATGCTGCAGCTGCTGTCAGGGTGTTTGGGAACACCCTGGGAGTGCTCTGGGAGCTGCTTTGCTCTCTGCTGCACAGCACAGCTTGCAGAGAACATTTTAGCAGTCTGCCTAAAAAATGGGGAAGAGCAGAGGAGTTCCTGGGCTCCTGGGCCCTCCCAGCCAGGCACGCAGGGCTGCTCTGAAGGAGGAGCCTGTGGTGTACAGCATGTGCAGACCCTCTGTGTCCCCCTGCCCTCCTCCTCTTCTGGTCCACCTTTGGCTCTGTTCTCTTGCACGGATGCTTGTGTGGCAGTTTCTGGTTTTCTTTACAGCCTAAAAGTGTGATTATGGGTTCTTGTAGGAGAGATCATTGTTTCATTTGTCCTAATCTGCGTGCATTGAATCAGTGCAGAACTACAGTACAAATTGGTTGTCTTTAAAGTGTAGCTATCCCCTGAGATATTGAGATCCCTGAGTATGAAAAAGTGCAAACTTGTAATTCAAGTTTGACTGCTGTTAAAGTCAAGGGATGCTTTCCATTAATAACAGGTGTTTGTGGCTGTCAGATTCCCCCCAAAATTTTAGCAGCACAGACTCAAATTTTCCATGGTGGGTGCTAGACACTGTCCTGATAGGCACAGTGGAAGGCTCCATAATAATTACCTGAAGAGTAAGGTTTAAACTTAGGGAGCAATAAATAAGATTTAGGCCATGCATTGAGCAGTGATGAGAAAACAAAATATTGAGTGGCTGTTCATTAAGTAACCACTGCCTGCTGCACTGGGGCAGGGAAAATATGGTGGGCTAGCACAATTGTAAAGTTTCTCTTTACGATTTATGTGTGTACAGATGCCATGGACAGGTATTCAAGTTACAAGATGATGTTGATGGCACTTCCAGCTTCTCAGTTTTGTTGTTCCAGCCTCACTGGTGAGCTCTGTGTGGTGTTATATTTATGTGTGTGCTGCTTCTTCATCTGGTCAACTGCAATGAAATTAACTGTGTCATCAAGTCTTGCAAATGCTTTTCAGTAAATACCAGTGTTTCTAAATACCTTTGAAATTAGAGAGAAATAGCCAACTTGCTGGGGTCCCAGTGTAAGCCTTTTATGTGACAGTTCTAGCAAGAAATGTATGCAAAGCCATTAGAATGAATGGCATGATTGCAAACTGATTATTGCATGAGAGAGGACAGAATTGGTACTTAGCATAATATTGCTTCCCTTTATGTTTTAAAAACCTTAGTTCTGGGGAATACAGTAGAACTTTAATTTAAGCCTAATTGTTGGAATTTAGTGTTGTGCTGAAATGTCAATTTTCATTTCACAGCAGAACTGAAGCTTTACAAACACCATGGGAGTTCTTGCCAATTTAAGTGGAGAAACTGCTGAAACCTGCACAAACCAGCTGAGATGTGAAAACCTCTGTTTAGCTTACATATAGACCATGCTCAGAGGCAAAGTGGGTGTTACAGCTTGGGTGACCCAGCAAAGATCAGTGTTTGGGATGCAAAAGCCACACACCTCACTGGAGGCAACTGAAGGGACCCAAGCTTCCCCGAAGGAATCATTCCTCAGATGGATCTGAGATGTGGGGGACACTCAAGGAAAGTTTTAGTGTTAAAAGTTGTCATAATGTGTTTAATGTCACATGTGTTTAAAGTTGTCATAATCACTGCTGTTGAGAGCTGCTGCATCAACCATCAAAAATAGTAAAAATAACAAAACTTTCTATGGGAAAGATGGGGTTCACGTCAAGGGCTTGTATTGCCAGAGTTATATCACTCCTGTGTCATAAATTTCATACTGTTAACAGAAGTGCTCTCAGACTCCAGAGGCAGCTGCATTGTGGCCCTTGGAGCAAAGCACGTGGTGCAAACTCCAGCTCAGTCTCTGCTGTGCCACTGAACTGCTGCCAGCACAAGGCTCCGGCCACAGCCAGCTCCGCTGCTTTCCTTACTCTTGGAGACTTTGGTTCCTTGCAGCGTATGGTGTGTTCCATAAAACCCCATCCAGGAGATGAGGTGTGGCCTTGAACCCCTGGGTCCTGCTGGTACAGACAGGGAGCAAAGTGGGAAAGAGCAGATGCAGCCCAGAAGCTGAAAACCCCAAGCCTGTGCAGCAGAACTGTGAATGAACCCCCAGTGAAAGCGAGGGATGAGGTCTTTCTCTCCAAAAATGCATCCTGAGGCACACGTCCAGCCCTGCATTAGCTCACCTTAGCACCCACAGCAGCTCTTTTTGGGTTGTTCTACCTTCCTGCTCCCCTCCAGCTCCAGGGCCTGACTGAGCCAGCTGGATTTTCTCCATCCCCCCCTCCAACACAGTTCCAGACTCTTTCTTTGGGAACCACCTCCTGGTAGCAGGAGCTTGCACTCATGCCTCTGTCTCTCCTTTACTGCAGATCCTTTCTGCTCTCCAGTTTTAACTTCTGCATCTCTGGGTGCTGCATCCTGCGTGCTGCAGCCTCCCCGGGGCTGTAAATCCCTTCCAGCCACACAATTCATGGCTGGCACAGGCAGCTTGTCACATCCCAGCACAGTGCAGTCCTCCCTGCTGCCTCTGTCCCCAGGCCTGGCGTGGGACAGGAGTAGCCCCTGGCTAGAATGGGCCCTGCATTTCGGGCACCAGACTTTTGGAGCAGGGCTCTCCTTGCCCTTCCATGCTCTTGCTGTGCTGTTTGACACGGGGGCTGACTCTGACACCAGAGAGATGCAAAGGCCAGAGGTGGTGGAAGATCCGTGTGAAATGTGAGAGGGACAAAGGAAGAGTGGCACTGGGCAAGGCAGAGGAGCACTGAGCAGCAGTGAAGCTGTGGAATCTCTGTGTGTGCACCAGGTGCTGTGAACTGGAGAGGATCTTTGTCATTCCAAACAACCAGGGTTGTTTGTTTTTGGAACAAAAACTGTACATGGCCTTGAACAGAAGAGAGTGTGACTGTCATGCCTTTGGCAGGCAGGAGGAAAGACAGTAAGATTTGAAGGGGGAATGAAAATGGCAAAAAAAAAATTATGGGTTGTCAGGATAGTGTGTGTTGGAGAAAACAGGGTTAAAGAAATATAAAGGAAGTAGAAAACGGTCCAGAAATTCATAGTTGACATTGCCCCATTTTTTTTTTTTTAATGTATAATTGGAACCTTTTTCAGAAGGAGGGAGGAGAAATGTAGTGGGAAAATGCTGTGTATCATGACACCTCTTATTCTGATTTTAATTATCCAGAGGGGCAAGTCGTGTCTGCACAGATGGGCCTCTTTCTTCATTCCCTAAAGTGGCTTGACCCTAAGCTGTCTGAGGGGCCTAGTAATTATAAGTTTTACTGGTTGAAATGTGTCTGGACATTACCAGCACGTTTAGATGTGAAAGGATGTAGATATTTTAATAAGGGAATTTTTATATGCTGTTTTCTTTGTTCTGAGCCTGAAGTTTCGATGTTGCTTAGAGTGAGAGTGAAAATCAGGTGAAAATCTTGCTGGAGCTCTGTATATCCCATTTAAAACAAGATCAGTGTGAAAATGGGGCCATCATCTTCCAGATCGCAACAAGTGGGGTTCAGCCTTATAATGTAAGACTATTCCATCTTACATTTATAGAAACAGGAGTTAGAAATGTAGCCTGGTCTAAGGCAGAAAAATAAAACTAACAGAAGTGTTACAATGAACACAATGATTTAAAATATCATAGAATGCTTGAAAACTCTGTTATTCAAGTGTCTTTGTTTCTCAGAGAAAATGTTCTCCTGGCCCTGCAGGGTTTCAGCAATGCTCAAAGATTAGGCAAATTTATTAAAATATTGATTGGATTTTAATATATTATGTTAGAGGGACTCTCTTACATTTGGTCTCTTTGGGAAGAGATTTGTTTCTGCAATAGGGAGTGCTTGTGCCAAGAGTTATCATGCTGGTGTTCACTAAATATTCAGAGCAGCACAAAACTGACTTTGAAGGCCTCTTATTTCAGTCCTGATGAAAATTCTTTTTTTTTTTTTCCACTACTCTTAAGGTTTTGCTTTTAAAGAATTATACCCTCTGCTCCCCTGAGTGTTCCTGAACAAAGGTCTCCCCTCACAGTTTCTTTTAGCTGGGTTTCAGCTGAACAAAGCAGACAGCTCTTGCTAATTTTAAACCCAAGGGGCTCCTCTTTCTGTACATTTCTTAATGACACGGTTTATTAAATAGGGGGCAGAAATGCAGCAAATGGTATGAAAGGGCTGTACACAGTGAAATCCTGCTCCAGCCTGACCCACATCCACATCACAGCCCCAGGCTGCTGACGGTGAGGAGGAGCAAACACACCACCCAAGGGTTTGGTACTTTCTTATTAAAATTACTGTCAGACTTCTTAACAGACTCCCTGGCACAGGAATTCCAAGACAGCTGCATGCCTGGAGACTGCAGGATTGATGTATGGAGGCTTCTGGTTCACACAGGCTCTGCAGACCAGGAGAATGAGTCCCTAACAAACACACACAAGCCCCACCTTCTCCCCAAAGCACAGTTGTGCCCCTTACTCAGTATTTCAAAAATTCCTTTCGTATTTTCTCAGCACATGAAAAACCCACAAAGGAACCACCAGTGCCCCTATTGATATATTCTGTTTTAATGCTTCGTTCAGGTTTTTTCTGCTGGGTTTTATTCTGAGTGTTTTGGGAGGTCAGATGAGTGCTTGGTATGTTCTGCTGTGGAATTTTCTGCCATCTCCCCACGCTTGGAGAAATACAAAATTCAATAGCAGCAGAGTTTTTTTTGCTGAATCAGGTTCATTTCTGCCTGTCCCCAAGCCCACGTTGTCTCAGCACATGAGCAGGTGGCATCAGTATTTCCTGCCAGTGTCCCCCTGGATTGTGCTGTTGTGGATGTTCACACTGCTCACGTTAATTAAAGGTGCTGCAATGAGGAAAGGAGGGATGTGCTCTGCTCTTGATTAATAAAAGAAGCAATATACATTTATGAAGTGCAGCCCAGAACCCGATTAGACGTTAGCAAAGCCACCCAAATGGCAAGGAGGGGAAGGATGGAAGAGACAGCCTTGGGCTTGGGGAACAACCAGCGTCAGGGATTTTCAGGGGGAATGAGGCAAATCTTTGCCATGGACTATGTGGGTATTGTTGGTCCTGCTCTGGGCAGGAGAATGGTGTAGCTTACTTACTGAGCCCCTTCCAGCCCTACTTGTTAGAATTTATGCTGCAGAAAAGAAGCTGTGTCCAGAGTTTCCCCAAGCACAGGGTCAGCCACTTGGTCTTGCAGGACTGAAAGGGCAGCAAAGCTTTAGTCTTGGACATTCTCATGAGAGTGCTCAGAAAATTTCTAGTCTACAGAAATTTGTCACTGTGCTGTATTAACATACTTAGTGTGAGATATGTGTGTAAATCTAGTATGGGTGAACAAGCAAGGTTATAAAAATTATCCCACTGGTCTGGTGTTTGGCTGCTGTGTGCGGCATCAGAAATTACACCTTATTCATAAACTCTAGTCCTGGTTCTTCACTTGATCACTGATTCTCTCTGCTCTTTCCCCAGACCTGGGAAATTAATGACTTTGTCTAACAGGGCTCTTTTCAGTGTGCAGTTCACAGTTATCTAAACTGTTGTTTCCCTGTCCTTCTTTCCCTTTAACTTTTTGACTCCTCTGTGTCTGTGTGGGTTTTGTGTCATTCCAGAGGCCAGAGGCAGCCCTGCAAACTCAGCTCAGTGTTTTTCTTGCCTGCAGTTCTGTGTTTTGTAGCTTAATGGATGTGATAACAATCTGCAAAAATCTCAAGGCTGTAAACACTGGAGAGGAGCAGGAATGGTTCCAAGGATGTGTGGGTAGCAGTTGACCAAAGGAGCATGTATAGTGTGTACTGTGATAAGTATCTTCACAGCTGGAGCTCTGAGAATGGAATATGCTTTCAAAAGATTCTTCAGACCACTTTAAATAAATGATGGGAAGTGTTCTGCAGCGTCAGCTCTTGATGGTGCTGCGGCTCTCTCAGCACACTAACAGAACACATATGCTCATTCTTTCCCCCAGAAAACCAGTTAAAGGGCATGAGAAACCTCTGCAGCTGCTACATATCACAGGGAAAAAAAATCTTTGGAGTTTTGTTGCTGATTTGAAAATTCAAAGCTGACTCGTGATCTTCATGATAGTTGGATGTCTCTAAAAAAATTCAGCTGTCCTGCTTGCCCTATTTGGAGGTGTCTGTGGGTCTCAGCAAATTTTGCTCCCTTCCTTTCAGGAGCCATTACTATTTCTACTTCCCAGTATTCCAAACCCAGAAGGCTGTAATGAATTCCATGTAGTTTTCTGCTCCTTGCCAATGCTGTTTGCTAATGCAATGTGAAAATGCTAATGGCAGTAATAAATTTGGTACATTTCCTATCTTCTGACACAAAACCTCACTGAGTTAGGTGATAAGGATGTCTTTCTTCTGTGCATCTTTATAGGATTCTGTTGCCTGTGGAGCTCTGAGAAGCTGGGCAGATATGGAGCACACTAAGGCATGCAAGAAACAGTCCCTTCTGGAATTCCAGGATTAAAGTCTCTGAGCACACATGGATCTGTGAACCAGCAGAAGATCTCTTTGCCCTGCCTTCCTTCCATTTGAAACTTCCACAGCCCAAATTTCCTTACTGTAGGCTCCCTCCTCCAGGCTCTGAGCAGGGCAGGACATCCTCCTGGGCTATTTCCCATCAGGCTGCCATCAGAAACACTGGTTTTCCTTGTCTTCCTGCAGGGATTTACTCCAGGGGGACCCATGGGAAATTATATTTCTGTATTCCCAGTGGCTTTTTTTACTCCACTCCTGTCCACAACCTGGGTGCAAATGTATAACTGATGCTCCAGGATAGAATCTGAGGCTTTCAGCTTTTTCCTCCTCACTTTAAAACTTCACTATTGGTTTCCTGTCACTTGCCTTCAGGCCTGATTAATACTATGTAAAACTGAAGACTTCACAGCTATTCTTCAAAGGGATTTAAAGTCCCCTGATTTCCCATCGTGAAGTAAGCAATTGCATTATTTCAATGTGAAGGAGAGAAAATTGAGATCAATATCCCCTCGTAAATACAACACTGCAATTTGTAACAACAACCATGATTTAATTTTTTTGAAGGCCAGGGCACCAAATATGTGGCAGTTCCTCTGTTCTTCCACAGCCATATATTTATGTGTTAAACTCCACCAGGTGGTTGACTTACAGGGCTCAAGGAATGTGTCTTCAGGATATGTTCTGAAAAAAATAAATAACTTTATCTTACAAAATTTGGGGAAAACACTGTCAGTTCCCAGCACTTTTGCCTTTTCCACACTCAGTAGTGATTCAGGATTAATTCACCCCCAGACTACAAAGAGTGAAGGGGATTAGGCACTCAATCAGGCTGGAAATTCCTAATCCACATCTTGACTGGCCTACAGGTGAGGATTTAAGTAGCTGAGAGGTAAAGGTGAGTGAAGAGTGCTTTGAAGGACAATTTTTTCTTGCAGAGAACTGGGAGTTTCTCGTGGTGTGATGTTCTGCCATGATGCTTCACCTCAGAGGCAGAAGCAGCCTGCAGGCAGCCAGGAATAAAAATGGCTGAAAATTTGGTCCTTTTTAGAAGTGAAGAAGTTGAGGTGCTTTTGGTTAAATCATGTGAGAGGAACTGAAACACAGCAGAAGTGCTCCTGCAGCTGAAGAACAAGACTTACGTGTGAGGACATTATTCCAAAGAGAATCTTCAAGCCTGAACTCTGAATGCTAGGAGGGAGTCTGACTGTTAACATTGACAAGGCATGATGAGCTCTCCTAGGGACTCATGGAGAGTGTGAGATGCAGAGTAAATGCATCCAGAGCAAGGAAAAAAGTAGAGGTGGTTCACTGATTGTCCCCTCAGATGAAATGTATGGATTGCCGGATTAGAGCATGATCATTTTCTGCTTTGCCACTATTCCTGGTGAACTCAGAAGGGTTCTGGGGCATAAATACATGGATGCATCTTCTCAAGAAGAATGGATACCCAGATCCCTCTCTGGGTGACAAACACATATTCCTGTCATCCAGAAGGACTGTGGTTTTCAGGGTTCCTTGTGGTGCTGAGAAACCACTAAAAACTTTTTTCATTTAAGACAAATTAGTTTGGTTTGTGCTTCCTGAGCCAGATGGTGAGGGCAATAAACTCTTTTGGGTGGGGAGGGATTGAAGAGTTGGGTAGGAGTTGGAATTAATTTCAGATGAAGAGATGTTTGCATGCTAAAGTCTGTGCTGACTCTAACCATTGGCCTAGATTTATTTGGAGAAAAGCTGTGCTAAGGGTGGGGAAAAAAAAAGGTTACATGCCTCTCCCAGAAAGTCTGGGGAACAGGAACATTGGGATTGGGATTTATGCATCTGCCCTGTGGCTGAGATTAGATAGCCAGCAGCTGTAGCCTGGGGAAAATGTGCCAGCATTTGCATGTAGCAAGGTAATTACAGATCCTCCATTAAATCTCCCCTCTCATGTGGATCTATGGCTTCCTTAGGACAAGTCCAATTACCTTGCTGCTCTCGACCTGGAAATTTACTTGGAGTTCACTCACTGCAAAATAAGGCTGCCTGTGCTTGGTGGGCTGGTTTGATGTGGATAGACTGCACTAGCTGGAGGACTGGGATGTCCTTCCATTTGCTTCCATGTGCAATTCAGGACATTCATTGAGAGCTGAGAATCCCACGTATCTGGAGGAAACTTTGGGGCCATACTGGGAGCTCCACTGTTTGGTTATCAGGGTAACAGTGCACAAAGTTTCACTCCAGTGAGTGAAATCATTTCACACTCCCAGACAATAGAATAGTCAGGCTGTTTCTTTAGCAGAGCAGGAGCAATAGGTGCAGGTAATGGGGCCCTGGAATTTTTATCAGAATCTTAGGCCTTCAATGCATATTTGAATATTAATAATGAGGTGTCATCAGCTCTGCACAGGGATTGTTCTCTCTTCAGCCTGAAAGCTGCCTGTCTGTTGCTTCTTCTCTGACCTGCTTCTCCTTCCAGGCGAGGAAGCTTTCAAACTAAACTGATTTTGCTTATTTTTTCACAAGGTCTTTGTTAAGTCAAGGTAAAAACAAGATTGATTTTCTGCCTAACAAATCTTTCGAAGTTCTGTTTTGCCCACACTGTCTCTTTAGTGGGTCTGGGCTGTGCCCTGTAGCCTATGCTTCCCTGACGAGGCACTAATTCATTTTCCATGTGTCTCCAGTTATGTAATCCTCAGAGGGAAAAGGAGTGCCTTGTCACCCTGCTGTGCAGTAAGGGCTGTAGTGAAGTGACCGACCACATTTCACTCACTGATTTTGGCTTATTTTCAACTCCCATATCTGAGAGATTAAGACTTTGCATTAAACTGCAGGATTTTTCTTTCTCTCAATTTCTTCTTCAGTCTCTCCTTGCTGATAAATAAAAAATACAGGAGAATGAATAAGGCACTAAACTTGTGCCATGGGACTGAAGTTTCCATCTAACTGGTGGTCCAACCCAGTGTGAAATGTGTTTGGTGGTTTCAGCTTGGTACTTCTAGAACAGTATTCCTCCTGTGACAATATTAACTGTAAAAAAATTTATCCTGGCAAAGCAATCCCTGCCTTGAGAAAGGCCAAAGATGAAGTTAATATCAAAGCAGGATTACCTCCACTCCTCCAGAAAGTGTCTCCAGGGCAGCCTTCACTGAGCTGCTGCAGGGCAGCCAGTCCTGTGCCTGCTCACACTCCTGCAGGGCTCTGCTTGATAGACAAAGTGTGGCTTCAGTGCTTGGGCACCACAGAATCCCAGAATGGGCTGGGTAAGGAGGGACCTTAAAGCCCCTCCAGTGCCACCCCTGCATGGCAGGGACCCCTTCCACTGTCCCAGGCTGCTCCAGCCCCAGTGTCCAGCCTGGCCTTGGGCACTGCCAGGGATCCAGGGGCAGCCACAGCTGCTCTGGGCACCTGTGCCAGGGCCTGCCCACCCTGCCAGGGAATAATTCCTAATTCCCAACATCCCATCCATCCCTGCCCTCTGGCAGTGGGAGCCATTCCCTGTGTCCTGTCCCTCCATCCCTTGTCAATTGTCTCTCTCCATCTTTCCTGCAGCTCCTTCAGGCCCTGCAAGGCCACCCTGAGCTCACCCCAAAGCTTCTCCCCTCCAGGTGAACAATCCCAGCTCTCCCAGCCTTTCCTCCCAGCAGAGCTGCTCCATCTGTCTGCTCATCCTGGAGCCTCCTCGGGGCTCTCTGCAGCAGCTCCAGGTCCTGGCTGTGCTGGGCCCAGGGCTGGGGCAGGTCTGCAGGTGGGGTCTCACCTGAGCACAGGGGCAGAGGGGCAGAATCCCCTCCCCTGCTGCCCACGCTGGGCTCAGCCCAGGGCAGGGGTTTGGGGTCCCAGCACACGGCTGGGGCAGGGCCAGCTCTGCCCCACAGCTCCCCCAGGGCCTCTCCCAGGGCTGCTCCAGCTGCTCAGCCCCAGCCTGGACTGATCCCGGGGGCTGCCCCGACCCAGGTGAACTTCACTTTGTGACCTTACATTAATTTTCATGTATATACTCATGAGCACAATTGTGTATGCATCTATTATATATGCATACATATATATGTGTTTATATATGCATATGTATGTATATACATATGCATATATATATATACACACATATAAAAGTAAAATACTCCTCCCACAGTTGCCTCATATGGGAGAAAACACCACCTGGTTGTGACTCGGAAAGTAATGTCTAATGTTGCTTACATCACTGCAAGAGTTGTCTTTTAATAATGAAAAAGAAATCTACACCTGATATTAATGTGCTGTTTGCAAATCTTCATAGCCAGAAAGTCCACTGGGTTTGACTTTTGAGCCTAATGTATAATCAGTATCTTGAAAATGGAATAGGATCAGGAATGAGTCACTCAGGTTGGACATTTCAGCCCATATTCTGTGCCTTTTAGATTTTTATGGCAAGCACAGTTCTGTACAATCACTTGTCTTCCTTCAAATGAGCAATGATAATTTTATGTGAATTGTTTTTGCATGCCAGAGTGACCTCAAAGTCCTGGCTAAGCTTCATTGCCAGAAAAGTGCTGAAAGAGGGAACATTTTAGCACCTGCACATAAGCGCAGAGTCAGTTCAGTGGCTTCTCCTGTACTGAAAATGAAAGTGTCAGAGCTTTCTGAATGTAGCACTTGGTGCTGTGGTCTGAAATCAGCCCTGGATTTTGTACTGTGGGATTGGTCATTGCGGTACTGAGTACCAAGCCATTCACGGTATGACTGCTCCCTAAAATAATCCCCTTGTGTCTAAAAATTTAGTTTTGCTTTTCCTCTCTAGAATACTGGGACAGGTTTCCCAAAGAAGCTGCATCCCTGGAAGTACTGCAGGCCATGGTGGAATGAGATGAGCTTTAAGGTGCCAACCCAAACTATTCTGGGATTCTGTGATAACCCGAAGAATACTTGGTGGAAAGTGGCAGTAGAAAAGTTCTTTTTGCACTGGGAGTGTTAGGAGTGTTTTGAGTGGGCTGGTCCCTTCCTCCAGGCTTCCACTGACCAAGCTAGGGACAGGAAATTCCTGAGGTTCATCCACTTGTTCGGGCACCTGAAGGCATTTGCATGAAGTCCATGAAAGTTAGTGGCAGGTATCAGATATTTGCAGTTGTGCTCTTGTGTACTGCACAAGACATTACAGAACATATCAGACTTAGGAAGCAATGGTTACACCTCAGTCTTTGCTGTGTCTTTAAAAAGACTAAGAACAAAGGTGAATCTTCCACCATTCCCTGGGAAACTCTGTTGTGCTGCAGAATAAATTTTAAAAACCCAACAAAGAGTGCCAAGCTCAATGGAAACTTTCTGTTGGCTTCAGAGAATGTTGAGGCAGCTGCTAAAATGAAATCTCACCATGAACCACAATGTTTGTGCTTTCTTCACGTGGGGAGAAGACGGGAAAGGCAAGATGAGTACTAGAGCTCTGCACTGCTGCTGGTGGAGAAGCAAAGCCAAGTGAGGAGCTTGTAGGAGAAAGGAAGCAGCAACAGGGCCATAAAAGAGGCTCAAACTGAGAGAGCATCCTCCAGCAATGCCAGGATTTCTCTCTAGCCAGGAAATTCCTGCGAGAGGCAGTGCTGGCAGGGAGAGGCAAGTCCAGGTGTGTCTGCAGAGCCTGATCGAGCAGGGCAGGGCAGAGCAGTAGCTGTGCCCCAGCTGAGCTCTCGGGTTTCAAAGGCAGTCTGCTCCAAAAGCTGCTGCTGTAAGTGGGAAGCCCTGTTTTATCCCAGAGAAATCCCTTCAGTAATAAAGTGGAGCATTAACAAATAGCAACTAAAATTTGAAAATGTTGGCTGTGGCAAATAAGAAATCGTCTTCTTGGGTAGCTGGTGTTTCTATGTCCAGGACAACCATTTCTGCAGGCTCCTGCTCATCACTGGCTCCTCTCTTGAAGGAGATAAATAATATTGACCTTTGGAAATATGTGGCTCAATAGTTTATCTTGGCTTCAGAACTTGCTAAAGCTCATGACTGTGTCTGGGAGGATTGTTTCAGATATATCCATGTCAATAAGAACTTATGTGAGCTAAAATAACCAATTTAAGAGTGCAGGACTCAGTCATCTTGTTGACAAGCTGCCTTCATGCTAGATATGTTCTCTATTATTGATGACATTTCCAGCAGATCCCAGAACAATGCTAGGTGAATTCTAAAATGAATCCCTTTCCATAGTTCATTAGTTTGACTAAGTCTGGATAATAAATGGAGCTGCAAAATCCAAAAAAGCAAAAAAATCTCTGCATTTCTTCCCAGATCCAATCACAAAACTGCAAGTGTTTTGGTTTGTGGGGGTTTTTTTTGGTTTTTTTTTTTGTTTTGTTTTGGGGTTTTTTTGGGTGGTTTTTTTTTTTTTTTGTTTTGGTTTGGGTTTTTTTGGTAGATAATTTGAACTTTGACTGAGGGATCTTTATGGAAGTTCTAAAAACATCATCCTAATTTTTCTTTTCACTTTGATAAGCCTACCAAGTCCCAATCAGAGTGATAATTAAAATGCTGAAATGCAATGAAATAATGTCTGTCAAGTGTTTCTAAGCAGAAGCAGAGTTCTCTTGCAAGATTTCAGCTCAGTTCTGCAGACCCAGAGGATTTAGTGGTTTCTGATAAGCCTAGATAAGCCCTTGGACTTCTGAATGCCCAAACTGCAACTCTGAGCTTGTTGGAGTTCACTTATCACCAGAGAATTTAATTTAATATTGTCTTATCAGCTGTCTTTGCATAACTTTCCTTCCTTCTCTCCTCTTCAAGCCTCCTCACAATCTTACCTGACATTTTAAATCCAAATCCCACTTAAATATTAGCAACCTTAATAAAGAAACTCTAGATCAATATATTTTTAATTGCAGTCTACAGGCCTTGGTAGAGATCAACAACCATATTGAGCAGCAAAGGTGTTTAAATCACTCACAAATTAAATAGATTTAGAATTTTGGAGCAAATAGCTTCAATCTGTGACTATTTAGTTACTAAATAAGTGGTTCAATTTGAACCAATGTAGTTTTACATATTTATTTGTACTCTTACAACAATAATTTCTCTTACTGTATTAAATACAATCTTTTAACTAGATCAAGACCTCCAAGTATAAGGAACATTATTGGTTATTTTATAATAACCAAGATGCTTGAAGAGTTCTAATAATTTCCCAAGCATAATATCTGTCATGTTCTTATTCTAATATGGGATAATTCTTTAAAATTGTAAAGTTATATTTTAAGAGACTTATATATGCTTGCTAGTCTGTATTGAACAATGCTTGTAACTTTGGATTTTGAAATGTTTAAAGGTAATTATATGTACTGAAAAAACACATAATTACAAGTTTGCTTCTGGGTCATACAACATTTGTGTTTTGTTTTTAAACTCTTCACGCTCCAAGATTTGTAATTGTCCAGAACCTCACAGGATTTGCCTTTGTTAGCTGAGTAATCCTTGGAGCTACATGAGCTTGGAAAAACATTCCCAGGTCTGTGAGCAGAGCAAATCCAGACTCCTGGAGTTCAGTGCAGTGCCCCTCGTGTCACTGATTTTAGAACATCTGATTCCACACTAGAACTGACCTTTCCTTATTAATATTTGATTCCATAATTACTTGATATTTAACCTTCTTATATCATTGGGGAGGGGTTGAAAAATGATAATTTTCTGTGGGACACAACCTGGAAGTTCCAATCAGTTTGATGTTAAGTTTCTGCACTTTCAGAGGTGAAATAATGTGGTTTCATTATTCTGTCATTTAAAGTGGCCTTTCACTTCAGTCCAATGTAATTTCCAATCCCTACTGAATTCCTGGGGTACTTTTAATGTTCTGCTCCACACTCTTAAGGGAAGTCATATCAGGAAATAAGAACCTGTGTGTTTCTAACCATCAAGTTGCATGTGTAATTTGCATTCTTAATTCAATTTAAATACCAGCATGAAGGTTTTGTAAGCAAACATAAAACCTGGCCAGAGGAGATGCTGAACAAAATGTAATAGTAATGGGCTTATATAACATTTCAAATTGAAGATTTAGTGCGAGAAATGTGCCTGGTCTGATCAGGACTGGGGGTGAGGTGGTGCCAGGTGCTCCTGTGCTTGCAGGGAGCTCAGCCCTATGCCAATGATATTCTGTCTCTTTAAAAGAATATAAATTGGTCACTGCATTCTTTTGCTCATGGAGGATTTTTACAGGACTTGATATCTGAGGGTACTTCTGATAAATACTGTAAGACAAAGATTTATGCTCTGAAAAGTGGCAAAGGGAAATTTCTGCTCTGATTTTCATCTTCACTTTGAACGGAGAGGGGAATGTGCTCTGAGCACAGACAGCTTGGAGAGCTGTATCTTTCCCCCTCAAGCTGTGCATTTAAAGGTCCTTAGGAGGTTATATGAAATACGTTGACAGTTTGTGAAACACAGCAATGCTGCAGATTCATCTGCCATGTAGAAATCTTTATTTCCAACAATTATAAAGTCATTATAGTCAGGCAAGCTTAAAAAGCTGTGGAGTTCTCACTTATTGTGCCTGTTCAGCTGAAATTATTAATTTCAAACTGAAGTTTCTAGAATTCCCACCTCAGAGGACTGGAAGCAACCCTTCAGACTCCTTGGTGAGCCATGTTGGTCTAAATTCAGAGTGAAAATATGTTGCAACTATAATGTTATTGATTCTTTATTGCAGGTATTTGTCTTTTCCTTTAGCAGTAAATAGCAAGCATTTACTGGGAGAGGCTTCGAGAATAGGATGAGCTTCCCAATGGAAAACTGAGTAATTAAATTTTGAACTGTAACTACTGGATGTGTATAGTTCATATGAGTGCCCTGCTTTTATCATGACTTTTTTCTTTCAGCAAAATCCAAGCTGTATTTTAGGTAGAAAAGAGTGAACTCCCTTAATGTAGTTACAGTTTTTTACTCAACTTATGGCTTTGGGAGGCTGACTTATATTGATATTCAATTTCCACTAGGAAAAGAATTGGTAAAAAGCAGGATGGAGGCAGGAAACAGAAGACTTTTTCCTGTGTATGTGTGTAAAACCAGAAGAGAAGTGAAAAACAAATACAAGGCAGTAGGATTTTCAGAGAACTGCAGCTTCTTGTTAGATTTTATTCACATTTGGGCTGAAAAAAATGTTTGTCCTCATTTTCAGAATTGCTCAGCACTTTCCAAATTCACTCTGAATGATCTGAACTCTGCGCTTCTGGAAATCCAGGCTCTTATTTTACCTTAAATATGGACAAGAGACCAATTATAGCTCTTTTATTCTAGTCTGGGCCTAAGTGCATTATATACCATTATAGCATATTCAGTGAATCTCTAGTTCATGGAGTATATTTTCTATCCCTTAAGACATCTATAAAGCCGCTATAAAAGCCTCAGCCTGGCGGAAGGGTTTGAATCCCCCCGAGCTGACTGGGGCACCTGAGGGAGGTGAGTGTGAGGGAGGTGAGCGGCTCCCGGCCCTGTCCCTGTCCCCTCCGGGTGGGATGGCCGCGGGAGCCGTGGCTGCTCGGCAGAGAGGAGCAGCAGTGGGGCTCCTGCGTTTGGGGGGCTGAGGGGCCATGTCCTGGCTGGTTTTGGGGGCACTGAGGGGCCATGTCCTGGCTGGTTTTGGGGCACTGAGGGGCCGTGTCCTGGCTGGTTTTGGGGGCACTGAGGGGCCGTGTCCTGGCTGGTTTTGGGGGCACTGAGGGGCCACGTCCTGGCTGGTTTTGGGGGGCTGAGGGGCCATGTCCTGGCTGGTTTTGGGGGGCTGAGGGGCCGTGTTCTGGCTGGTTTTGGGGGCACTGAGGGGCCACGTCCTGGCTGGTTTTGGGGGGCTGAGGGGCCGTGTCCTGGCTGGTTTTGGGGGGCTGAGGGGCCGTGTCCTGGCTGGTTTTGGGGGCACTGAGGGGCCATGTCCTGGCTGGTTTTGGGGGGCTGAGGGGCCATGTCCTGGCTGGTTTTGGGGGCACTGAGGGGCCGTGTCCTGGCTGGTTTTGGGGGGCTGAGGGGCCGTGTCCTGGCTGGTTTTGGGGGGCTGAGGGGCCATGTCCTGGCTGGTTTTGGGGGCACTGAGGGGCCATGTCCTGGCTGGTTTTGGGGGCACTGAGGGGCCGTGTCCTGGCTGGTTTTAGGGGCACTGAGGGGCCATGTCCTGGCTGGTTTTGGGGGGCTGAGGGGCCGTGTCCTGGCTGGTTTTGGGGGCACTGAGGGGCCATGTCCTGGCTGGTTTTGGGGGGCTGAGGGGCCATGTCCTGGCTGGTTTTGGGGGCACTGAGGGGCCGTGTCCTGGCTGGTTTTGGGGGGCTGAGGGGCCGTGTCCTGGCTGGTTTTGGGGGGCTGAGGGGCCATGTCCTGGCTGGTTTTAGGGGCACTGAGGGGCCATGTCCTGGCTGGTTTTGGGGGCACTGAGGGGCCGTGTCCTGGCTGGTTTTGGGGGCACTGAGGGGCCGTGTCCTGGCTGGTTTTGGGGGGCTGAGGGGCCGTGTCCTGGCTGGTTTTGGGGGCACTGAGGGGCCGTGTCCTGGCTGGTTTTGGGGGGCTGAGGGGCCGTGTCCTGGCTGGTTTTGGGGGGCTGAGGGGCCGTGTCCTGGCTGGCCACGGTCGGGCAGCACTGCTGGCCCTGGGGCTGTACGTGGCCCTGGGCACGCAGCGGGCACCGAACCTGACTCGAACCTGTCTGGGGCGGGAAGGGGGGTGGCACATTTTGAGGAAGTGCAGCTGGGGAGATTTTCTCCATTCTGACTGACAGATTAAGGACATCTTTACCTTTCTGATAGTGCTGGAAGCAAGGCTTTGCGCTGGGGCTGTGCCACAATGGTGGTGGCTGACAGCTGGATTTACCTGCCCTTTTCATGAGGGCTCCATTGCTGAGGCCTTCTGCAGAGCCTGTGTCACTGCTGCTCCTTGTGCCGGGGAACTGCTGGTGTCTTTAGGGAAATGTCCAGACTATTTACTTTTTTAAAAAATTTATTCTCATTTCTGTTAGAAATGTGGGGGTTCAAGACTGATTTTTGTCTGAAAACCTGGGTCAGACTCTTCTGGAGACAGATGTAGTTTCTGCTCTGTGCTGTTTCATTGCCATGGCCTGAGGTTTTTCTCTCTATTAGCCGGCCAAGACAGAATCCCATGACACATCTGCTGAAGAAATCTGAGAGAGACTATTTACAAAGTCCTGGAGAGACAGACAAGGGGGAATGGCTCCCAGTGCCAGAGGGCAGGGCTGGGTGGGATATTGGGAATGAGGAATTGTTCCCTGGCAGGGTGGGCAGCCCTGGCACAGGTGCCCAGAGCAGCTGTGGCTGCCCCTGGATCCCTGGCAGTGCCCAAGGCCAGGCTGGACACTGGGGCTTGGAGCAGCCTGGGATAGTGGGAGGTGTCTCTGCCCATGGTAGAAGTGGGATGGGATGAGCTTTAAGGTCCCTTCCAACCCAAACAGTTGATTCTATGATTCTATGATTATGATTCTGCAAAATCTCGAACTACCACTCTGGAAGTACACTGGAATAAATTTTTTTTCTTCATCTTCCTCTATCCCAAGAAACCTACATCTTGCAGTGGAAGAAAAAGAAATAGTGATCTTCAACTGGTTGTATTTCAATACAGATTTGTTGTTTCAGTGTGAATAACTGTGTTTATTTGATGAATACAGTGTGATATGGGAGGTTCCTGCTGATAAATTTGTTCTGAGATCAGAATAGCCGTGTCAGAGAGAAGGGGATACAATCTGAAAATCATCTCTTTAGTGATTAAGACAAATCCCAGGTTGCCCAGAGGATGGCCATAGGGAAAATGAAAATGTAAGTTTATGACAAAACCCTGAGCCATGCCAACAAAACACTCATCTGTATCTTTCTGGTATGAAATTTGAGGAGTTTCTGCTTTCAGAGACATGCCAGTGTTTTCCACCCATTCCTGTGGTTTCTCTCTGAAGGAAATAAAGGCATATTAAGGTATTTAGAAACCCAGAATTCTCTGCAGAAGAAATTTCTGCATTCCTCTACAGCTCACTTTTAATCCCTAATCAAGAAGTCTTTAACATAATGCCCTGCCTGCATGCAATACAAATGAGGGAAGGTTATGTTTGAAGCTTTTTCTACAGACAAAGCACAATAGCACTGACTGTGGTGGTAGAACACATCATTTATTTTGCATGTTATGCAGCATGTTAATGTTCACTGGAGCTGGGATTGACTCCTCAGTTTGAGCAAATGCACAATTTTCTGGATCAGAGTCAGTGAGTGTCCAGCCCAAGCCTTAGGGATTAGTTCATGTTAATTCTGTGGGCAAAATACAAGGGTTGCTCCTGGACTGGGTCTTCTTGTCATCTGCTCCAAATAGTGCTGTGAATGAGGATTTCTGGCTCCCATGGCATAGGGAAAGAGAGTAGGGTTAGATGGGATATTGGGGATTAGGAATTGTTCCCTGGCAGGGTGGGCAGGCCCTGGCACAGGTGCCCAGAGCAGCTGTGGCTGCCCCTGGATCCCTGGCAGTGCCCAAGGCCAGGCTGGACACTGGGGCTGGAGCAGCCTGGGACAGTGGGAGGTGCCCATGGCAGGGCTGGAATAAGAAGATCTTTAAGGTCCCTCCCAATTGAAATCACTCTGTGATTTTCAATAATCCCATGCTTGCAAACATTATTTTGAGGCTTGGCATAAATCAAAGTACAATATGAGTGAATTTAGCAGCAAAAACTTTGCTGATTTATATATTGTTTTCATTCTAGTTCGACATCTTTTGTTCCTCTCCACACTTTCCATTTTTAGGCTGAAATTCTGTAGCACATGTCCAATATGTGGGAGTTCCTGTAAAACCCCCTCATCATGGGAGTCTTGGTTATTCATGTGGAGATGGCGAGCCAAATGCAGGGAACTGGTGCCAGGAATGAGGGCACCATGCCTTTACTGCCCTGTATCCTGCAGCATGGAAGCTCACACCTGGGTTTTCCTCCAGTGCCCAGGGAATGTTCCCAAACCTGCCCTGATGTGTGATGGATGGGCAGAACCGGGGTTCCACCCTCGGCTCTACCAGCCTGCAGAGCTATAAATCAAACTCTGAGCCTAAAAAAAAGCCCAAGAGTTTTAGATTTTCTCTACAGCATCCAAAATAGAGTTTGATTATTTGTAAACAGCTACGTAGAAATAGTGAGCAGCTTTCAGGGTTAGGCAAGGTACATCTGAGATAATTTTTAAATACACTTTAAAAATATATTAGCTATAGGTGAAACTGGCTAATACCGACAGCGCTATATTTTAGCATCAAAGCAAATGGGCTTGAAGTCAAATTAGTCACTTATTTTGTTGTCATCTCTGCTCATTCATGGGAAAAAACATAGAAATGAAGAAAAATTGTGCTAAAAGGTAATGCTTATTTAAGAAAATGTGCACTAGTGTATACTTTAGGCTATGCAAATAAGATATTTACTTCAAATTAATTTGTCTTCCTTTAACAGAATATAATGTGTGAAGTATTGGAGGCCTCATGTTTCTGCTTTTGAAGGTCTGGTACACCAGATCTTGTGTACCTCTTGTGTCTTTGCATGGCTTTGTTTGACCTAGAATTTGCTGACTTTTTGAGAAAACATTGGGTTCTTATTTTTCCAGCATGGGATGAGCTCAGTGTAATTATGCTAAACTTTATCTTCAGTTTCAAATTGAGTTGTTATTGCTGTGGTGGAGAAAAAAAAAGGAGCAGGATCAGGAAATAACTCTGGTTTGAGAAGCTTTTTACAAATGCCTTCAGGAGTGATATAAGCATCATGAGTTTCATCTGTCCCATGAGTTTTCTGTCCCTGAGTGGGGACAGTGTCCCTGACAGTGTGCAGTGGAGTTGCTTTGGTGGGGGCTGCTTTATACCCAAACAGTCTCTGTTGCTGTGAGAGGAGCATGCCAGGGAAGGGAAGGGAAGGGAAGGGAAGGGAAGGGAAGGGAAGGGAAGGGAAGGGAAGGGAAGGGAAGGGAAGGGAAGGGAAGGGAAGGGAAGGGAAGGGAAGGGAAGGGAAGGGAAGGGAAGGGAAGGGAAGGGAAGGGAAGGGAAGGGAAGGGAAGGGAAGGGAAGGGAAGGGAAGGGAAGGGAAGGGAAGGGAAGGGAAGGGAAGGGAAGGGAAGGGAAGGGAAGGGAAGGGAAGGGAAGGGAAGGGAAGGGAAGGGAAGGGAAGGGAAGGGAAGGGAAGGGAAGGGAAGGGAAGGGAAGGGAAGGGAAGGGAAGGGAAGGGAAGGGAAGGGAAGGGAAGGGAAGGGAAGGGAAGGGAAGGGAAGGGAAGGGAAGGGAAGGGAAGGGAAGGGAAGGGAAGGGAAGGGAAGGGAAGGGAAGGGAAGGGAAGGGAAGGGAAGGGAAGGGAAGGGTAGAAATTTCAATTTAGGAAATTTCAACAGCAGGTCCCCTCTTAAGGATTTGCAATACAAACAGAACTTTACAAGCAAAAAAAAAAAAATCATTTTCTTGGTGAAGGGCACAAGAAATAATCAGTAGGAGTAAAGGCTGATGAGAACAAGTATGGGTTGCTCTTATTGCCATTCTTTATTGATTCAGGTGGTTTCCAAAAAGACTCCCTCCTGTTTTAGACCCTATAAAAACCAGAATGAATTTCCCAGCTTTTTCTCAGCTGTGCATGCTTTGTCAGTGCACTGCAGCAAAGGGGCTGTATTCCCAACAGAGACAAAGCAGGAAATGTGTGTGTGATTCTGCTCTGGAATCTGTGGCTCTGTTAGTTTCTGCTGCTGGGTTCACCTCTGCACAGCACAGAGGCACAGAGGCAGAGCTGCTCTGGCACTTCTCTGTGTTGGGCATTTTCTGCTCAACAGCAACAGTAATTAGACTAAATTTAGAATGTACAGAGTGGTGAATTTAGGTTTTCAAAACAAACTTGTGCCAGAGTTATGCACACAAGAATGCCTTAAATTGAGTATTGAAAGAAAAGAGAAATGGACTAAATCACTTCTAATTTTCTGGTGCAAAAAGACTGCAAAATATGCTAAAGAATACAAATAGGCAGAAAAAATCCTATTGTAAGATGGGATTCAGGCTTGATCTCATTTCGGGTCCAGCTGTACGACAGGGAAGAATAGAATTTTTATCAGATTTGATACAGTTTTGACTATGTCACTGTGATGCTCCTGCTGTAAGAATGAAACAGTTTCCTTTAGTCATCCAGCAGATGCAAAAGTGTTCAGTATTCTCCTCAAAAGAGTCTAAAATATCTTTCTGGAAAGTGAAGAGAGACGTCTAGTCTCATTCAAAGACACACCTCAGATGGCACACCACATTTTTTGGCTGTTTGTGGGGTTTATTGCACTCATTTTTAAAAATTATTATTATATTGCTAATTTGATTTTCTATAGGGGCTCACAATAGACAAAGATATAGATCAGGCAGTGTCATCTCAGTGTCATTTTTATTTTGTTCACAATTTTGCCTCCTTTTCATGCAGCAAATTCAAACACTGACTTGAATGGAATAGAAAGTCTGGATTGCTCCAATGCTGTCTAATACAGGAAAAGTTAAGAAGAATAAGGAAAATTTGCCCTTTTTATTTAAGATGCTTCAAATTATAACTGAATTTCTGGGAAGGGCACATCTTCTGGGAAACCTGTGACTACAGAACTCCTCGGGAGCAGGGTCTCCACATACAGAGATCTGTGTGCATTTTTCCCTCCTTCCAAAATAACCTCTATAAATCATGTCATTAAGGAACTGTCTCAGACTAATAAAAATAGCTTCCATTCTTAAATCACTGTTAGTTTGGAAATCAGAAGAAGTAATGGTCTCATGTTTCCTGCAGTAGGTAAAGCTGCAAAGCAAACACTGAACAAATGAGGCTCGTGGCTCCTGTTGGCAAAGCCGTGCCAGAGGCTTGGAGCTGGGGAGTGGCAGATTCATCTTCCCTGAAAGGCAATTCCTTGCTGCTCTTTATGGTGGCAGATATTAAATAGTCTTTGTTTTGCCACTCATATCTTTTAGAAGCCATAAATTGCTTTATTCTGAGTAATTAGGGTAGCTTCAGGTAATAGGGATCTAAATTATGGATCCTTTTATTCTGCTTTTATTTTTGGAGGCAGAGGGGAAGGATGATTTTATTTTACCTTTTTCGAGAACTAAGGCTTACCTTACTTGGGGAAGCTGAGGCTGTGAGAAAAACATGCACTGTGTCAAAATTTGCAATAACATAATGACCTCTCATTAACACTGCATTCCACCCAAAAGTTTCCTCCTCTTCCTAATAGCTTTTCATATCAGCACAGTTTCCCCCAGTACCATTAGGGACTATTATAGCAACTAACTTTAAAATGACAGATCCATTCAAAGACATGATCCTGAGAGTTTTACTTACCCATTAGCTAAAATAAATACACATTTCCTTCTCATTTCCATGGCCAGCAAAGTAAAGACCCACAATTGCATCTTGCTAAAATGCTATGTTTTTCAGGTTTTTTGGAGGGGAAACTTTTTCTAATATACAGATTCCTCAGAATGTGTGTAACATTTGAAGAGAAAATGTTAGCTAAATTCTTGCAAGAGCTTTCAACAGGATTTCTATTAGAAAAAAGAAGCCAAACCCCCAATAATTTGAGTGGATATTTCAATAAAGATGGGGGCTATCAATTTTTTCTTTTAAGTAGAGTGATTCTAGCTATTTTCTCCCAAACCATCACCAAAACCCCACCAAAGCAGAGGAGTTTAGCTTAATCTCCATGAAGACACAGGGACTGCATGCACGTTTAGATGGCTGTGGTCTGTTTATTCAGGTCTTAGGAACCACAGAAAATTGAGTTTGCAATGGGGCAGGCAGCGTGTGTGGGTGGAGAGTGGATGGGAGTGAAAGGCAAAGTGGGAGAGAGCTGGTTGCATTATAAATGTTTCAGCAGGAGGTATTTGGAATGGCTCCCTCTCTCCCATGTTGTGAAATCAGGAGGGAGTTCTGCTGCATCCCAAATGAGTGCTAATGAAACCTTTATTTCCCAGCACCATCGTGGATTCTGCATATGCTACATATGAGGTGGGAAAAACTCAAATTAAAATTGAGTGAGAGGGGGAACATGCAAGAGAGAGGCAGAAAGGGTTTATCAGCATGAGGTTGGGAGGGGGTGCCTTACTCACAAAAGCGAAGCTGAATTTATTAGTTCACATTTTTTCCTCTCCCTCTGAGTCCTCAGACTTGGCACTCACTGGAGAATGGGGGCTTATGGGCACAGGCTGCAAAAATAGTCTCAAAAATCTATTTTAAAACTCCTTTTCATCTTTCAATAAATACTTTATTTGACAATATATGAAATTGTTCAGGGTACAAAAGTCTTACCAGCACTTGTTTTGAATTTTATGCATTTCTCACCCCTAATTTTGCTGTCTTTTGAGTGGTTTTGAACTCTCATATCTGAGCCTTGGCCTTTAATCGAGCCAATGGAAATAAAAACCTCCTTCTAAGAAGGAACACTTCTTTCTCCACCTTCCCTTCTCCACCACTAAACACTTTTTCCCTCTCCCTGGATGTACCATTTGCTTCTCCCTCCCCAAGCCAGCACCTGGACACTGTGCAGTTCTGGGATGGTGAGTTTGGGCTTGAATTCCTGGGCTGATCCAAGGTTGCAAGGGCTCTTCCAAGTTCATAGAATGCTCCTGGAGCTATTGCAGCTCATTTGGTAAAAAAGCACAAAGATTTCTGCCTTTCCAAGGTCAGCACAATTTCCGGTCATGCTGCCTTACAAATCTGTAAGTATTTAAAATACTTTTAGAAAGGCTAAAATCCATAGTTATGAATCATTTGCCTGGTTTAATGATAGAGCCACGTGCACTGTGAGGTCCCTGTGCCATCCTGAAGTACCTGCCTGACTTCACCTCTGCTTTGGGAGATATTAGTGCACTCCTCTCCCTCTGTCTGTGTCATTCTGTTTGACCTGTCTGTGGCTGTAGGAGCAGAACAAACAGCAGCAGTGGGAGCTTTTAATGCAGTGGCTGAATTCTGATTTTCCAACTAGAAATAGGCAGAAACAGTCTTTAATAAAGGTGACCTTAATTACACTTCAAGATAGGCAGCTCCAGAAGGAGGGAGAGGACACCAAAGCATGAAGGGTTTGTGGTATTAGTGACATGAAAAACAGTGCAAGTGTTTTATTCCTCATTAAGGTCATGCGGTCATTATGTTCTTGCATCCATTGATTGGAGCCTTGGAAGAAGAAAATCTTTCAGATTCCAGAAGGAGGAGTCAGGTGGCATGGAGGAGGATTTTTCCTCCCATTCCTTCTCTTTTTCCTGACCTGATGCTTTCTCTCAGCAGGAGAAATTCCTCACCTCTCTTTCTCCTGTGTGCCCAAAATGAGTACTCTAATTACATACCCTGGCCCCCCAAACCATACTTTATCTACAAATAAAAAATAAAAAGCAGGTAGGAGTTCCAGAAGATTTGTTCCCATACTCAAAAAAGCTTCACCTTTTTTTTATTTTATTCTTATTATGGTTGTTTTTCTTGAATATATTTTCTCTGATACATGGATAACGGGGAGAAGAAAACTTTCAAATAATGGAAAAAGAAATGGAAACGATTCCTGCCATAAATCTTCCCTTTTTCTCTATTTACTGGATCGGAAAATTGGCTGGGAGTCGAAATGCAGTGTGTATATGTGTGTTTGTATGCCTCTGAACCTCCCTTTCCAAGGTAAGAAGTGACATTTTCCTAATTTCAGTTTATATAAAAAAGGCTTTTCATAACATGAAGGACAAACAATTTATAATAGAAACAATAATATTCTTTAGAAGTTGACCCATGAAAATGTATTTAAGTTGGGTCTGTAAAACTGCCCTTCAAAGCTCCTTCCCAAGTAAACTTGCAATGACATTTCAAAAACAGAACGTCGACACTGGGAACTGTGGGAAATTTTTGGATTGTTTCTGCTAATTTGGCAACCACACACAAAATACCTGTTACACAAATCAAAGTCCAATAATTTACTATCCAGGCATCTGATCTTATAACAGCCAACATGCTGAGAAACGTTTGAGGATATTCAGCTCAGTTTTATATGTGTTCTGTATTGCTTTTACTATTACTTTGATTGCTGATCTTACTTCCCAAAGCCTTTACCAAAGAGAGAGATAAAGCTGCTGCCCTGTTAAGGCACAAGGCATTGAAATATCAGAGTAATTTGATGTCAAAGGGGTCATTCAGTTAAGAATTAAGGTTTCATCATGGTGTTATGTAATTTTTTACTATTGTTTTTCGTAAAGAAACAAAGTGTGGTGTTGCCTAGCTGACTCAAGTGTTTGGGAAGATAAATGTCCTGCCTGTGTCTGCAGAAATGACATGGACACAAAGGATGGTGGCACTGGAAAATCATGGGGCTGCAGTGTGGGGGCTCAGCTTTGTCTTTCTCTCTGCCAGACCCCAGAAATGAGGGGTGAGCACAGCTCATCCTCAGGCTGCAGAGCAGCTCAGGGTGCTCAGGAGCCCCAGCACAGCTGGGAAGCTGCCACCAGAGCCCTCCTGAGGCCTGGAACAGAGGAGTTTTGGGGCAAGTTTACCTTCAGCTTTCTTTTAATGTTTAAAATAATTTATTATATATAATATAGGCATGTGTGAGGGGGAAATGGGGATGGATAGAAAATGAGAAAGAAATAAGTCTTCAATTAACCTTCTTCGGATAGTCTTTGGCCTTTGTCGTGAGCTCTCTTCTCTGTTGTAGAGTATTAGCTGAGTATACAAATATAAAGAATACTTCCTGAATATGTTAAATAATGTGTTGGGAGCATGCAAATCCCTACAATGATGGAGATGTGGTGAGGGATAAAACTCCCCACTTCTGATGGGCTGTGCCAGAGGTGTGGAAGGGCTCACGTGCAGAGAAAGTTCTGTGCTGACAGCACAGGGAACCCAGAACACCCAATTCCTGTGGGAATTTTGCTTCATGGCAAAGTGGTTTTGCCTAGTACTGGCCTAGTGATTCTGTGCATGCAGTGCCTGAATCCTGGGGAGGAATTACCTGGCATCAGCTCTCATTATTCATTATCTTCCTGCTGCATGCTAGATAAAAATGGAAGAAGCTTTGTCAAATATCTGGTGGATTGTTATTTAATATATATTAAAGGCAAAGTAGTCCACTGGCCCTACAAAGACATATCCATGCCCATACCACCCCGCAGCTGTCCATGTTTCATTTTTAGCATTTTGGGAGTGATTTCACCATGAATCTCTTCTACTTGTTGCCCTCTGGTTTGGGTTCTCTAAATACGGACCTGACTAAATTTCCTTTTTATTTTTCCCCCCTCTGCATCTCTAAATGTTTTCAGGCTGAAACCATTATGCCATGATTTTTAGAGGAAATACCATGTATTGATCCAGAGCCATGTGGTCTGTTGTAGCTGACATTGTTTTATTGCCTGGGTTTAATGGTTTTTATTGGTTAAAGCTTTTGTCTCAAGGCCCAGCAGTTACAAGGGAGCAGTGATGTCTTGCGGCTGCAGGAAGGGTATTAACCTGTCTGCTTTAGCTGCCAGCTCGTTCCTCTGGAGGCATCATGTTTGTCAGATAATTTTTCAGCTGTGCCACACAGGCCTGAGTGTGATATTCATTCTCCCTGTAACAAGTTCTATAATTAATTTCTAGATGGGACACTGAGGAGTTGCATGTTGTTGCTTACTATTTTTATTACTCTAAAACAAATTTTTGTTAAGTCTTCATTTTACCAGTGTTTCTTTTTCTTCATGGGAGGGTTTATTCTGTACTGAGTAAAATTTTGTTATGATGAAGCTCTGAGGGTTACAGGGCTCTGCTCTGGTTTAGGTGTGAGCGCAGCGGGACTGGAGAGATGGTAGGAGCCAGTGGAATTTCTTCTGTTGTTACTGACTACTAGCTCAGCTTCTAGTTGCTTTCAAGACTTCTTGGAGCCAAGGCAATCCCAGAGATATCTCATGGTTTGTGTGAAGGTGGATTGTGAGGAGACCTCAAACTTTCCAAGGTTCCAGTTTTCTGAATTTGGGGCTGCTCAGCCTGGAGAAGAGAAGGTTGCATGGAGACCTCACAGCACCTTCCAGAAGGAAGTTGGAGAGGGACTTCTCATCAGGAATTGGAGTGACAGGACAAGGGGGAATAGGTTCACACTGAGGGCAGGGCTGGATGGGATACTGGGAATGAGGAATTGTTCCCTGGCAGGGTGGGCAGGCCCTGGCACAGGTGCCCAGCGCAGCTGTGGCCGCCCCTGGATCCCTGGCAGTGCCCAAGGCCAGGCTGGACACTGGGGCTGGAGCAGCCTGGGACAGGGGAAGGTGTCCCTGCCATGGCAGGGGTGGGATGGGATGGGCTTTAAGGTCCCTCCAATCCAAACCACTCTGTGATGCTACCCTCAGGTAATTTTCTCTCTCCTCCAGAGCTGAAGTTCTTCATCCCTGGCTCTGTCCCTCAGAGCTGGGTCCCCACTGCACAGCAGGAAGCCCCTGGAGCCCCAGCTCTGATGGAGCTCCTCCAGAACCAGCCCTGACAGGAGCCAAGGGCAGCTCCTGTTCCTGGAAAACATTCCTGAGGTGAAGAGCAGCAAAGGACTTTTTCATCTTTAGTTTTCTGCATCCTTTCAGCTCCTGTCAGTCACCTTTATCAGCCCAGGGTATTTATAAGGCACGTATCACCTCAGGATCTAAATGACACAGGCCTCCCATGGAAGACAGCTTAGATAAAATACATTTGTGGAATAATGAACTGACAACTGCAGGGTGTTCTCCGATGGGAACTCACCTGGGACAATGAATTCACCCACAGCATTTAACTGCTAATATACAAAGCCAATTGTAAATATTTATACTCCATGCTATAACACAGAGTTTTGGCACATTGTCCATAAAATCTTGATATTTTGAGACAAGTAGAATTTAATTTTCGTATATTTCATGCAACTATATTTTTATCAGTTTTCTACTGAATTGTGTGCTGAACTGCAGCGGGAGTAAAGTAAATATTAATGAAATACATTTGAAATAGTATTTTAATTATTAAGATGTACTGGAATATATTATATATACAAAAATATTCATGGCTAAATCCTAAACTAATACTTCAAGATAAATTTCAAGAGCCTCAATTAGCAGATGACCAGTGGAAGAACGATAGGATTGGGAGAGTAAATGTTTTCATGTAGGTATGAGGTGTAATGGGTAGACGCATTTTTGAGAATGTTGCTGTGGTGTCACTGAAATGTTACTTTCTGCAGCACTAAAATTCCTCACCAGAATTCTGTTGCTCTTTTACACTTAGTTTGCATTACAAGGATGATTTCAATTTATCTCTAATAAAATAGCTGGCAATCATTTTAGTGGAACCTGGAATTATTCAGAAGATGGAGGTTACTTTAAGAGGAATAATGTATGGGTAAATTAAAGAACTCTTATCACATTCCAGTGAAAATGTTTAAAAAAACCCTAGATGTGTGTGCTTCAACCAGAAGCCTTATAGCCCTTAATTGTGCTCAAAGCTGTTCCCAGAAGTGCTGAACTCTGGATTGATGTATCTGTAGTGAATATACAAATAAGAAATAAGTGTAATTTATTTAGGTAAAATCTAGAAGCTAAGAGAAGTGAAAACACGTCAGAAATTTCCTGGGTTTGCTGCTTTAGAAAAGCAAAATCTGTGGGTCTCGGAGGAGGTTTTCAGTTGCTTACACTGAGTCCACTTCATATATTTGGGTGTTCTGCAGGCAAAAATACTGCCAGTCTCTGAGAACTTCAATTTATCTCATCTCATGAGCTCCAAATCTGGAAAGGTGACAAAAATGGCTGTTTGAATGAGTTCTTTCACAGTGTCATTCCAGCCCTAAAATCAAGAGCATCTATTACACATGCACCACGCTCTGAGCAAGTAGGAAATGTGTTCTGATCCCATAAAAAAGTTCAATATTTTTCATCTGGAGTTGGCTTTCTGTCAAAAAAAAAACCAAACAAACAAACAAAAAAAACTAACCCACCAAAAAACAACTCAACACAAAACAAAAACAAAAACCCAACCATGCATGCAGTTGTGTATTTATGAGCAAGTTTTATCTCTAAACAGTCTTGTAACTAAAAACAGAAATATCTTTTTATGGGAGACAGCTGGTTGAGAGATTAAAGAAACCCATCAAGGGAGGGGAGTTCAAATTAACAAACATTCCTAGACAAGGAATGCCTGTAAGCATTAGCAAGCTTTTAGCTTGCGACCTAAAAACATATCTAATCTCATCCATGGGGCTGCACTGATGGCTTCCACTTGGACATTTGCTGATAAAGAAATCTTCAAAAAGCCTAGGGTGGAGCCATAACTCTTGGACATCTTTAAGTATCAGACAGACTTTTTAGGCTGACCTGTGTCAGCCTAAAAATTTCCAATTATGGCATGGGTGTCAAGGAGTTAAACCTCAGAGAGCTTTGCTGGTAGTTTTTGTTGGGACACATTGTTCTGAGTCTTTAGCAGCTTCCCTGAAACCTTCCAGATCCTGGAGCAGAGCATTGTCACCAGAAATGGTTTCTTTCCCTGGGGAAAGCAAAATTGTCTCCCTGAAGAGTCAAATATCTGAAGATGGGCAGGCACGAAGCAGCTTGTCCACAGTGTGTAAATCAGAATGCCACATCAGTAACTGAACCCCCTTTTTGTCACAGGAAACTCTGCAGAACAATGTGTGTGATGTTCCTGTTGGTACCAAGGTGCCACCTGGGACTGGAGCTCCTCAGCACATTTTTGATGGGATGCAGAAAGGCAGGTCTGCAAAACAAAGCCATTGTTCTGTGCAGAGAGGTTTGAATAGCCAGACCTTGAGTGATTTGACAAATCTTGTTGAACTTTTCTCAGAAAGTATACAATAATGTGTCAGTTAAAAATAGTTGGAGTATGCCTGTGCATATTGTATTCTGTCTTTGCTTGTTTAAATATTATTATTGGGAATGCTGCCAGTTTCTAACAGAACTATTGCTTTTTTTTTAAATCAGTATCATTACATTTGGAATTGTGTTCTTCCTTCAGTCTTGATTTTTATATGATTTTTCAAGTTTGACTTATAAGGGCACATATTCTGCTGGAGGAATCCAGCTCAGATTTACTGTGTTCCAATTGCACCAGAACAGTCTTATCTATGCTCAAAAAATACCCAGAAATATTTAGGCCAAGGAGAGAACCAAAGTATCAGCTTACTTAATACCAACTGCTTTGAAGCCTTTTTTTATTTTTATTCTTTTTAAAGCTTTACCCAATGCATGACTGTGTTTTTCTGCTCTATCTCATAAATATCCCCTAAAACTTGAAGGGTGGAAAAATCCTCTATTCTCAGTGCAGTTAGTTAAATCCAAGTTCCCCAGTATCCATATTTTCACCTCTTCTGCTTGACTTGTTTACAAACCCCAAGTTTGCTCAAAAGGAGTGAAGAGAATAAGGGACATTATAATTAACGCTGATAATTAATATGTGTATGAAAGGAGCAAAATGGCCAGGATGGAACTTTTTATATCACAAGGAAGAACTTGGAGAAAAATTGAAGGAAATTTGTATTTGTGCTTGACCTCAGCTTCCTCAAAGATCTTCTGAGTACTGATATTTGGCCACAAATTGTAGCTCAATGCAGGGGATGCAGGTGGAGATGAACAGAAATGAGTTGAGCTACTCACCTCCCTGATTTGTCTGTGTTTCATTTCTGTGATGTTATTTCACCTGCTCCACGCAGATTCCAGGTGCTACATGGAGGATAATTTATGTCTGACATCCATATTTCTCAGCAGAGAACTCTTTGAAGACTTGCAAAATCAAAATCTTCCTAAAAAAATATTTGAACTCATTTGGGTGTTGTCCTTAACACAAATAAACTCTGGGCCATTTCTGGTTATTGCCTTTTAGATAGAACAATAAACTGTGTGAATGACGAAAACCACACAAATTAAATTTTAAAAGGGAAGAGCTGTAAAATCCTTAAACTGTGTTTTAAAGGATCAGAGATCCAGTGGCCATTTTTAGTTTGTTTCTGTCGCAGGGCGCCGTGCGGGGCGGCTGCGGCAGGGCCGCGACTGTTCCTGCGAGCTCTGCGATCCCAATTATCCACAGGGACACACAGCGAGGACACCGGGCTGGGGTGGGACAAGATGGATTTATTTATTCCGGGGCTCCCAGACAGCACTGGGGCTGGGGAGGGAGGAGGGGTGTGAACAGAAGTTTTTATACAGCAGCTCAGGAGTAGGGGTGTAGGAAAGTGAACCAGTGAGGATATGGTAAGGGAGGAATATAAGGTGAGCAAATAGCTTATGAGCTATTTGTGGGGGGAGGGAATAATACAAAGAAACAAATGGGGTGTGGAGTGCAGCAAGACAGACACAGAACTCTCTGGAGAAAGGGGCAGGGATAGGGAGGATTGACAGCTTGGAAGGGAGGAGGTTCGGGAAGGGTTTGGGAAAATTGGTAACTGGGAAAGGGAGGGGATTAGGGAGGAGAACAGGGGGAAACATGGATTCAAAGCAAAACACTCCACAACATGTTTCCATTGGGGTTTCTTAAGTGAGTTATTAAGAAGTATTTAGCTACTTAGACATATTTTAAAGATATTTTGTTCTCTGCAGGATTGGGACTTAAACATTTTAGGGGTTCAATATGGAATTTTAGAGCTCTTCTATTTGCTTTTCAAAGTGGATTGAGTGCAGGTGCCTGTAGCAATTTATGCTTTCACCTTCCTTGCAATTATGTACATACATTACCAAATCAGAATCCTGCCTCTGAAAATCTGTTTCTTTCAGTGCTTTGTAAGAGTATCATCAGTGTAGATCTTTCTCACACATGTTTCTGATTATATCCTAAAGAGGAAACACTTTTCAAATTCGTAAGTTAAAAAAAAAAAAGGGGAAACTGTATCTGATTCTTGAACCCAAGAAAGTAACATGAGAATCATTCTATTTTGACTGGAATTCTTCCTTCATTATGTGCAACTCTAATCTAGAACACATTTTTATTGCCCTCAAAGTGACATTCTTTCAGCATGTGCTCGGGTGGAGAGCTACAAAAAGACTCAAAAGCATTCTGACTGCACAAACATTTTTTACACAAAAAAATAGTATTGGTATTATCTATTCCATATATTTATGCTGGGAATATTGCCCTTTCCCTACTTCTTTCTGTCAGTTTTCCAGCCATAAAAACTGAGGTGGAAGGGATACATGCATTCATTGTTTGAAGCATTTTTCTGCTGCACAAAGATATTCACTGGATGTTTAGAAATTCGATTTGTTGGTATGGTGGTTTTTTCCTAGGTTTTGTTTTGTTGATTCAATCTCTTTCCTTGGTATTTATGCCACATTAAGAAATCTTGGCAAGTCACATCTTAGAGATTTCTGTAGACAGCACATAAATCCTGGTTTTATTAATTCTAAGAACTCACCTTGAATGCATTCTCATGCATTCTTTTGCTCAGAAATAAAGTGGGTTTGGATTGGAAAAAAGTCAGAATGGGTTAATTTTCATAAAAATACATAAACTAAACCTTTCCTTTGAGCAGCATTCACTTTTGTAGTGTGAATGGCCTCTGACTGACTACTCCAGACCATTCACCCTTTTTGTTGTAATATTCATATTGAAAATATTAGCCATAAAGCCGTAAGGGAGCATATGTAATATGCATTTAAATATATTATATATTTTTTAATTAATAGATCTCTTTTGCCATCCATTTTTTTCTCCATTAAAAAAAAAAAAAAAAAGGAAAATTAATTGGAGAACAATAAGAAAGCTGAGTAATGGACCACATGAAGGAAATTCCTCATGCAGCACAGGCATTGATGAAGATATGCATGTGTATAGAGCTTAGAGAGCAAGTAAATAAAAGTGTTTTTAATTTCAGGATTGTCTGGAACCATTAGATTATCTGTTTGACCTTTTATGTGCAATAACTCTTGCCCTTTTCCTTTTCTGCCATGGGCCCATGATGTGAGGGAGACAACAGTACTTGAATAAGAGCAGCACCTCGATGGGAGAAGATGAAGTTCCTTCCCCTCGTTAGTGCTGCGTTCAATTAGCCTGCACAAACCCATGCCTCACTGGGATTTGTCTGATTTCAGCATGGTTTGTGCCAGTTATCTTTAGGATTTCCCCAGGAAAGTTTTCTCTCTGAGTTCACCATGTTTGCCAGAGAATTTACACTGTAAAAAACAGCATTTATCCTGTCACATCCTCCAGTTGTCACTGGAAGTCTCCATTGTCACTGTCACATGTTTGGTGCAGTTCTAGTCACAAACCAGCCCCTAAATTCCAGTGTTTCCCTGTATTTGTGCAGGGGCTGGTCAGGATAAAGCTTCCCAAGTCACCTCTTTGTTCTGTCTCATCTTTTGGAGCTTTCACCATTTTCAGCAAGCACAGTCAGTTTAATTTCATTTCCTAATAGCATTCTTGTGAGTGAAATTCATGAATTTCCTTAAAATGAAGAGCCAGCAGAAAGATTCTTATTTAATTTCAGTTTGATTTCTCCACAGCTTGTTTTAAATGGTAATGTTAATATCTTTAATGCTTTCCAGTGTTTTTGCCGATACTTTCTTAGTAGCCATAATACTTAGGGCTATTAATTCTGCTAAGGTGCTATTTATGCTCTGCAGAACTAAAATCATAAAAGTCCCTGGTAATAAGCAATATAATAGGATATCCAGAATTACAACAAAACTGAGAAGTAGTTGTGTAATTTTTTAATTTAAGCTTGTATTTGTCCCCCTCTTTGGAAGGGCTACATCAGCACCAATGTTCTGGTACATTTGTGTCACCCTATCATTGAAAAGCCCAAGGACTTTTATGAAATTCCTATTTATTTGTTGAAGGATACAGTAGATTGAAGGGTTGCTGTCATGCAACCAGGTCTAGAGTTCTGCACAAATCCAAAATAAGTCTTTGGCAGGAAGATGGAGTGAAGCTGTGGGTCTCACTGCCTGGCACTGAAGTGTTTTTCAAATTTTGGGAAATAATTAGTACCGATAGAAAGCAATTCAAATAGCAGAGAATACATCCTTATCATGCTGGAAATGTTAAGGAGTGATATTAAAAAGAAGAAAACCTCCTGACATTAATACCAAAAGCAAGAAGATTATAGAGTACACTATAAAAGTATTGCTGCTGCCCAATAGTTACTTTAATGATGAGCTGAAGGTTAAATAAGAGTAGTAGTAAAGTGGAAAGAAGAAAGAAGGAAAAGAAGCTGAGACAAAGATGAAAAGATAAAGTGGAATTATTTTATTGATAGCCTGGATCAATTTTTTTCCCCTGGAGACTTTATGAGATATCCTGTCATTGCCCATAATTATCTCCTGCTCCTGGAACAGTTTTTTCTCTACTCTCACAGCCAGCTCTGCATCTACAATGTGCAATCCAACTTATTTTTCTGTCATATTCTTCATTTGAGGCATAACAACATGGAAACATTTCATTTTTTCACAGCATTTCCATTGCTGTTATTCCCAGTGAATATTCACTGCCCTGTTGAGCAGAAGTCCCAGGTGTGCACCCTGTGGATGGGTTGGGGTTGGGTTGGTCCATGCTGCTGTATTGTGGTGAGCAAGCCAACAGCAACACGTCACAGACGGAGTCAGACTGACAGGAGATTTTAATTAGAATGTTGAAGCCAAACATTCCTTCACTGGATGTCTGAGTGTGTTCTGGTGGATATTTTAGTCCTTATAAATCCCTTAGGGCTGTTAAAGTTTGAGACGTTTTTGGCTTCCTCTGGGGAATCTGTGCTAAGACTTTAATGAGTACAAACCCTCAAGATGCCGTAGAAGTTTGAATCATGACTTGTGGGGCTGTTTATTCTCATAAACTCGTCCTTTTATACAAGAGAATTCAGAGGAGGAAAGTGTCCATGGCACAGCTTTTCCAGCTCCACAGGCTGTGTGTAATTCAGGTCCCAGCATGGCCTGGCCAAAAGGATGGAGGAAAAATTGAATTCTGTAGCCCTGGATAAGTGACTTAAACTTATCTGGTTTGGAATAAGTATTTCAGCTGAAATGGGATTGACATTTCAAAGTGAAGATCAGTTCCTTCAGTATTCTTGAAGCAGGAAGATCAGGTGAAAAAGCCAAAACACACTCCAGTATCCCCACATTTTGTGCTATGGAGAGCTCAGTAAAGATTAGAACAAAAGTAATAATGGCTGTGTAAGAATTTATTCCAAAATCCTGTGAAACACTTACAGAAAAAAAACTGCTAGAATGATCTGGTGTTTAGTTCTGCATTCCACACCCCATTACCTTTATTATCCACGCACGGAAAACCAGCACAGATATCATTTTGTGATTTACTCATGTAGATCATTAATTCTGCTGGCCTTGACCTATTGGAATGTTTGACTTTAAACATTATCCAAATTTACACTTGCCATGTTCAAAGCATCTGTGGGGGAAAGCCAAGCCAGTTCTGCCAGAAGAAGTTGGAGTGTGTGACCACTGGGAAGAGTCTGGTGGGGTGGAGTTACTCCTGCTCCACAGTCCCCCAAAACCTTCTCTAATGATCCACCAAGAGTGAATTCTAGCCAGTGTTTTCTGAGACAAAGGAGCAATTTCAACCACTCAATTAGGGCTCAAAAGGTAGAGGAAGAGCTCCAAATCTTCCACACAGCTCTGTATTTCCATGGCTGTACAGCTTGGAACAGATATTCTTGCAAATTTCTGTTGGCTAAGTGAGCATGATACCTAAAAATCAAGCAGAAAGTGCATTCTCATGTGTTTAATTTAACAGTAAATAAAAACCCTAGTTTAAAAGCAAACTTTCAGTTTCAAAGTGATAGTGTAAGGTGAACCAGAACAGAACAGGCCCTGGGAGTCCTTAAACAATATTTTTTAGCACAACTCCAGACAGTTGTGCTAAATGGTACAAATAATCACATTAACCTGCTCACTAAATCATTACTGACAGGATGCTGCAATGATTAAACACTGAACTGGGCTCTCATGTTTAGCTTTTACAAATCCAGTGAGTTTTGGTGCAATTTATGGAGAATATTCTAGGGGTATTTTTTTCTTAGTTGAGGTTTGAGTTGGGTGATTTTGCTTTGTATTTGAAGTGTTCTACCTGAAATATTATTCTTTCATCTAACAGGAAGACGAGGGCTAGTTACAGTGCCTTGGAAAATTGCCTACTTTTAAGATGAATGGCAATTAGCACCTTTTTGTTTCAGGATTTTTGTAATATCTCTCTTCTTTCACCTTTGTACATTGCCTTGTAGCTATTATTCTCTGCTGTTTTTTACAGTATTTGATGTCTTACCTAGGTTTCTTCTCTTTTGTGAATCAAACATCAAGTGCTTATGGTTCTGTAGGTCACTTCAATGTTATATTCACACTGGATCCTTTCAGGCAGCCTGGGCTTTGAACAGCAGCAGTGATACGCGGCTTCCTGCTCTGCGCCTGGCACTGGGTGGGCACGGGATGGAGATTCACCGGCAGCTGTCCCACGAGGGGCCTCAGGGCAGGGACACGGGGGGGCCACAGGGCAGAAACACCAGTGGCCTCAGGACAGACACACGAGGGGCCACAGGACAGACACACAGATGGCCGCAGGACAGACACACAGATGGCCGCAGGACAGACACACAGATGGCCGCAGGACAGACACACAGGTGGCCGCAGGACAGACACACGAGGGGCCGCAGGACAGACACACAGATGGCCTCAGGACAGACACACAGGTGGCCGCAGGACAGATACACGAGGGGCTGCAGGACAGACACACAGGTGGCCACAGGACAGACACACAGGTGGCCACAGGACAGACACACGAGGGGCTGCAGGACAGACACACAGGTGGCCACAGGACAGACACACGAGGGGCTGCAGGACAGACACACAGATGGCCTCAGGACAGACACACAGGTGGCCGCAGGACAGACACACGAGTGGCCGCAGGACAGACACACGAGTGGCCGCAGGACAGACACACGAGGGGCCGCAGGACAGACGCACGAGGGGCTGCAGGACAGACACACGAGAGGCCGCAGGACAGACACACGAGTGGCCGCAGGACAGACACACAGATGGCCGCAGGACAGACACACAGATGGCCACAGGACAGACACACAAGTGGCCGCAGGACAGACACACAGATGGCCACAGGACAGACACACGAGTGGCCGCAGGACAGACACACAGATTGCCACAGGACAGACACACCAGTGGCCGCTCCCGAGTCTGTGCTGAGACTGCCGCGGGTGGCGGTGATCGCTGCGGCGTGGGGAGCGCAGCAGAGGCACAGAGCACAAGGAAACCGAGGCACAGGAATGAGGGAAGGACGCTTGTCTGACTCTCCAAAGATTTAATCTCCAAGGGTGGCAGAGCAAGTGACAAATCTGAACATGCAAGGACTGCTTTTAAAGGGTAGGGGGAACACGGGGAGGACACAACCTTTGGGCAATAGGAGGGCATTAAGGGAGGGGTGCAGGGTAAGGGCTCCCCAACAGAAGCCAACACGGGGAGGGAGCAGACCTTACAACCCAATTCTGCTTCAAGGAAGGGATGAGGGACAGGGAACACTCCAGAACCAAAAGGGTGTGCTATCTTTAACAGACAGGGGTAAGACAAGGGAACAAGGGAGGTATATAGGTGCATTGACATGTGGATTGACATACATTTTGGCGGGGAAAACTGTGGTAAACAACTCAGGACTGAACCATTAGGGAAGCCAAATGGGGACATAGACTGAACAAATTTATAACAAGGAATATTAAAACATACTACCGAAGAACCAACTGTAAAATAACAGACTACCATACCTCTCTACCTTTCCTTTAACTTTATATTGTTTTCTTGAGCTTCCTGGACAATGTTTCAGCTGATGTTTTATTGGAGGATCAACATTTATTTACAATGATTTTTTTACAATCACGTTGTGAACTGGAGATGGAAAAGGATCAACACAGAAAGAACCAGAACATTTCTCTTTGCCAGGGGCAGAAATGCAAATAAATTAAGTGGTGACTTGAAGAACAGCAGCACAGGAAGAAAAATTGTGTTCTGAACCAAGGGAATGATCCAAATGAGTAGTGTGGGAGAGCAAATGGTGCTCTAAATCACATTATTTTCCCTGTTAACCCTGTGGTCCTTCCATAGAGAGCTGGTGGTCTGCAAGCTATGAACCCACAGCAGGTTCTTATTCCCAGGTAGAAGGATGAGAATTACATGCAGTTGGCACCTGTGGCAGAGCTTCCCAACAGTGGTGCTGTGATCTTCTCTGATCCTGAGCCACTGAGTGTGTCCCAGGTACTGTGCTCTGGTCTCATGGGAGGGGAGCAGAGTTCTCTCTGCAGGGCTGGAGATGGATTTGTTCCCTGATTTGCCCTAATTCAAGGGAGGCCAGGTGTAGATAGATTTGAGGCATGTTTGAATTTTGCATTGTCTTTGGGAATCATGTTTAGAAAGCTTTAAGCCTGTGCTTTCCTGTCAGCAGACCCTTCAGCAGGTCAGCAGAGGCAGACTGTGGTAGACAGGTGCATGTCTGTGGTGTGGAGCTGCGGAACTGAATGACCCCAGGAGCACAATCCTTGATTTCCTCGGTCTGAGGGGTTTAGCACTGTGATCACCACTTAGCAGACAGGATTAGCACCATGCTGATCATCCCTCAGGATGATGTGCAGCTCTGGGCAGTTTGCTCTGCTGGCTGGGCAGGGTCAGGAGGAAGAGCAGCCCCCCACCCTTTGTTCATGGCTCATGTGTCCTCTGATTTCCTCAGACCATCCTCTGCTGAGACATGAGAATGCTGATCATTATTTCCCAAGCCATCAAAAAAAACCCAACCAACCAACCAACCAAACAAACAAAAAAAAACAAAACAAAAAAAAAACACCAAAAGGAAAAAAAACTGCTCCCAAACTATTCTGCTAGTCTATTAAAAGTAACAAACATGTTGTTTTCCAGTGTATCTTACAGAAAACTTGTCTCTATATCTGATATGTTATTTCCACAAAGAATTACTGACACCTTGAACATTATCAAGGCAAAATGAACCCATCATTCCTTAGAGGAATTTACATCAAAATTAAGCACTTTTACCCCCCTATTATAAGTAATACAGTGACCTACTCTTTCTACTCCCTTGGCTTTTTAAGCCTTTTTTAAAGAGCTGTACAATACAATGCACTTGATTTAAATAAACTGTTCCTTGATAAAAACAAGGCGCCTGGCAGAGCTGTTCTGTAATTGTGTGATGTCAGAAATAATATTCTGCACTTGAAAACTGGAACAGCTCCATTAACTTCAACACTGTTCTGTGGGTTAACAGCAGAATTAATAGCCAGAGGTGTAATTTGGGCCAGACCCCGTATGTGACTGATCAGCTGCAGAAGTTTGCACACTGGTTTGGGTTTAACTGGAGAAAGACAAGGACAGCTTGATCCTCTCCAAGCAGGAACAAATTCCTTCAGCAGCAATCAATAAATGTTACTTTTTTGTAAAGAGACTTCCAAAATCTTTAATAGACATATTTTCTCTCTGCCCCAAAACTGTAACAAATAAATGCAAAGCAATTCAAGATATAAACAAAACAGAAAGGGGAAGTTAATTATTATTTATAAATGTATTCACTTGCTGAATATTCTAATGAAACAAAGCAGAAATTTAATTTCAGGGCAATTTCACTAAGGTGCGCTGCCAGAAAGAGGCACCTATGGAAAGAAAGTAACATCTGTCAAATGAAGGCTAAGATCAGTAAAAAATGTAACCTTTTAACCACTGATGTCATTTGCTTACTTATAGATAAGTGGGTAAATGTGACAGATTACCAGCACCAAGCTGAACCTTGCAAAGAATCATTAATGTTTCATCAGCAGAAACAGCAGTGGCAAATGGTAGAGCTTGGGCATGTGGGGGCTCCTGCAAAGCTTTCCACAAATTCCTCTGCCTGGGCAGATGCTGGCTGAAATCCTGCTGCTGTGTCACAGGGGATGAGTTGGTGTTGATGTGTGGAGCCACAATCTCTCCTTCGATAGCATCACAGCCCTGTTATTTTAATGACAGATGTCAAAGTGAGCCTGTGCTGCTGCCTAGAATGGCAAAAATTTCCCCAATCCTCAGCTAATACTGAAGAATTTTAAAGGTATTCAGTGTAACTGTGAAGTTAAACTATTGCTATATTCAGGGAGATGTTAAAATAAAAATTATAATATAATAATAATAAATTAAAAAGAAATTAACTTTCCCTTTTGCGTATTATGCATTTGCATATATTTTTATCTTGTCACACTCTCCACAGTATTCTTTAGAACACCATTTACATGAACTCAAAAGAGGCAGAAGATTTGCCCAGTGTCCTGCAGGAGGGGAGCTCTGGAATTTTCTGCCCAGTGTCCTGCAGGAGGGGAGCTCCAGAGCTGGAGCTGTCTAAAGAGGTGAATGCTGAATTGATGCTGCACTCTGCTAAGTTCTAATTCAGATCCAATTCTCTGTTTAGCAGTCTTGGGGCTGGGAGTGAAGGATTTATTCCTGACAGTTTCCCTCCCTGGAAACAGGTTTGGATGTGATGGCAGCAGCGGCTTCCCGCAGGACAAAGTGAGGATTAAAATCCCAAATGAATTGCTGTGGAAAGTGCCCTTTCCTGAGGCGCCGTGTCCGATGGCAATGATGACACCCCTCTGGAGCATGGTGGTGTTTTGGCACCTTTCATCTCAGGGTTTCAAAGCGTTTTACAAATGTGATGAATCACACCTTGTGTGAAGGGGATGAATGACAAATCTCATTAGAACTGCCTTGTTTTTGAGGCCTATTTTTACCTTTTTTTTTTAATGGAGTTATAGCATTTTGTTTGTTGATGTGGCAGTGCATACATTTTTAATACATTACCAAGCCTGTAAATTCATTAGATTAAATTTAATTTATATTAGTCATTCTTCCCTTTCCTTGATGTCGATCATCATTCTGTAAATTAAAATGGCTGGGAATCTGATAAAACTTGCAGGTTTTCTTTCCACTTGCCACTGCTGGTACTAGAAAATATTTCAAAAAATACTTTGGAAACATTTCTTTCTTTGAACAAAAATCTTCATCTTTAGAAAGAAGATGTGTAACATTTAGAATCACAGAACCACAGAATGGGTTGGGTTTGAAGGGACCTTAAAGCTCCCCCAGTTCCACCCCTGCCATGGCAGGGACACCTTCCACTGTCCCAGGCTGCTCCAGCCCCATGTCCAGCCTGGCCCTGGGCACTGCCAGGGATCCAGGGGTAGCCACAGCTGCTCTGGGCACCTGTGCCAGGGCTGCCCACCCTGCCAGGGAACAATTCCTCATTCCCAGTATCCCATCTAAACTCCCCCTCTTTCAGTCTCTCTTCCATGCATTGAGATGTTGTCTCTTCCCAGATATCAGCTACCATCGGCACACCCAGGTCAGCCCTGTATTTAATGGCTATCCTGGGTTTTGCCCAGGAAATTTCTATTTCTGTCTTTTGAAAAAGTTCTATTTTTAACGAATGAATAATTTCTTTATTTTTCTGAGTGCATCTTGTAGATATTACAAATCAATGCAGTGCTTTTGTTTTCTGTGGAAGAACCATACTATATAGTTATGAACAGCACTTAATACGCAAATTTTCCTCTAATTTTTATGCATTTCTCTACTTTGCTTGTTATATAGCATTTTACAAAAACAGATTATCTAACCCCCTCTCTTTGTCATTTGGATGCAAAGGTTTGGATGCAAAGCTGCTTTTAAGGACTTGGATCGCAATACAGCATTTTGACCCTCAATGAGTATTTCTGTTAGTTCTACCCCAAAAATGCACAATGGAGTGATGACCTTGTTATCTTGAACATGGAACTGCTTTTGATAGACCATCACTTTGCCATTTTCATCAGTCCTCAAATGCCTTGTAATCTGCACCAGGGACAGGGTGACATTGCTCTTCAGTCTTGATATATCTTTATAAATGTTTGGTGTTACACATTTTAGCTGCTGCATTTTCACATTTCATTGCCTTTTAGTTGTTTAATATGCATAGAGATAGGTAAAAATAGGTCGTTCTTTTTTATTTCTGGGAGTATGTAAATTATAAAAATAAATTTATACTGGATACATTAACATGAGAACCTATCCATAAGATCTTGGGGAACAAAGGTCATAGAAATACTTTTTTACCAAATCAGTGAATTTTATAATTCACAAGTTCAGTGGAATATTTCTGTGCATGTCATTATCATATTTCTTGTTACCAGCATTTATAGGTGTTCCCATAAACCTTATTTAAACTGAGAACTGGTTTTTTTCCACTTTGGTCACTCAATGAAACAATTTAAACATTTTTTTCTCTTTGAAATGAAACTCCCAAAATGTATTTACAGTTGAACTAAATGTTCTAATCTGCTCAAAGACAGTTTTAAACATTTAGGTTTGGGAAATTTAGTTACATTTCATTTTGGTTCACATTTATAAATAACATTTTCACACCTTTTGTTTAAAATATATTAAAACAATGCTTTGACTTTTTTTAATCTCCATTTCTCTCAATCCCATTTGCACAATGGATTTAATGTCAATTTATCAATAGTTTGTTGCTAAATTTCAGTTTAATATTTTGACTAGCAACAAAGAAAACAAATCTATTATGGAAATGAACAATTTAAACAGAGGTTGAGAAAAGGACATGCAAATTCAGGCCCAAATTGCACAAGACACTGAATATTTTGTGCTGAAAAGAAACATCCCTGTGGTTACTTGGGGTTTTAATTGGAAAAGCTGAAGTGACAAATACTTTGTGAGGTGAGACACTGGGTGCCAGGAGGGCTCTTTGATTTGGGACAGGGAGGTGAAATGCATGGAGGCCTGGACACAAGTGGAAATAATGTAGAAATAATGACTTTTAATGGGTTACTCAGGAATGTCATGTGGGACATGCTCCAGTATCTGCCATACTCCTGTTGGGATTTTTATTATAATGAATGAAAAATTTCCTGTTTCTATTTCCTAGTTGCAGATTTGTTTCTAGAAATTAAGTTATATTGACATCTGAATACTCTCTTTGATCTGTAATTGCTCTGAGCAATAAAATTAAACTATTTTATTTGTATGTGTATTTCAGTTCCATTTCATTCCAGAACAGGCACTACAAAATTGTATAAAATTTGAACTAGGTCACTGTAGCATCATAAAACATAAACAGTAAAAAAATCACTTGTAAATTAGGGAAGATGCTTTCTTTAAGGATTTTCCTCAGCCAAATTTAAGGCCAGTAGGATTAAGAGACTTCTTCAAATTAGCCTATTATATAATGTTTCATGTTTAATGTATCATGTCTGTAATGTAGTTCAGATTATTTAAAATTATTCTCTTGGTATCTTTAAAATCTGTATACTTTAGTTACTACAGCACATCCCTGAAGAGAATGATTTACAGTGCTTGATTTTCAGGGTTAAAGGTACAAAAAATTTTGTATGTCTGCTTTGTGTATGTTTTATTCAATTCTTTGGTGTACAGAACCATTAGAGTTGGGCTCAAAAAGCGTCTGTTGATCTGCTCAATTTGATTTCTGGGCAGTTTGTGGACGGTTGCATGAGGAAATTTAAAGGATATACAGTGCTCAGAACTGCACACATAGTTTGAGAGTAGAGCATTAATTTCTTCTTATATCTCTTACCCAAACACCAGCACCAAACCAGGCTTCATTCTTTATCAGTTCTTTAAGGTTCTCATTTATGCAGGAAAATTTATCAACCGAGCCTATGACTTTCAAAGTATGAGAAGATGGATATGGTGTCCTCTTATGGCAGATGAGAAATTAATTTGAGTGAAATGAAACTCATCCTGTTTCAAGAATTACAGATTGGATTGTTGCACTCCTCTCGCTGATGGTCGGAGAGCTCCCTGCAAATTGCACCTGGAGAGACCCAAGAGCACAGGTTCCAGAAAAAAAATTTGTTTTTCCATTAAATTCTGTAGAAATCCTGTTTAATGAATGAAGAAAAAGCTAGATGAGACATCAAGGTTGAAATCAACACTCAGACTTGGAAATGCTGAATATTAGTCTTGTGCCTATGAAAAAGCAAAACAACCCAGACCAAAGTATTCAAAAGTTTTCTGAGCTCTTTCAGCATGAGTCTGCCTTGAACAGAATACAGGCTGAATGACATCAAAATCTGATACCTATGCTTTAAACCTAGACTCAGAGTTTTACTGAATAAGTGACCAGAGCATAAACCCATCCAATATCTGAGCAGAATTAATCCAGGAAGGCCCCTGTGCACCCAGAAATGCTCTCAGATCTCCCTTCCCTCACAGCCTCCCTGGCTCTGTTACGCTCTCCCAGGACATTCAGCTCCTCTGCCAGCTTCCAGATCCTTAAAACAGGTTCTTTTGGCAGCTGCAAATGCTCTTATCAACAACTGCATTTGAAATTTATCCAACTCTCAGACAGTTGCAAATTGAAAATCCTTGGATCTCCTGGGAAATCACTGTTTAAGATAATATTTAATCTCCTTTTAATATCCTCTCAGTAGTTTGATCCTGATCCTACGGTGATGTAAATTTAAAGTAACTCTCCTGAAGTCAATGTAAAATCTAAGTAATCCAATGGTGTTATTTTGGATTTATGGCATGAGAACAGAATCTGGCATGGCTTCCTTATGTTTTAGCTCCTTGAGGGAGCAAGTGGGAAAGTTTCTGAATCCCATGCTCTTGTTTCTTCATTTTACCTGCCAAAATGTTTGTTTTCTTTTTTTTTTTTTTTTTTTTTTGAGCTTGACCTGAAGATTTGTGACATCATTAAGTAATGAATCATGTTTTCTAATTGGTGGTTTCAGTTCAAAACCGGGCAGAAACACCAATTTTGTGTAGTTGGCTTCAGACCCTCTGTAACTTCAACTCCAAAATCCCAGTGGTCAACCCTGAGTCTCCCCAGGCACCTTCTACCAAAGGCTCCAGGACAGACCATGGCTCCTGGCTACAGGGTAGAGCACGTTCTTCACCTCTGTCCTGACTGGGCCAAGGGCTGCTGCATGAGCCATTTCCTGCTTGATCTGGGTGAAGGTTTGTTGTTGCTCAGGGCCCCAGTGGAAATCATTCTTCTTTTGGGTGACCAGATGTAGAGTTGTGTTTGCACTGTATATCCCCTCATGGTTTGTCCCTCCATATCCCCTCTTTGTATCCCTTTGGTTCATCCTAGCTTTCCCATCAGTACCTGTATGTCAATCAAACCCCAACCATCCCCCTGTCTCCTCCCAGGTGAGGTATCCATCACCTTGTGACCCTTCCCCTTTGTCCAGATCCTTCTCCCAGGGTCACCAGGTAACTGGACCCTGGCTTGGGCCCCTCCCCCACCCCCTCCTCAATGGTCACTCTGAGGCCTTGCCCCCAGAGAGACACTCCATGTCCTTCCCCCTTTGGCTGCTCGGGTTTCCCCGCCCCCCCTATATCTGGCTGCTCCAGGTGGGGTCTCTCTCTCTTGCGCTGGATGTCCTTCGGGTTTGGATGTGGCCTGGGACCTCTCTCCAGGCCCTCTTTAAACTTTGGAACTAATCCAGAGGAGAAGCACCTCTTTCCTTTGCTTGTGAGACGAGCTCAACTTTGGACTCACGTGGGAGCTTCTCCAAGCCCCCAGGATTCAAGGAGAAGTTTCCTTCCCTCTGCCCGCCTCACCCCACTGCCCAGCTGGCCGGGCTTTATTCCCGTGGATTCGAGGGGGAGACGTAGCAACCAGGTAAAGAGGGCTCTGTATGATCTGGCTATACTCAGGAATGTGCATTCTCCAAAAACTGATGGCGCCTAAGAAAGCTTGTGTCTCCTTCTTGTTAGTTGGTGTGGACATAGCGGTGATCTTGTTGATGACATCTGTAGGCATCTGACACTGTCCATCTTGCCACTTCACTCTCAGGAGCTGGATCTCTCGAGCAGGACCCTTGACTTTGCTCTTCTTGATGGCAAAGCCAGTTTCCAGCAGAATCAGGATGATCCTCTCCTTTCTCGAACACCTCTGCTGCTGTCTTCCCCCACACAGTGATATCATCAATATATGGTAGATGTTCTGGAGCCTCACCTTTCTCTAGTGCAGTCTGGATCAGTCCATGGCAGATGGTAGGACTGTGCTTCCACCCCTGGGGCAGTCGGTTCCAGGTATACTGCACTCCCCTCCACGTAAAGGCAAACTGGGGCCTGCATTCTGCTGCCAGAGGAATGGAGAAAAATGCATTGGCAATATCAATAGTGGCGTACCACTTCACTGCCTTGGACTCAAGCTGGTCCTGGAGCTCTAACATGTCTGGCACAGCAGCGCTCAGTGGTGGAGTCACTTCATTCAATGCACGGTAGTCCACAGTCAATCTCCATTCTCTGTCAGATTTACGCACAGGCCAAATGGGGCTGTTGAAGGGTGAGTGGGTTTTGCTGACCACCCCTTGGCTCTCCAGCTCCCAGATCATTCTGTGGATGGGGATCACAGCATCTCAATTAGTCCAATACTGTCGGCGATGCATTGTTGAGGTGGCAACTGGTACCTGTTGCTCTTCTCCCTTCAGAAGTCCATCTCTAGATGGATTCTTGGACAGTCCAGGCAAGTTGTTCAACTGCTGGATGCCCACTGTCTCCACAGCCCCTATCCCAAACACCGAGTCCTTCTGGGTCTTTGAAATATCATCTTCGGAGGAAGTCTATGCCTAGACTGCACAGGGCCTCTGGGCCAGTCACAATAGGCTGTTTCTTCTACTCTTTTCCAGTCAGGCTCACCTCAGCTTCCAACAGGGTCAACTGCCATGATCCTGCTGTCACCCCAGCAACAGAAACAGGTTCTGCTCCCACATGTCTTGATGGAATTAACATGTGCACCAGTATTGACCAAAGCCTTATATCTTTGTGGGTCCGATGTGCCAGGCCAGCGAATCCACACAGTCCAGAAAACACGATTTTCCCTCGCCTCTACTTGGCTAGAGGCAGGGCCCCTCTAAACCTGTTTTTCCTTCTTTCCTTGGGCACGTGTCTCAGAGGTTCCTTCAAGGGGATTGGACATGTCATCACCATACCTGGCAATTTGGCTACGGGCAACTGGAGCTGCTCTCCTTTTGGTGGAACTTCCTCTCTGAGTCTTGTCTCCCTTCAATTCATGCACCTGTTGTGCCAGAGCAGCAAGCAGTAAGTTTTCCATCCCATCTCCTCATGTTTTGTCCACAATCGTGCAGGAAGAACCACAGCTCAGCTCGTGGGGTGTACCTTCTCTTCCCTGCTTTGGTCTCAGAACCAGTCTTAAAGGTACAAAACTTATTTCTGGGCTAAACAGACAAATGGGGATACAAAGTCATCTCAGGACATCTAACTTCTTTGCCTAATTTCTTTTGCCTCTTTATTTTGCAATTCTCCTATACAGTCTTTTTCAGTTACATTTTCAATAGAACAGATGTTGAAATGGCACGGGGACCCTATTAATTTAATTGCATGAATCACTGCAATGAAAGAAAATCTCTATTTTCACTGCATGATCAGGAACTTCAAACATTCAGGCATATTTTTCTTACCTTGGTTTTGCTGGACAATTGTAACTATCATTATTACTAATTTCAATATTATAATTAAAAATAAAAAATGTCCCTAGATCCAGGCATTAAATGTATTAATGTGTAACTCCTGGGGACACAGGGGTGTTATTTATCAATATTGTATTTAAATTCTCTGTTTCTGGTATTATTGAGTGAAACTTTCAAATACTGTATTCTACAAGTAGTGCAGACCAAGGAGATCTTTAAAAAATTGCCAAGCTGCATTAGCAGGCCAAAAAAGAAAACACTTAGGTCTATAATATAGTTCTGTGTACTTTATTATGACAGCATAAAATTGAGTGGTAGAATGGTTTGGGCTGGAAGGGACCTTAAGGCCCATTCAATGCCACCCCTGCATGGCAGGGACCCCTTCCACTGTCCCAGGCTGCTCCGAACCCCAGTGTCCAGCCTGGCCTTGGGCACTGCCAGGGATGCAGGGGCAGCCACAGCTGCTCTGGGCACCTGTGCCAGGGCCTGCCCACCCTGCCAGGGAACAATTCCTAATTCCCAATATCCCATCCAGCCCTGCCCTCTGGCACTGGGAGCCATTCCCTGTGTCCTGTCCCTCCATCCCTTGTCAATTGTCTCTCTCCATCTTTCCTGCAGCTCCTTCAGGCCCTGCAAGGCCACCCTGAGCTCACCCCAAAGCTTCTCCCCTCCAGGTGAACAATCCCAGCTCTCCCAGCCTTTCCTCCCAGCAGAGCTGCTCCATCCCTCTGCTCATCCTGGAGCCTCCTCGGGGCTCTCTGCAGCAGCTCCAGGTCCTGGCTGTGCTGGGCCCAGGGCTGGGGCAGGTCTGCAGGTGGGGTCTCACCTGAGCACAGGGGCAGAGGGGCAGAATCCCCTCCCCTGCTGCTCAGCCCAGGGCATGCTGCCAGGTCCATGACTTCATTGCACATGTCCAAATGGGACTATGTTGAAATAACTGACTTTTAAAAGCTTAGAAAAGGTGCTGGCTCATTTTAACATCTTTTGGGTATGTTCTTGAAACTGGGCCAGTATCTGGGTCCCTTCAGGACAGGTCTCAGTGCCTGGTGTGGAACACTGAGCAGGCAGCAATGGCAGAGAGCATCCACTCGATCCTGAAAAGCTGCAGGAGGACACCCCTCTCCAAGATGCTTGGGAAAGCTATGGAGAATCACAATAATCAATACATCCCTAAAGCTGAAGCCACTACAGAGAACCTCTTAGAGGTTTCTGCATGGGAGAGCATTGCAGGTGCTGCTTTCCATGGAAATGAGTTCATCTAGATGCTAAACAGTTTAGTGAGGGCTCCTTGCACATTCCTGTGTGGCATCGATGGAAAATGGAGAAAGATGAGGCTTTCTCTGAGTAGGTCTTATGGAAATGAAAGCATTTTCCATGGATTAAGGGCTCTGCAGATCCAGAACATATGTAATTTTCTCCAATACTCCTAGGAAAGAGCCATTCAGCTGTGTTAAATTGTATGAAATGCTTCTGTGAAGCATTGCTTTCTGTTGTATAATCTGAACAGAGGCTGAAGAGTCCTAGTCCATGTGGAAATTCCCATTTGTTTCTTTTTTAAATACATAGGTTTTCTTCCTTTGTTGATTAAATTAGTAGGAAGGGTGCATTGGATTCTCAGATGGAATGTGTTTGTCTTTGGGTTGCATTGAACAGTGTGGCAGTACAGCTTGGGTATGTTTTTCACAATTTCTTTGCACCCAAAATATTTCACTTGGAAAAAGCCCTGACATTGTTTGCTGCATTAAGCATCTGTGTTAATCTACCTCCTGATTCTGAAAAATGGAAGGCAAACAGCAACACATCTCCGCTGTGGAACTGACAGAAGATTTGTAGGATGTTCTTTCGGGGTTTTTTTTGTTTGTTTGTTTTTCTTAAAAAGTAAAAAACAGCACCACATATATGGAACAAATAACCAAAATCAGCAAATGACCAAGCAATAGGAAGGCATTCTCATGATTTCTTATAGATGCCCAAAGGACATACCATGTTTTTCCACAGAAGCTTGCTAGATGATCTATCTAGGTGAGAATTAAAGGCAAATAGATGGCTGAGTTTCCTGCCTGTCATTTTTAGGCATCCCTTCTCTGAGTGGGATTTATGACCCCTCACTTGCTTGTACATGGAACTAAAAATGCTATTCAATATTTCATTTATGTCATTGGAAAATAGAGAAAAAACCCAGCACACTCTTCAAATAATTATCTGGGCTCAAGCAAAGTAATACCATATTATACACAGGATTTTAAAAAGATTGCACTGTGTGATCAATGAGATTTTAAACCCTGTGGCAGATTTATAGTAAGGAGGTGCCATTTCATTTTTTTTAAACAAGTTTAATAACTGAGATTGTTTTCTTGTTTTATGATTGATTATTGAGTGAATCATCTGATGTTTTCAGTTGTGACTCATCTGACAAACTCCAAAGTCTGTTATATTTTTATCTCCTGATAAAATCAATAATAAAGAATTATAATCTTGGGGACTTTATATAGTGACGTGAACAAATTTCTTTTTATAACTTTTTTACTCCATTAAAGCCACCATGTTTTTTCCAGTAGCAGATAGATGTGAAAACAGTAACAGCATGTGATTTATGGAAAAAAAAACTTCATAATTTTGCCATTATTTTGCTAGTCTATGCACAATTTATAGCTGTTTGCTGAACTCGAGAGTGGCTGGTCTCTTGGATCATGGCTATTCATATACAGATGGGAAAATGCCTTTGATTATGGCCTTGTGTGGAGAGATAAGTAGCTCCCAGCTCGTGGTGCCTGGAATAGCGAGGGGACATGGACAGAAATCACCAGGAACAATCAGAAATATTCGAGGCACTGCCGGGTGAGATTGACTGTCTCAAGCTGAGGGCCATTCAATGAAGAAAGATCTTTGTGCTAGATAAGCATGACTGCCTGGTGTCCATCATCACAGGGGGCTGAGCAGGGAGATTACAGGGACAGCACTCTCCTTTAAATCTTCCTGAGCACACCCAGGGCTGTTTACAAACTGATGGCTGGTGTGCCCAATACACACGGAAAGAATATTCCCAGCAGAAGTACATGCTAACAAATAAAACGCAATTTCTCCAGACAAAACAGGAAAATGGATAAAAATGAAACATTGTGAAGATTATATATTTTTTCTTAGATTTTGGAAGAAATAGTCAATCATTAATTGTACAGCACATCCTGCACAAAATAACTGACATTCAGACCTGGAATGAAAAGATATGATTATTAGCAGCTATTTAGCTGTGCTATGTCTTGCTGTCAGATGTGTGTACAAGCTGTGCACGCTCTCTAGGAAGATGCAGTGATTTTTTTTTTAACTTGTTTTCTAACAAGATAAATTATTAAGCTATCAGTTGACTACATTAGAGGAATATATTCAGAGGTGTTATCCTGCTTGGCAGCCTGCACAGACAGTGCCTTACACATGGTTGGAATCACACAGCCATGGAATTATGGAATATCCTGGGTTGGAAGGGACTCACAAGGATCATTTGTCCCTCCATTGCTGACTCAGATCCACCTGCCCAGCTACCAGGCCCCCTAGGTCCCCTCTCATGGCTTCTCCTCAGCCTCTCATTCCCAGCCTGTCCCTTATTGTGTGTTCATACACATAAAAAAATGCATTTCTTTCTTTTAATGCACAGCATCAGAAATAATGAGCCTCAAGTTCCTAACTAAATAATACCTGTCTAAATGAGAAATTTAATTTTAGTATCTACATTTCTAAAGAACTTATTAGCAGAAGACATTTATGCATTAAAAAGTTTATGAGGTTGGTCTGACTCACCCATGCAGGCCATTTTTTCCCCTTGGATTCTTTGTGCTGTAATTTTTGGATACTGGGTTGGAGCTATAAATAGTTCACAGTTGTGAATCTACACTGGTCAGCAGACCCTTTGTATAGTGCATTTTTGAATTACTGTCCTTACAAATAATGTTCTCTGTGATAATCTACTTCAGTGTGTGGTCAAAATCACACAGCTGGGGCTCGATCCCTGCGTGGGCCAAGTGTGTAACTCAAGGCAAACAAAAGTGTCCCAGTGCTTCTGGAAATCTCCCAGGCTTGAGAGACCCTCAGGACAGAAAAGCTGACCAAGCCAGTCCTGCCTGGCCTTCACTACCTCCCAGCAGAGATGAGAAAATGAGATGATGGCCAGAATGCTGCTGCATTCACAACAGTCACTTACCACATCGTAAAACTGAATAAAATAGGGTCAAGAGATTCAGAGGATTGTATGAGGGTAAGATGATCTCAGAGATCTGGCTGCAATGTTTCAGTGTCCATACATTGCCAAACATCCTCAGATTTTATAAAACAAAGCCATGAGGGAAGCTCTCCCAGCAAAGCCTTAATGCAAACAGACCCAGCTTTATAAGGTCTCTGAACACTGGAGAAGAATAAGCTGTTTTCTACTGCAGCCTAAATGAAACTGGACTCCATTCTGTTGTCTTCTGTGGTCAGGAAGGTGCTGGTTCTGTGGCCTGAGCCTGGGTGACTGGGTTTGGCTGACAAGGGGATTTTCATCTCCATGGAACAGCTGTTCCACTTAGGATAGGTGTTTCCAGCTGATGGTTTATCAGTGTAGCCTGCGGCCTTGCAAGATGCTCCATGTGCACATCTGAAATTTAAAACCACCCCCAAATCCTCTGTCTATGATTGCAATATTTCCATAGTTCAGGTTGTTTTTACTGTGATTCTCTTCCCACTTCAAAATTTCCTTTTCCCTCCAGGTTTCAATGTTTCAAGTTTAACACCCGGGAAATGTTTGCATTGCATTGTGAACTTTGTGGAGATTCTGTATCAGTTGTTTTGTGTATACTTGTTTTAACCTCAATGGTTTTGCCTTTGTTTTAACCTTTTTCAAGTAAACAAGGAAGACATTTGTTATTGGAAGAAATGGCTTTAGGTAGCAGCTGCTTTGAGCTGTTCATTGTTTATGGTGCAAAAGTCTTGCTTCCTCGCAGCAAGAAAAACACTTTTGTTAGTTATACTCTTTTTACACACTTGTCTTCTCACTGGGCTGGCATTGCGGCTTTAATTAGTTTTCCCCTTTTTTTTTTTGGCATTATTAAGAACAAGGTTTTTTCTCTCCTTCAATCCTGGCCACCTTTCATGTTTCCACATAGGACTCAAATTTTGCTTTGATTAATCAGCAAAATGACACTGAAATTGAAGGGCATTTCGAATAAAACACTTTGTTCTGGTTTTGTGGAATATCCTTTCCCATAGGCCTCTGCCTCTCCTGCCCCTTCCTGCGCTCCCAGCTCCTGCAGATAGCAATATGCTGCTCATGTGCCTCTTAAATCTCTAATATTTTCCAGGTGAGAAGAAAAGTGAAGGAAATTGCAGGTCTGTTAAAGGGAGTTTAGAGGAAAGAGTGTGTGTTGGCAAAGCCAAACAGGGCTGGCGTGGAGGGCTGCAGAAAACAGGGTCAAAAAGATGGGAAGAAGTTTCTCCTTTCCTATTCTCTGTGTAAATGTGCTCCAGCTGGTGTGTAAATGGAGTACTGATAAATTCTTTTGAGTTGCAAAAGGCTTTTTGCAGTTCAGTTCTGGAAGTTCACAGTTCAACCTTCTCTATGCACCCCAATGTAAATGTCCAATTTAAACTTGCGGCTTTCTTACCCTTATTTATAAACTTACAATTTCCTAGAACAATCATTCAATTAGCAGAAGTGCATATATCCATTCAGATGCTTAGAAAACAAAGCAGCCAGCTTATCTTCAAACAAAAAATGGGTTAACTTACCCAGCAATAACCATAATTTTTAAAAATTTCAGATTCTGTCAACCCACAGTAGAAAATAAACCTTGGGTTTTTTTTTTTTTGGTTTCACAGATTTGTTATCACAGATGTTCTTAACCTAAATATATGGATATGCAAAAACAAATACTGTTTGAAATATGTATAAACTTCCTTTATTTATGTCTGACACTGATTTTATTCTGACTCCAGGTTTGGAGCAGCTGGAAATGCTAACTGCAGGGCTCAGTGTGCTCTCCTGCTGCTCCCCATGCCTTCCTTGGCAGCAGGAGAGCTCAGCCTGGTTTTTGGAGGTGCATCTAACATTTTCTGAAGAGAGCTGACAATTGCATATAGAAAGATTACCCAGCAGTGAGTGTGACATTGAGTTTAGCTTGATTCAATGTGCCATTCATAGAGGGACCACCAGCCCAGGGCTGTGGAGGCAGGGAGTCACCAAAGGCAGAAATGGGGAGTGGCAAATCCACTTTTCCCTGTCTCCATGAATGCTGGGAATATCAAAGTGTGGCCTGGGCAGGCTGTGAACTCACAAACAGTGGCAGAAATCTGTGGGGCAGCTCTGCAGCCACTCCAGGCTTCCCTTCCTCCCTGCCCACGCCTCCTCTGGGTGACCTGCTGTCATTCCCTGTGCGATGCTCTCCTGGAAAGATGGCACAGTGGTTTGGAGCTGCTGGAATGGGAACTGCAGTGGCTGAAGGGAATATCCCAAATGTCGCCATTTATCAGCATGATAGGCTGATTTTGATTTGAGCACTTCTTTTCTGTGTCCAGCAGAAAAAGCAGGTCCTGCCTCTTCTCCTCTGGCTGGCAGAGGGCTGTAGGTAGGATTTTAGTGAGGAGGTTGTTTTGGGGATACAGAGAGGCATATCAGCTAAAGGCCTGTCCCATTTGAGGGACTGTTTATTGACATTGACTGGACTTTTTCTACAGACAATCTGTTAGAGTTTCAATTTTAAAATGATTTAAAGTAGGTGAAATTAATTCCACAGTGGTTATTCAGGTAGTCAGCATTGGGACTTAGTCAGAGGTACAAACACAGATTCCAGCAGGAGTTTTTCTTCAATTTTGTTTGCAGATTAGGACCATCCATCCATAGATCCTATGGGAAGATGAACAAATGAGAAAAATAATAGCAGAATCTGATTCGTTTATGCTGAGATTTTAATGCAGAAGGAAGGGAAGATACAAGGCTCTCTCCAGATCAGATGTTACTGCACTCATTTGTTAATGTGCGTCCTTGAATGGAATTAATGAAACCTTGCATTATAGATCAATATGATCTTTGACTGGAGAATATTATGGGTACCTATTGTATATGCTTAATTAGATTTAAACTGCTTTCACATTTCCTTTATATTCAAAAAAATCTGATCTCAGCAGTTTAAAAAAGGGAATTACAAAAGTCATCCCCTCTGCCATGGTGCTGGAATCAGCAAGAGAAGGGGAAAAGGGAAAAGCTCCTCTGCCAGCTCTCAGGTCTCAGCTTGGTGTCAGTTATGGCAGAGCTCACCTGTACTTGTACCCATTGGTAATTATCCAAATGGTAATTCTTTCATCATCACCAAGAGACTGACTGGTGTACATTGAAGGCAGCATGTTTGGACTGGTCTATATAATCAATTTTGAGACATACTTGTATTTTCTGTCCAAAACCAATTTCTAGACAAAACTGTTGTCAAATTAGTGTGCACCACCCTCCTTTCTTATCCACATCTCCCTAAAGATGTTCTCAAACAATCCTTTGCCTGTTTCATTTCTTGATAAGCTTTATTGCTCTTTGAATTCTCTCTCAAAACTCCCTCATAAAACGTGCTGTTTTAGTCCCAGAGCCCTATTCCTTCAAAAATAAAGCCCTTAGACCTTCAGTACTAATTACTCTGCTGTGCTGTTACATCATGCTTTCAGCTCAGCCCCTGAAAAAAACATCCCTGAAAGGGATGTTTCTGGGTTTGCTCAGGGCTGTGCCAGCCATGGCCCTTGTTTCCCACCCTGTTCAGCCACCCAGGTCAAGCGTGGCCCTGGGGCTGTGCCTGTGCTCCAGTCCCATCCTCCCTGCTTGTGGCACACCCAGCCTGTCCCTGGGCCTTTCTCAGCTGAAATGGCAACTCTCAACCATGCTCTGAAGCAGTTTGTGTCCTTGGTTCTCCAAGCCCCAGCTCTCCCATGGGCCAGGTTGGGGTTATTCAGCCTGGAGAAAAGGAGGCTCCCTCTCCTTAGAGCTCTCTACAATTCCCTGACAGGGGGTTGTAGCCAGGGGAGGCTCAGACTCTGCTCCCAAGTAACAAGAAACAGGACAAGGGAAAATGGCCTCAGGCTGTACCAAGGGAGGTTTAGACTGGCTATTAGAGAAAATTTCTTCACTAAAAGGGTTGTCAAGGGCCTGTTAAGGGAAGTGGTGACTCAAGCACTAAAGGACTTCTGGACATGCCAGTTTGGGACAGGGTTTTAGTGGTAGATTTGGCAGTGCTGGGAGACTAGTTGGACTTGATGATCTTACAGAGCTTTTCCAAGCTAAGCAATTTTATGACTTAGTGTTCCACTGTGCTACGTTCAGTGTGCCTCAGCCTCCTAAGGATGCATTGTTTATCAGCTTTCCTCCCTACAAATTCTTTGTTTGTACAGTGGCAGCTTTTGTGCTATTTTTTTTCCCCCTTTGCCTGGAGTTATTGGCAGAGCTAATTAACCACAGAATATAAAAGCCTTGTTCTCCCAGGGCTGGGTGGTGCTGTCCCAGAGCAGCACCAGTGCTACCTTGGGGGACGAGCAGAGGGATGGGCTGCCTCAGGATGGGCAGAATGTCTTCACAAAGGGGTACCAGGTTTATTCCAGCAGTGAATGCAACTCTTATTCTGGAGGAGCCACATGTTGCATCCTTCCTTGCTCTGCTCCACAGCCACACGGGTGGCACAGGCTGTGCTCACAGGCTCCCACGGGTGAGGCACGGTGGATGCTGGTGGATCAGAGAGGATTTGCAGGCTCACCTGTGCCTGTGTGGGTGTCGTGGGGACTGTGAGCTGCCTCTGGGTGTGGATGGGTGCATGGGCTTGGGGTGCTGCTCCCTGCGTTCATGGAGCTCAGCCACACCTGGGAATCACTGTAGGTGAGGAGAACGGGGAGTGGGAGAGGGGCAGCCATGGGGCAGGCATGGTTGAGATGGAAAGGGTCCACCCTCCAGATCCAGGCCTGGCCTCAGCCTCTGGCTATGAGCTGTAAGAGGCCAGGATTTTTCCATATGCAGAAATACGTGAGGAACTTTATCTCTTTTTTTAGTTTATTTTTGGGTTTTTTGGTTTTTTGGGTTTTTTTTGGGGGGGTGGGGTTTTTTTTGTTTGTTTGTTAGTTAGGGGGTTTTTTTGGGGGTTTTTTTTTGTTTGGTTGGTTTTTTTGGTTTTTTTTTTTTTTTGGTTTGGTTTGGTTTGGTTTGGTTTGGTTTTTGGGGTCTTTTTTTATTCCTGGACAAATGTCTGCTCCTGACAGGAAACATGACTGAATTGGGTATAAAATGCTGGCGCTGTCCCTGCCGCGCAGCCGAGCCCCGTGTCTGTGTCCCCACGCACGGAGCTCCGGCGGCGCGCTGGGGTGGCCCTGGGCAGAGATCTGCGGAGAGGCGACAGGGAGGGGACACACAGGGACACAGGGACAGGGCTCCAGCGCCGCAGCATGGGTGGGGGTCCTCGGCCCCCTCGCAGCCCTGTCCGTGGGTGTCTGCGTGACCGAGAGGGTCCGGAACGACCCCTCTGTGGGGAGGGGACACCCGGCCTGGCCGGGCAGGGGACAGGGACAGGGACAGGGACAGGGACAGGGACAGGGACAGGCTGCCCTGGGCTGCTTCCCCCGCTCGTTCGGCCCCTCCAGCCCCGGCTGGTCCCCGCGGGCGGCAGCGAGCGCAGGAGAGGGGCCCTGCGGGAGGGCAGGGCCGGGGGCTGCGCTCCCCCTGGGCTGGGGGGAAGGGACAGGAAAATCGAGACGAAGCAACAGCCTCCAGCTTTTCCCTTCCTCTAATCTTGCTTCACTCCCCTTGCTCCCTCTCCCTCCCTCTCCCCTTTCCCCTCCCTCCCTCTTTCTAATTCCTGCCGCTAGCTCGGAGCCTCATTCAGCAGCCGCTGCCGCTGGAGTGTAACAGGCTGAAGATGCTGCCGAGCGCTCTCCGCGGCCACTGGTGACTGGGACCGCCGGGTGTCCCCGCTGGCAGGGCCGAGGGACCCGCAGGTGAGCGCCGGGCCGGGGCGGCGGGCAGCGCGGCCGGGGAGCAGCGGGGTGAGGGACAGCGAGGAAGGGCAGGGCAGCGCCGGGGCTGAGCTGCGGGCAGCTCGGCAGGAAGGGAAGGGAAGGGAACGGGGGGATGCTCGCGGCCCCCCGAAGTTGGCGGGGCCGGGCTGGTGTGCGAGCGGAGCCGGGCGCTGCGGCGGCTGCCGGGCCCCGGGGCGCGCTCGGCTCTCCGGAGGGAGAAGGAAACGCTCTGCCAGACGCTGCCCTTTTTTTTTTTTTTTTTTTTTTTTTTTTTTTTCCCTTTTTTTACCCCTCCCTTCAGCCTTCAGTTCTTGCTCGGGGGCGGGGAGGGAGAGGGCGAGCGTTTGGCCGTTTTAAAGTGTTCCTCCGGAGAAGCAGATGCCGAAAGCCCCGAACTGAAAATGTTTTACTTGCGCCGTAGCTCCCAGGCACGAAATGGATATGCATTTATTAGGAGTGCGTGAAATGAAGGATATTCTAGCCAGAATGAAAAAGGCAAAGACTTTGATTTATACCTTTCCCCACTCTCCCCCCCACCCCCCCCCCGCCCCCTTTCTTTCTTTTTTTCTTTATTTAATTATTTTGCTGGCTTTCAAATGCATTACTATTCACAAGGTACCAAAATGGTATCTGTCTCTAACACGGGCTAGTCCAAAAAGCATTAGACTCCTGGGTGATGCGTGCATAAGCACATCCCCAAGGAAGGTAAAATAGATCAGGCTGTAGGTCCCCATAAATACCATTAAGCTCAGAATAAAAGTGCTTCCTGTGCAGCCCTTCGGGAGCACATATAGCAGTCTGACATCATGATACAAGTGCCTCCACCTCCTATAGAAGTCCCCCTTTATTGTCTACTTTTTAAATATTCATTTGGTGAGGAGAGAACTAGTATATGTCTGGAGAGCTTCTTTGGAGGCTGCTACAAAGGACAGAGTGGCTGTGTAACACAATATTTACCTACCCAGATATCTGTGACAAAGGAACCTCTTTAGTAAATGAGGTCACTAATTCAGAAATTGGTCCTTTATGAGGAGAATGCTCATTTCTTTTCCACGTTCCAAATACTAGCAAGTCCCTGGGAAAGATTTTCTTCCTGTTGATTTGTGATGATGATATGATAAGGTTTTCACAGATCCCTTGCCTCTCTGTTAAGAAATTCAATGTTTTGAATTATTTAATACTAGAACTGTTGAATAAGAGGCACCGCCGGGCTCAGGGGCAGGGGAGCACGCATCCAGGCGCTGCTGGATGTCCGTCTCCTCCCCCTGCCTTGCTCTTCCGTCTGCCTCAGTGTTTCCAAAGTCTGTGTGATTCTCCAGGTAAATACTTTGTTCTCTTTTTCCACACTGGCTAATGGATCCGAATGAATAAATCGCCTTTCAGTGTAGAAGTCCTGCAATAATTAACGTGACATCTGCCTCAGCCAGGTCTGTCCGCCGAGGTTTGGAACACAAATCGATGCTTGTGCTCGGTCCTTGGGCTGGTTTTGCTGCTTTTGTAAGCAGAGATATGTGCGAGTCCGTGGCAGGGGAAGTGCAGATGTTTGCTCGGGAGCAGCAGATCCCTGGCAAGGCTGCACAGTTCCCGCGGCCGGGAGAGGGGCAGTGAGAGCAGGGAAATGGGGAGCAGGACGTCTGGTCTGAGCTTCATGCCTCAACACACCAGGCGTTCTTGGAGCAGCTTTCTGGGTCTAGAAAAGTCTGTACTATAGAAAACAGAAGTTCCTGGCTGCAGTTCAAAAGCACTTCTTCTGCCTCTTGCAGAAGAACAAAATAAAGTTACAGAACTAAGAGCAAGATATTCAGTAAAAGAACTGGAAATACTTTAGGAAAATTTTACCTAAAGGACATCTTTCTTTGACAGGCCCTGAAATAGGATTTTTTTTTTCACCTCAGCCTTGCACATCAGAGAATAAGCATGGACAGAGAATGCTATTTATAGGCTTCTCCACATCAGCTTTAACTTTACTACAATTCTAAGTGTTGCCTGTCCAAAGAAATCAGTGGGAACCAGATTACTTCATCAGCAGAAATGCTGCTACAATAGGACATACCAGGGGATAAATCATTGCAATTTCTCAGCAGCAATTTCAGAGGAAAATATGTATAGAAATGGTTGAGAGATAGGGCAGCTAAATTAATTTTTCTTCTGCATAAAAATATGGGGAAACTATGAAGATTGGAGTGATTTCTGTGATTTATCTGATAAAATGCTTTAAACTGTATAATGTGATTTCAGCTTAAATTAATATTCTATTCTGATAACATCTGACATATTTAATTTAGTGTAAGGAACATATGTGAAGTTCAGAGTTACAGTAGACTGAGACTATCATACTTATTTTCTGCAACTGCTGTAATATAACAGCATAACTTGACAAACAAACCTTTGAGTGATGAGCATTCCACAATAGAAGCTATTGCTAGCTCAGATATCATAGAAATTTCACATCATCTCACACTTAAAACTGGCATCACTTCTTTTTTTGGTGAACCTCCTAACCAAATTTTGAAGCCATTTTGTAAGATGGATGTTTAGCGAAATATCTTCAGTGTGTGAGAAGCAGAGGTCTCATCTGGAATCAATTAATTTGAAACAGCTTAGCAACATACTTCCTGGGCTTTGTGTGTGTGTCTGAGTTTTCTACCAGTATTTTAAGCTAAAATCTCTGTACAATTTCCAATGCCATACCCATTTTTATGTTTTTAATCGCACTTCAGCTTTCATTGTTTCTTTGCTGGGGCCAGACCAAGGCTTGGGGACAGAAATGACAAGGTGGCCATTGATTTAAATGGATATCGGGTCGGGAGTTTTATCGGGGTGAACTGAGAGGACTTTATGGTCATTTTGTGCCATCTGTATCTTTGTACATCAGATATGTTGTCTCTTACGGGTCGAGGAGCACGGCACATGGAGTAAAACCTTTTTATAGCATTTTAGGAGAAAATGTAGCAGCCCCGTGTGGGGTTTTGACGCTGAGGACTGTGAGACAGGCGGTCCGCGGGTGCGTTATCCCCGCGGGAGGAGGGCCGGGATCGCTGCGGCTGCTCCCGGGGCGCGGGGCCGGCGCGGCCGCGCTGCGGCGGGCGGGCAGCAGGGGGCAGTGCAGCGCCGCCTCTCCCGGAGCCGCTCCCGGAGCCGCCGTGCCCGCGCCGGGAGCATCCCGCGGGATGCGGGCCGGACCCTCCGCCTCTCCCGGAGCCGCTCCGCTGTGCCCGCGCCGGGAGCATCCCGCGGGATGCGGGCCGGACCCTCCGCCTCTCCCGGAGCCGCTCTGCGCCGGGAACATCCCGCGGGATGCGGGCCGGACCCTCCGCCTCTCCCGGAGCCGCTGTGCCCGCGCCGGGAACATCCCGCGGGATGCGGGCCGGACCCTCGGCCTCTCCCGGAGCCGCTCCGCTGTGCCCGCGCCGGGAGCATCCCGCGGGATCACGCCACGCGCTCCCCGGGCTTTTGCAGCCCTCCAGCCTCCGACCGCCTCCCCTGCGGCCGCGCGGCACGGTCTTGGCTCTGGCGGAGGAGTTTTGGGATGCTGGAAGTACGGTTTGTCTGCAGACAAGCTGACTCCACAGCTGGAGGCTGGACGTGGAATAAGAGCGCGGGCCCGTCTCGGGAGGGTTTTTGCTTGATCTTTCGTTCCTTTTCAAAGGCAGAGACGGTTCATGCCATGCCAAGAGTTCAAAGGTAGAAAAAAAATTATACAGGGAAAAAAAATGTATTTCTTTCAGAGACGTTATCGGGCTTGAGAGCTCTTATAAAGATATCCTTGATAGGAAGAAAAAAAAAAAACACACACACAAAAAAAAAAAAAATCACGTATTAAGCCAAATTGGACTAGTTTTATCTGTTCATATCCAGGTCAGTGGAGCTTACAGCTGAAGGACTGAGAAAAGCAAATTAGTCCGAATCACTTCCATATATCCTGCAGCACCCTGGAATACAAAAGATGTTACTACCCACAGAATTACGGAATGGTTTGGGTGGAAAGGGACCTTAAAGCTCATTTCCTTCTACCCCCTGTCATGGGTAGGGATACCTTCCACTATCTCAGGCTACTCCAAAACCCATCCATGCTGGATGCTGACCAGCAAGGACATATATGATCATATAGGTTTGGAATGGTTGCAGGCATAGCAAGAGGCTTATTTCATCTGCCTTCTTCATTCAGATGTTCTTCTAGACATCCTCTTTGGGGTGTTCCTACAGACTGGCTCTTTGATTTGACTCAGACCAACCACATTGCTTTGTGTAAGAAGGATATACCATAAATATCAGTGCAGAACTCTACAAAATTGCAGAACATCCACTGGCTGCAGCCAGAGAAGTTCATTATGCACTTAATCCAAGTTCTTGCCTACAACAAAGCCAGGCAGCACAGCGCCACGATAGCTGTACAGTTTTCTGTCAACAGCCTGAGAGAGACTATTAATTAAGAATTATCTTGGAGAAACAACCCTCGGTGAGAGCTTCACTGGCCCCTGCACAGGACTGCACATTTCCTGCGCAGGAGTCCTGTCAGTGCCCATTCTCTGTGCTGCAGGGCAGGGAACAGCCCTTCAGCTGCTCCCTGTGCTCAGGCTGGGAGGGAAACTTCGAGCTGCCAGTGCTGCTCAAGGCCCTCCAGAGAAGATCCCACGCGGCAGGGACAGCAGCAGGACAGCAGCAGGGACATCAGCAGGACAGCAGCAGGATAGCAGCAGGGACAGCAGCAGGACATCAGAGGGACAGCAGCAGGACATCAGAGGGACAGCAGCAGGACAGCAGCAGGACAGCAGCAGGGACATCAGCAGGGACATCAGAGGGACAGCAGCAGGACAGCAGCAGGACAGCAGCAGAACAGCAGCAGGACAGCAGCAGGGACAGCAGCAGGACAGCAGCAGGACAGCAGCAGGGACAGCAGCAGGACAGCAGCAGGGACAGCAGCAGGACAGCAGCAGGGACAGCAGCAGGGACAGCAGCAGGACAGCAGCAGGACATCAGCAGGGACAGCAGCAGGACAGCAGCAGGGACAGCAGAGGGACAGCAGCAGGACAGCAGCAGGGACAGCAGAGGGACAGCAGCAGGACAGCAGCAGGGACAGCAGCAGGGACATCAGAGGGACAGCAGCGGTGCCTGCGCCAGTGGAGGCAGCAGGAATTCCGAGGCTGTGTGTGGAGCCGGGTGCCCTGTGCTGAGCAGTGGCCGGAGGAAGGTGACATTAAGGCTCTTTTTGCCTGACAAAGGCATCGGGACTCCTGTCACGGCTCGCCTGCGGTGGCTCCCAGGCATCCTGGTCCCGCCGAGCTCTGCTGGCTCCACCAGCCCTAATTTAGCTCCTCGGCTTTGAAGTGCTGGCTTAAGCGAATTCTAAGGGTGTTTTGCGTGTGTGGTTGATTGTTTTTTTTTTCCCTCCAAAGTTTGGCAATGAGTGAGAGCCCTCTCCCTTCTGAAACAGCAAGAGTTCATCAGAATTCTTAATTGGAATGCAACGGCAGGCAGAGTTGAAGTAGTAGAAATCAATGTAAATGGATTAAAAGAAAAGGACCAAGTAACTGAATGTAAAAAGGGAGCCAGAGTGATTGGTGAACAGTGCAGCAAGAGGTTCCCAAATATAATTCATTATTACAATGATGATTAATGTTCATCAACAGGTAGACTGTAGCTACATTATAGATACACTAACAGAAATTGTGGATCGTGAAGCATGATAATGTAGACAAAGTTGGATAGGACTTTGATATGTGAATGTCAGCTGTAGGAAATGCCTGTCTAGACAGAAATTGCAATTAAGGTTTCATTCGATGGTGTTGCTGCAGGCTGACCCTGTTGCTGTGAGCCCCCAGTGATACTGTGAGGACACCAGCCCATGCCGGGAAACACTGGAAAGATGAACAGGAGGAATTTCATTCAAAACCTCTTGAAAACAGAGTTTTGTGTTTGTGAGCTGCACAGCACTGAGCATTTATCTCCCCTATCTTTGTATGGTGCAACTGGTGCAGGTTTTTGTGCCCTGTGAGCAAACTTGGCTTAAGCTCAGCCCGGCTGGGTCAGGTTTGTCCCTGGATCCTGTCCTCCAAACCTGGAGAGGCAGGAAATCAGTGCTGTGCCCTCCCATGTGAGCCCCCAGTCACACAGTCCAGGCTACCTGGGAAGCCAAATCCCAGTGACAGGCTGCTTCTTCTGCCCCACATTTTAGTGCTCTTTCTTTTACATCAGATATTCCAGGGGAGAGAGTCACGCTTAAGGTTAAACTGCTGCCATATAAACTCTGGTTCAACATAATTTTGATCCCAGTGAGGTTGCTGATATATACTTTTAAATAAAATCAAACTTCAGAAACACATTAATTGGTCTCAGTGGTTAAGTTAAATAGTTAAATACATGAATACATATCATTCTGCCAAGGCTAAGTCATTAGTTCAGTGGAAAGCAGAAATGATGGCTCTATTGGAATCAGGAGACTAAGCCCTATTTCCATTAATGCTAACTGTTTTATTAATACATGCGTAGGTCAGCATTAAGTAATAAATTTAAATGGTCTGCCCCTTCTTGATTTAAAGTCATTATCTCACAGATCCTGGCTGGTGAATGAATAACTCTGTTACTCCTTTAATCTTTTATCAACTAGGCCTTTTTAGGTTTTGTTTTGGGTGGGTTTTTTTGGTTTGTTTGGTTTGGGTTTTTTTGGGTTTTTTTTTTTTTTTTTGTGTGTGTGTGTAGACATTGCAAGGCAAACCAAAGAAATAGACCTTTTGCAAAGTTGGCTGGCATTTGAATCATTTATAGAGGTGACTGGAAAACTTTGCTGAAAGGAGCAGGTAAAAATTGCAGCCTTCAAGGAAAATGGCTCAAGGAAAATGCCATTCAAAAAGTTTACCCCTAATTTTTTGACAAAGTTTAATTTGATAAAGAGAGTCCTGAGGCAAATACAGGACTTTGAATGGCATTTAGAAATTAAGAAAGGTCTCATTAGAATAGAAAACACAGTTGAAATGTTGGATTCAATTCTAGGATTCAATCTCACCCTCCTCAGAGCAGTGCAGCATCACTCAGCTCATGGCAGATCATTCAAGACAAGGTTTTAGTGCATTTCTTGCTTTTAGGGCACTTCCTGTTCAGGCAGGAATGGTTATGAACTGTTTTCCAGGAAGGAGCAATATTGGAGCAGCTGAATGCTGCCAGGTTAATTCAGCAGGTCCAGAGCACTGATCAAACCCTCCCATTCCATATTGCATGAGCCACAGGGATCAGCAGCTTGGTGGAACTGAGAATCACTCCAACATTTATCCAGTGCACATGGAGAACAGACTTTTTTTATGATAATGGTTCCTTCCCATTCTCTTTCAGGATATTTTTCTTGCAATTGAAATTCCAGAGATCTTCAATATTTCACATTAATGAAAAGTCACTGTTCATTCACAGTTTCAAACCCAATTTCTCCAGATGCAAGAGGTTCCAAAATTTTGAAAAGCAGCTGAACAAAAATTTTACTTGGGGCTCTGATTCAAATAGAAAATTTTGTCCAGTGCTGATTGTTGCCTTTTTATTTGTTACTGTTCCAATTATAGCTGGTATAGCTGGCAGAATATGGCTGATTAGTATGCATTTCAGTTCTTTTTAACACAGTGGCAATTTCCATAGCATTTCTCTTTCTAAAGCAAGAAGAAAACAGAGCAGGCAGTGGCATTTGCATGCAAACAAATTGTCATTTACATACAAAAGGGCTGATTAGGTAGCAATACAAGTGGCTGTAGGTCAGACAGCTTGTAGGTCATAATTACTTTTTCTGTCCTTAAAATCATGAATTTTGTAATATTTATATGAAAAAAATATACTCATCAATTCTTTATGTTCATGTTTCAAGTATTGAGTTACAAATCCTCTTAGAGATCTCTAGTTTTCTGTGGTGCTATGGCTACAGCCCTGTAAGTGAAACTGGTTTTAGCTGATCCCTTGCTCAGTGCTTCCCAACCCAGTGCTGCAGGTCACAGTCCACTGCCCTCGACAAAAAAAAGCTGATTTGGAGCATTCAGAGCTGACTGGGGCATCTGCATGCCAGGGCTCACAATGAACCATGCAGAGCAGCTGAGACTGATGTCTCTGTGCCCTTGGAGTCCAGCCTGTGCTCCTGACCTTGGCTTGGGGTCTCTCAGGTTCCTGAACCTTCAGCTGGAGTTCACTCACCTTGCTGAGGTGTGTATGAGATTCCTTGCCCCTCAGTTTGTCAGATCCTGCTCTCTTTGTGCAGCTCCAAATCTAATATTCAGTGAACATTTCACCCCCAGACTTTCCCACTTTGCAATGCAAACTTTGCTCTGCCCTGCCATAACCTCACCTTTAGCAGGTACAGCAGCCTCCTCTGACCTTTCTTTTTTAATTTTCATATTTATCCTTGACTCAGCCAGCTCCACTTGTGTTCAAAAGTGGAGACATTCTCCTCAGCGTCCTTGAGTCAGGCTTATCCAACATTTGCCTTCTCCTCTGACTCTTCCTACTCCCTGAATTAAGCAAGGTTTCCATGTCCAGCCTGCAGGGCAATCACACCACTCACTATGAGCTTGGAGCTGATGTCCAGTGACTTTCTGCTGACATTATTTCACTTTTTGGATCCAACAGCAAAAGCTCATTTGTCTGTGTATTTGTCTCAGTAGATGTCAAAGTGCTGGGAACAGTTAAAATTAAGTCTCGGTACATTCAATGACTTCAATAATTATTTACTTCATGACAAAGAAAACCCCACATTGAAATGAGGCAAGAGCATGATCTGAGAAATACCTGAGCACTCTCCTGAGAGAGGAAGTGGGAACCAGCCCTGCTGCCTCACTAGAGAAGTACAATATGCAGCTGTCCCATGGAACTAGGACATGATGAACTCCATGGAAAAGGTAGCACCAAGATTCGCTCCAGGCTGCAGTGATGTGCTGTCATTCTGGACCATCACAAATTACCAAATTTGTGGTGGCTGCTGGCCACTGCTTTAAAGAAGCAGTCAAAACACATGAGGAAAATTGAAAGTCAAAAGTCAAATTGCTGGGTTTTTTCCTCATGGCATGGACTCAATATTGAGTTTCTCTTTATTGTGCTCTTCAGTGCGCGTTTTACTTTTGGAAGGCACTGGAAATATCCACCGTGGTTAATACATGGTAAAAACTTTGTTATTGTGGTTAGCAGCTTTTTAAAATTATTTTTATGAGCAGGCAGGTTTAAGCTGTTTATCTGATGTTTGCACCTCCTGGTTAAATTCAGACTGGTGAACCTGATCTAAAGCAGAGAAGTAGTGCTGGAGTCCGTGGGATTATTCACTGGCACTGGGATTATTGAGCAGCACCCTTCATGTGCCATTTCAGGGAGTTTGGTGGTTACACTGAGTTTGTGTTTGAGTTTAGATGGAGTTGTGCATCCCAGGGCTCATCCAGGTTTTGGTCCTACCAGTGTTAGGAATGCTCTCAATATTCCATCAAATGGATGAAATTGTATTAATATGCGTTTAATTATCCAACCAGGTTGAAATGAGTTGGGCTGAAATAACCAGTTCTGCAGAGGAAGTGCCAGTTCGCAGATCAGCCAAGAGTTACCAAGATTTGCAGCTGCTCGTTGTCCTGACCTTGGCTTTTTTGGGATGAGCTGGAGATCAGGGCAGGTGCTCCTGGAATTTCTGCCTTCCCAGCATCCTGAGGGCTCCTACCAGACTGTGCAGTGTCCCTTGTCACTGAGGGACTGGGTGCAATTCTGTATTTTGATCACAGAACTGTGAAATCCTGCTTGTAACTTTCCCCACAAACAGTCTAGGAAACAGCTCAGCCTTTATGGTATTTCCCTTCAGAAATGAGTAAACAGCAAGTAATTTCTTGGAAGTTGTAAGTTATAGAAGAGCTACCAAAACTCAGGACTTTTAAATTCTATTTATTTTGCCCCCCACACCCCTCCAATATTTACAGAAGATCATTGATACTTTATCAATAAAATAATGTAAATGAAATTAATCACTTCTATAAAAGACTTTTCCATTTGTATTTAGTGATTTTGCCTACTGCAGGAGACAAGGAGAATGTTTTTGCCTAGAGGCATCTCCCATCTGGAAATCACATCCATTTTTACTAGAAATGAAATAATTCAAAATAAACTGGAGTAACGCTTGTGTTTTAACTGTTTCTATATTCTTTAAAGAATGCTATATTTAACCCATAATTGCCTTGGGCATTTTTATTACTCTGTGTTAATGAATGCTAATTGCTTGTTGAATTGGAGATCAGCAGCTCCTCCTTTAACACTTTTTCACTGATGTTACCAGGAGTGTTTGCTCAAAGAGGAAGGTTTCTCATTTCTCATGTTAGTTATATGTGCAACTCCTTTGGCTTAATGGAAAATGCATAAAATTGTGAGTACATTGGCTCCTTTTCTCATTCTTACTAATTCATTATACACATTTCCCCTCTGGGCTTTACAGAAGGCCCCAAGTTTTCTTTTCCAACAAATCAGAAACATCCCAAATTTTTAAGACTTTATCAAGAATTTTAATGTAAATATTTCCTCATCTATATCCCATGCCCCAAAATAATTTGCCTGTTGTCTAGGGGAAGGCAGGCATGCTCATTATGCTTTTTGCAGCCGGTATCCTGTGAATTGAGATGTCACTCTGCATGACAGGGATCCTTTCCCCAGCTGTGCTGTGAAGGACAGATGCCTTTCTGCCATGAAAGACTAGAAAAGTTCTGTTGCAGAACGGGTTTTGCCACATCTCAGTCATTTCTATCATCCATGCAACTGCTGCTAATATTAGGGGTGTATCCATGGCTGTGTTGTTGGAGCTGTGTAGGGAACCGAGTGAGAGATTGCTATGTATTAATTATGACTTCTAATTATGTCCTTTTAGTAACCTCCTCATGTCCCGAAAGAATCTTAGAATGAATGGAGTCTAATTCCTCATTTATGTGGAGGAATTCTCTCAGTAATCATATTCAGAATGGCAAATCAGCCGAGAGCACAGTGTCTGCATTGACTAGTTTCTGTTTTTCTGCAGGCAGTGCGACCAGGGCTTTGACTTGATCATGGCACAGATTAATTCATCCAGGTGCTTGTATTTGAGGAAAGAGAAGGCTTAAATCTGCTTGATTTTCCTATTGAAGAGTGTTCTTTCACCTGACTAGGGGAGTCTGTGCCCACTCCCATTTCTTTTGGGGGGAATTGTTGGGAAGCATGGATGTGATGAAATCTCTTGTGCTACCCAGGCAAACCCTTTTGCTTCTCAGCAGCATTTTTATGTCTCAGTGCCATGCCATCCAAAGAGCAGCTCCCAAAAAATGCTTTTAATACAGGTTAACCTGACTGGGAAATAATTTCACCTTGTTTAGAAGAAAGAGATTCAGCCTTTCAATGAACATCCCATCAAGTCTGGTACAGGGATCCTCCTGGACCTGCCATGCCTCCTGTGCTCCTTCTGGAGCAGCATTCCCAAATGGTGCTGTGAGGCTCACTTGGGAATGCCAGAACACTGCCTGCAGTCTGCTGCTGGTGCCAAAAGGGTTAAACCCCGTGGACCAGCTATCTGTATGGAGCTGCAAACAGCCTCAATGGACATCAAAAAGGGACTGCAGCGACTCCTTGATCAAAGCTCAGGTAATTTAATTATTTGCCTTCATGAATCAAGGGCTCCTTGAACAAGCTCGGGATGCCTGGATATTAGAATATGGGAAATTTATTGTTGCACTCCTTCTAATGTTCCAACATCAAAGAGAGCCTGTTCCTATAAACAAAGCGGTGGGAAGTCAAAGAATTCAAGTAAAAGCTAATGTGAAGAGACTCAGTTTTCTAAGGTCTTTGTGAGCTGGAAATTAAGATGACTCCTGTGGGGTGAGATATTTACCACTGTAATTCTTTGTGTCTGTTTTATGTAAGAAAACATCTGTCCCACGCTGAAATCCTCAGCTCCCGCTCCTGTACAGCCACTTAGTTGCCGTTGTTCTCCCTGTTCATCGGTTTTGGGCGATGTTTTGCATTTTGGGTTGCAAATCACTCTGTGCCAAGCTCTGAGTGGCTCTCTGACCACGTCACACGATGAAATTCCAATTAGCACGTCGCAATTAGACTGGGCAGCCCTGTGCGGGGGCGGCGGCTCCCGCAGCATCCCGGCCCAAAGGCGGGATAAATTCCGGGGGGGAGCGCAGCTCAGCCCGAGCGCTCCCCGAGCCTCTCACGGCGGCAGCGGTAGCTCACAATTACTGAGGCGAAAATGGACTGGCATTTTTAAAAACCCAGCTATGGCGGAGAAGCTTGTGTTGCCACCAGAATGGATCCTCCACCCGCAAAACTAAATGTCGTTTTATTTCTTGGAGAGATGAACTCCTTTGTATCTTTCCCTTCTCTTCTCATTTTAACATTCTCTTTTCTCGGTCTGCCAAATCTTCTTTTGCAGCTGGGGCCTGACCCCTGTTGTTTCCTTGTTCATGGAGCAAACATAAAATACTAGAATTTCTTCTGGTAAGTGCCAGCCTCGATGTGTTTGTTGTGTGTTTATGTGCTACGTCATTTCTGCATAAAAGCTCTCTCCTTGCCTGTGGTGCCTTGGTTTTGGATGCATTTTATTCACAGCCCGCACCAGCCCTATGTGTGAAGCTGCTGCTGAAGGCAGTGAGATGTCTGTGCTTTCTCGTGTCTCAGCAGGAGCCAAAATAAATTACTGGGAGACAAATCAGCAGAGAGAGGAAACAAATGCAGCCACTATGAGCAGTGACAAATGTTTCTGAGAATGATATAAAAGTTATCTAAATAGAAAATAAAACAGTGGCTCATTCCACCTGCTCGTATTTACCTGTGAGATAAGAGCCACAAATTTCTAATGATGCAGATCCTTTTACAAATGAAAGTTTTTTTTCTTTACAAATGAGATGAAAATATTTTAGAGGAAGGGCTGTAAAATGCAAAATAGGATAAATAAACTGCTTAATTATTTTATACAACACAGTGAATAATTAAGGTAGCAATGCGGTATTCTGGACCTCACTGGTAAGGAGCTCTACAGAGAATTTTGTACAAAATGGTGAGAGGATGCTTGGAGAGATCTTCCTCTGCTTGGTGTAAAGGTGTAACCTTCATCTACTGGTTAACCATAGAACCGTTCTATCAGCTGGGTGTATATCCGTTCCCTACAGATCACAGAATTTAATCAACTGAGTTCCATTTTAGAGTCATTCCAAATTCCTACAACAAAACCCAGGCAACTGTTATTGGAAAAATGTTTCATTTGAAACTTTTAAAACTGTTTGGTCCCATTTTTCAGTTTCTTTAATTTGGTCAGGGAACTTTTAAGCCTGAAAGACCTTGCTTTTAATTTCCATAAACTAAACATGGTCAGTTTACTACCAGGTGAAAATCTTATTCCTTATTTTCTGAGAAGTCAACCACAGAAAGGTGATTATTTTGCTCAAGGGGAAGTTGCTTGGTTAGGATTTCCAGTAGCATCCAAGACAGCCTGGCAGGATTGCCAAAAAGTTTTCCAGACCAGGCTGGATGGGATTTGGAGCAACCCGATCTTGTGGAAGGTGTCCCTGCCCGTGGCAGGGGGTGATTTTTAGGATCCTTTCCACCCCAAACCATTCTCCTGTTTGAGAACACGCACCCCTCTTGGCTGTCAGTGGCGGAGCTGCTGCGAGTTCCTGCTGCCAGCAGGTTTCTGGCAGCCCCAGCGTGCCCCGAGCTCAGAGGTGCCCTGGGCAGTGCATCAGGCAGTGGCAGAGCTCATGGTCGTGCCATTACCAGAGGAGGAGGAATTGATTAGCAATAACACACTTCATTAACACTGCACTTTCTCAATCATTGTAATTGTGGCTCTTCCCCTAAAACATCAAGTGGATCAGGTTTTGTTTCAACCAAATCAATCTAATGTGTTAGAATTTACATAATTTCCTCTCATTTCGTTTATGGAGCAGCAGGAATTTTAATTTGCATTGTCTGTATAGTCTATAATCAAAGTGTTAAGAGCGCAAGGTTTATTCATTATGTATGGCATGTGGTGACAAATTTGCATAATGGGCCACATCTTGCTGAAATGTTCCTTCTTTCCCCACACCCACCTTGGCAATTTTGTCTCTAAGTGATTTTCTATAAACCTGGTAATTCAATTACACAGGACTTTGAGTCCCTTGGAATATTTAGTGGGGACAAGTTTCCCTATAAAAATTAAAAAGTGGATAAAATGTCATCCTGAAAGATGAGAAGAGCCAAGGGAAATCCTTGAAAACTGGGCTGTGTTTCCTGATTTAAAGAGAAAATTGATATAAATTCATTGTTGCTGTTGCTGTAGAGTAAAAGTTAACAGAGGATGAATAGAAAGGTGCCTTTTATGTTTGTTTAGTGGCAATTCCTACATAGACTGCTTCCTATGAAAATTTCAGGTCTAAGTTAGGGACTAAAAAGCCATTAAGCAATTAAGGTGCTATAAATGAAAACCTCCATCATAGACTATTGTCTGCCAAGGCCAACATTTGCTTTATGAAAATGAAGTGCTTAGCACAACTTAATTTTTTAAATAGAAGATTATTATATTTTAGCACATAGAGAAAAAAATGTAGGAGCTAAAAATATTATCTAAATGAGGGATTATATGCATCCTTTGGTTTGGATACCCAGGCCCTTCATGGAGCATCTCAGAACATGAGTTCTCATTTAGACCTTCAGTTGGTGAGTTTTGATGTGGCACAGTTTCATTCTCCCTTTTGCAGCATCAGGATAGTCAGACTAAAATGTAGGAGTTTATACTTACTTCTATTTTATCCAGCTATCTTATAATCCAACAGTATGAACAATATCTTCTATATACTAGCATGAACAGAAATTCAGATAGTACAAGATTTATCTACCTTTGATCAAAGCTAAGTTCCTGACAGAAATGCAGAACATCTTTAGATGGCAGCCACACTCTTTGTAAGAGAGTACATGGACAGCTGTTTCAGTCCTTTTAGGAAACATTCATACAGATAATTTTGTTAAAACATCCTCAAATCCCTCATCTGAGGTGAAGAGTTCAAAACTCCCAAAGTGCATTGTATTATTTTAGCTAAGAAAAGGGGCTGTGGGTGTAGTACATGCATGATGACTTGTGTTTGCAAGTTATGTAAGGAGAGGAGCAGACACAAATCTGACATTTGAATCATGAATCTTTCAATCTCTGCTTGAAACTGGAGTGAAACTTTGACAAGGCTGTTGGCACCCAAAGTCTGCCAAAAGGCTTTTGAACAGTTCTGTCACTGTGGATGCAACAACTGCACACAGGAAAAGGAGAAGGAGCACTCTGAGTTCACATTACCGAAGTTTTAAGAATAATGCCTAGAGAGAAGGTTGCTCAGTTGGTTTAGAGAGGTGCAAAAGACAAATGTAAAGCCACTTAGCCTTTGAGAGAAAGAAAATCCCAGGAAAGTGGAGGCTCATTTTGCACTGGTTCACCACTATAAGGTCCTATTAAGGTGATTAAGCTGTAACATTCTCAAGCCCTAATAATGGTCACTTCTTTTCCCAGCTTTTCACAGAAGCTGCTGTAATGTGCTGCCCAGTCTTTGAAAATGCCATCTCCCTCTGCTCTCCAGCTCCTCTGGCAAGACCTCTTTTGCCTACTTTCCATCTTTTTACATGCCTGCTTATTTTCCTGCCATTTCTCCACATCAATTAAATGCTGTTTAAAAATCTGAAAGGATCTCTCAAGGTTTACAGAGAGACACATAGAAAGGGCAAGTCAGTCTTGGGTGTCTCTTTGCCCAGCCACATTCTCAGAGATAAACGATGTGTGTGCCCAGGATTCACATCCTTAGAGTGCTCCTGGATGAGCTTCAGATGTGGGGGTGAGGGAACGTGTACAGATTTTTAAATTGTTTCCAAACCCCATACCCATTTTGGGCAGTTGCAGGCACCGCAGACTGATCCTGGGAGCCTTGCAGAATATTGTTGTCGAATTGAAATCTCTCATACCAGGTTCTGGAATCTGCTCAAACATCAGCACATCTTGCTGGTCATTAAGCACCAGCTGAAAAAACACCCAAAAATTGGAATGTCCCCAGAGCTCCTGCTGGTCACCAGCAGGGAGCCAGCCTGTCCAGATGAGAATTACTGTCCCCAAAAGGCCAAGGAAAAACAGGGAAAAGTTGAAATATGGGAAGGGGCATATATTAAGGGAAATACCATTTCATCCCATCCAAGGACATGCCCTCTCTGGGAACTGCATCTGGAGGCTGAAGGAACCAGGAGCAGCTCTGTATTTGTATTAAGACAGGGAATTAAATGCAGGGTAACCACGAGCAGCCCTGCATTTGCATTAACACAGTGATTTAAACCAGCCAGGTCAGTTTGGGTAATCTCAGTCTGCAGCAGCACCTCTGAACTGGCTCTGTTGGCTCTGTCCTCTTTCTAGGGGAATCAGTGCTGCTGAAGTCTGAGCAGTGCACTTAGCCTGCCACTGCCATGAGAATAAAATGCAACAGTCAGGGCAATATATCTTAACCCAGCTCAGCAGTTCCTGGCTGCTGTAGGTGCTATCGCTCCCAGCCCGCTCCCTGCAATTTCAGATACAGTTTTTCTTGTCCGTGGCTTCAGCAGCTGTCATGTAGATCAGGCTCCAGCCCAAATCTCTGTCTGTGGCACGCTTAGTGAATAAGAAAAATGTGTTTTACAACTCAGTGTGAGAGATGAAAGCCAAATCAGATAAAGTTAAAATGTTTTACAAGTTTAGCGAGTCGTCTCCTGAAATGGCTACAGAACTTGGGCAGCCACTAAAACAAAATGTACATTAATCAGCTGAAATAGCAGCTATTTGTTGTAAATGCTGTTATGTACAATTAAGGAGGATCACTTTTATTTTTGTGAAAGACTATAGCTAATCCAATTAGAAAAGTGCCTAGATTAGGGTATTTAAAAGACCAACTGCACCTCCTCCAAGGGGATGTTTCATCTTTTACTCAGATGTAGTTTGGACAAGACTTAGGCAGGCTTGGGTCAGTCACTGGGATTGGTTTTCAATTTGTACTCTTCTTGTTTTGGAACATGGAATGGGATTTTTTTTTAATAGTATCATCCAGGGCTTTTACATTGCAAATATGTTCCTCTTCCAGAATCTGTGCTTCTTGACTTCTCAAGCTCTGTTCTTATGGCACTTTAGGTTTTTCACATCTGGAGTTTCCTACACTCAAAGCTGTACGCTGCTTACACGTGATGGTGTTTCAGGAGCCACCCATTGCCTATGTCCTTCTTTGCCTGCCTGAGTCAAAGTCCAGAAATTCCTGGTGTTCCTTTTTTATTCGGTAGTGCATAGAGGTAATTTTTTTGATAATTTATGTGATAAGATAAAAGTGAAAGTAGAAACCCCTTGTCTTTAGTGCCATTATTTATAGGGTGCTTTGAAACTCTTAAAAGTATTGGTGTTGATAGCTTTCAATGGAACTAGATCTGCTGCAAATAGACAAAAGATTCCACTAATGGTTCTTTCTCTCCTTGATCCTGTTTCAATCCAGGAACTATACAAACAAAACAAAACAAAACCAAACAAACAAACAAACAAAAAAAAAACCCCACATAACAAACAAAAAAACTCCAAAAAAACCCCAAACCAAACAAAAAAAACCAAAAAAAACCAGTGGGCTTAGACCTATTAAAACCTATTTAATAGGTTTTTGGAAACTTTTTTAATCAGGGAAAGATCAGCAACATGACACTGCCAGCTCGAAAGGAAAAATGAAATATCTTGTACCTCAAACAAGTGCTACAAGTCTTTGTGAGGCAATGGCTGTATTTTTTCCCCTACCTGATTAGATTTTATAAATATCCTGCCGTGTTCAGGTGTGTTCTCATCTGCCCATCAGCAGTGCAAGGCTGTGCTGCCCTCGCAGCTGACAAGCAGCCAGCAGCTGCTAATGACAGCACTGGGATTTTTGGCACCTTTTTTACACCGCACTGACTCCATGCTCACGGGGTAATTATCTCTCGGCTCTGCTCCGTGGCACTGAGCACAGCGTGTACATCACTACTCCTTCCAGAAATTTCCCAAGAATTTCTTATGATTTGAGGGGAAAAGAACCCTTCACTCCATATATGATTCATGCAAGGGTATTACCAATACCAGTTCCTTGTTTCTCTTTTCTGAAATGCTTTCAGTGAATTTTGGGCAGGTTACAGTATTGGGATAGGGGATGATAAGCAACTTTGTATATTCTTGGATATCAAAGGAATCCTGGCACATATTTGTGTGGAAGGCACTGGAACTTTTGAGGATGGTTAATAGGGTTCAACGCAGACAAAGGCAGAGATCATGGAGGTGTGGTACCTAGACTTTGTTTCATGTAATGTTTGACCCTGCAGGAAGCTCTTTATGGGCTCCATCATAGGAGCTGAAATATAAAATAGACTGAGCAGTGCCAGAGGCAAGAAGAACTCTTTGCTCCATATGCCCTTTCTCAGATGAAAGACAGATATAAAAATAATTCTTATTTATAAATTTTCGCCCCAATGTTGCTTTATCTTTCACCTTTCCAGTGCCTGGATCTTTTATCCTATGTCTCTACTGCCTATTTTTCAATATTCTCATACCATGGGTTCCCTTTTCACATTCTTGATCTCCTTCAGGTCCATGAGATTCTTCCTGCTGAGCTGGCTCAGGTGTAAGGGTTTGCAGTGCCACATACAGTGGATTCCCAGCCTCAGTTCAGGGATCCCCTTTTGCTCTCCTTTTATTGTTGGGTTTGCATTTCTTCTTTTTTTTTTTTTTTTTTTTTTTTTTTTTTTTTTTTTAATGTGATTTTAATTATTTCAAGCATAATTACATACTTCAACATTTTGAGAGTACTAAATGTTGTGCAAAACACTAAACCAGCCAGTTTAAATCCTCAGAATGAAACGGGAGTCAGCAGGCTTGCTTTTGAAGTGGCCGTGGATTGCCCAAGGCAGCTGAGTGAGGAGTATTGGATTTCTGCGGCTGCAACCCACAGGTGGCACCAGCCCAAGTGATCCTCAGGAGAGTTTCTCTTCAGGAATGATCAAAATGAAGCTGCCACAGCCCCCCCAGCTCAGCTGCACAAGCTTTCATTAGCTAAACCTGCACTGACCCCTCCGAACCAGGTTGTCCTGAGCCCCACCCCAAACAACATCCTGATGAGTTGTTCCTTCCACTTGGAGGAAACATCACTGGAGTGGGGACCTTTGAATGAAGGAAGATGAAAACTTGTTAAATTCCCACAGAGCCTGAGAAAACCAAGGTGTGTATATTGGATTAATGGGCCTCTAGTGGAATCCATAGTCTTGTCCTGACAGTTTATGAATAAATTTTGTAAAAATTCCCCAAAGTGTATCAGTTCACAAGATGTTCCCTGTATTTCATTTGTTCTTTTCCAACTACTTCAATACTACTATTTCAGCTCTGATTATTTGTTTCTTCCTTTTAAACAGAAGAAATGTAACCATTTTATTCCCGTAGTAAAAAGTTCCTTGAGGAGGTGTGAGAGTACCACAGAATGAGACAAAATTCAGATAAAACTCTGTACTAATATCTCAAGGAACCATTAAAGTTTTGAAAAGAAAGATTATTAAATTAATACAGGGTAGTAATTTATTTCAAGTATTTTCTTCAGATACTATGGTATAGAATTGCAATATTTATTTTTCTTATTCTTGAACTGGTATTATTTTCTCCAGCTTATTTTGGGATAATGTTGTTAGGCATCTATTTCGCTCATAAATCCAATAGTTGCAATCATTTATGCAGAAAAGAAAGGACATTTACTACCTTGAAGTGATGGTTTCTCAGATGCTAAAACAGGCAAAAATCATAAAGTGACAGACTTGCTGTAATTTTAGCTACTTATTTCCTGGAAGAAAAAAACCTTGAATTTTTAATTCAGAGGAAAATTAATTCCATCCCTTAGTATTCTTAGTAAATGACTCATGTAACAGTTTTCAGGCACCAGCAAATCTGTCTTCGGGTAAGACATAAGATTGAACTTCAGAGGAACTGCTGACGCCCACATGGTGTCAGTTGGACTCAGTTGACACTACTTCCCAAATTTATTTCTTTGTCTGCCTCTTGTTTCTCTGTAGGAGAATATGTGGATATCTTGGGAGGCACATGGAGCATGGAAATGTGTGTGCAGTTGGTGAGAGAGCCTTTGCTTTGTGTAACAGCAGTAGTAGCTCTGTTCAGAGGGATGGGAACAGAGAAAATCCACTAATACAGACTCATGGAGCTATGGAATAGAGAAGGACTTCACAGGTCAGAGGTCTGAAACGATTCCTTTTTTTAATATTACTATTTGGAATTAGTTATAGGTCAGGACAGTGGCAGGAAACAGAATTTTCTTCAAATGGAGATGTTTTCTCTTAAAGAAATGTACTCTGACCAAACTGTCTGCTCCAAGTTCGGAGGTTTTTTGTGGTTCAAACTTAAAAAAAAAAAATTCTCATGAAGAAGATATATTTTGGGTCCTGTTCTGCAGCAAAAACTGTTTGCTGATACAGTTCTGCCAGGATAGCTGTATCAACAACGCTCCTTATTTTAAGCACAGCATGTGCTAGCAAAGAAATGTTTTTATTGTTTCGGGGATAAAACTCATATGGCAGAAAGGACTTGGGTTCTGCCAGATGAAAAACTTCTCAGGTTTTTGTCTTACACTGTCAGGAGGGGTTGAGGTATCTCTGATGTAGGCTGAACCCAAATTTTCAGGGAGCCAGAGAAAGTGAGACATTGCTAATTTAGACATCTCTAAAGTTTCTGCTATTTTTTTAGACATTATTTCTAGAGTCAAAATTTTCAAGAAACACTGTTATCACCAACACCAAGAGGCGTCAGTGCAAAGGGATTTAAGGTCTTGTAAAAACTGACAGAAAAGGTTGAAAGACTATATGGTTAAAGTCACCTGTGCTAATCTAGAGACATCTGCATAAAAAATGTGGGTTCTTTTCCTACCACTGTGGATTCTTTTAGTGACTTGTTTTATGGCCTTTATCCAGGCCATTCATCTCTTTACACCATCCCAGGTGGCTGTGCCCATCTCTTGGAGTAGGTTTGCACATGGTTTTAGAAATCTAGAGGCTTTAGGGAATAGGTCCTTCTGTCAAGCCAGGAGGAGTTTCCAATCTAAGTAATCTAAAATGGATGACGACTTTTCTTACATAAAAGCTGTGTGCTAACCCAGAAACCTGTGGCTGTAACGTGACCAGCAGTGTCCTTCAGTTCAGAACCTGCAGGAGCTGTAGCTCACTAGCTACATCATTATTAAATTAGCAAAATTAAGCACTTCATAGCTTGGAAACACCGCTAATTGCTGGTGAACAATGTGTCATTCATGCACCGTGTGATACAATCCTCAGTGCAAAGCACCATTTCCATTTTCCTCTGTATAAGCTCATAAGTGCAGAACATATTTACTCCAGGCCTGTGGTGTTTTCCTGAAGACAGGACTGTTTAAGGAGAAGCAGAACAAAAATAAGTAAAGTTCTCAAACCTCTCTCCCAGGTGTATGTCTGGGTCTGCCCACATGAGGATACTGCTACACCCTCTTGCTTCTTACCTCCCAAGAAACTTCCCAGCAGCACACATGGCTCGAGAGCCTCTCTCAGCTGTGCAGAAAGCTCTTCATTATTGCTGGTAGCTGAGGCATCTGCCAGGCTTCTTCTGCCAGGCTTCTTTCAGACTCAGCTGCCCGGCGTTCCTTTAGGTCAGAGCTGGGACTGGCGCTGTAGGGTAGGACAGGCTCGAGCTGCTGAGCAGGGATGAGACACCAAAGCAGATGTTCAAGGGGAGGAAAGATGCAAGGGATGGGAGGTACAAATGTCAGGAGCGTTCCTTTCCATGGGAGTCTTTATGGGACTATTTCCCTTTCAGCATTTTTGGTTTATAAGCAATGAAACTGTGAGTTTATACTGGGGAGCTGGAGTACAAATACAGGGTGAGGATCAACTGGCACCAGATCATTTCTTTGCTGGTAGGTTGAGAAAAGTGCTTGACAAACATATAGTTTATATCCTAATATATTGTATATTTTACTCTATAGTATATATAGCAATATATACTCTTTTGTCAGTATTGTCTTTACTACGATTTTCTGTTCTGTTTTTTTGTTCTTCTTTCTCCAAAAGTTAAATTTAATGAAAATGGGCTGCAGTTTTGGTTTCTACTTTGTGTATACAGGAGAGAGTTCTGACTCACTGTTTTATATTCCATTTGCTTTACTGCTCTGTATTTCATAGACTGCTTTGGACTTTGTTAGTTGTGTCATCTTCTCTATATACAAAAGTCACATGAATTAGGAAAAATGGTTTTGGGATTTAGGACAGGAAGTGTGTTAGGCCAACACAAAAGAGTTACCAGTGCAGATGCACAGAAGATACTTAAGGCTGTGAGAATTAAAAGAACATGAAAATTTTAAGGCATTTGAAACTTGCTGAGTTTGGGATGAAAGGCAAGTGATGCCTTGGCACAGCAGCTGTACTGAGGAGATCCTGGCAATGGCATTTTGGCCATCCAGAAAAAGCTGTGCTCTTCTTAAAGACACTGTGAGCCCCATCCTGCCTTCTCTCCAGCTGGAGCTGGTTCATCCTGAGTCCTGCTTAAACAGGGACCAGTTACAGGATGCTTTATCTCCAGCTAAAAATCTAACCTGCAACTGCTACTGAAAACATTTTTAATGCAAGGCAAGAAAAAAGTTTAAATCAATTTATTGAATTGCAGTTCTTCCTTCCCAAGAATGGAAGGAATCTACTGTTTAGCTGTGTGCTGTTTATTTGTAGAGGTACTAAATGGTGATGAAGGAGGATGGAGTGCTTGCTAAATACTGCAGAGATGCTCCAATACCAGCCTGAGTTTCTGCTCACATCTTACCAGGACTGCAGAATAATACAACAGCATGGCTTCAGATCTTCATAATTCTTCTAATGAGCTGAACTGGTGCTCAGCTTGTCTCCTTTTCCCTAATTTTGTGGACCTAAAATCTGAATATAAATCAGAAGCCACCTGATTGCCTCTCATGGTGTTTGTTGTTTCAGTAAATGGCAGCAAAGCCATTTATATTGTTGGATAATACAAATAATGCTAGAGCTGATATATCTTATTAGGCTTCATGTCAATATAAGTAATCTTGATCAAACCTGCATTTCATCCCAAGTGGGGGGAATTACAAAACCTCACTGTTTGTCATTGAGGCAGCCATCGTGTTTGCTAATTGGAGCTAATGATTGCTGTAAATTGGGATACAATTCGTTTGGATTTGACAGCAGAACTGTTGGGTGTTCAACTGTATGGAGCTAATGAGAAATTCTAACTGTGATTATCATGGTTTATCCAAACAGATGCTCCTATCTTCCAATAAAATTATGGTCATGCATTCTCCTTTCCCCAGAATTTATGTCTTAAAGTAAACAGGTGGATGTGACAAGACACAGGGAATGGCTCCTACTACCAGAGAGCAGGGCTGGATGGGATATTGGGAATGAGGAATTGGTCCCTGGCAGGGTGGGCAGGCCCTGGCACAGGTGCCCAGAGCAGCTGGGGCTGCCCCTGGATCCCTGGCAGTGCCCAAGGCCAGGTTGGACACTGGGGCTTGAAGCAGCCTGGGACAGTGGGAGGTGCCCATGGCAGGGGTGGCACTGGGTGGACTTTAAGGTCCCTTCCAACCCAAACCATTCAGTGATTCTATGACTCTAAGAAAAATATGCTGATTTGGTGTAATTAAGAACATACAGTAATTTTTTTAGATTATTTTAATAGCATTACTTAATTTATTTCAAGAATTCATTTAGTAAAGGTCATCCTGCTATTCCATTTGCAGTATGTTCATGCAATAATTACATACTAACATAGTAATTGAAAATTAGTTAATCTCACCAAAATACTCAGCGAAGACTCGTGTATGTGATAAACTTTTCTCACCTCACTTGACTATTTGCACAAGGTCACTGGCATGCATTGTTGGTGGAATTGTGTTTATTTGGGGTTTTTTTTGTGGGCTGTTTGGTACATTTTGAACCGGGTTGACGTGCTATACAAGTGATGTGTGATAACCTTCAGTTTCCTAAATGGATGTGTAAATCTTGGATTTTGGATCCTGACAGTATATTAGCAATGACTACTTGAAAGGCTGCTGTGAATAGTTACAAAAAATATGCTCTTTTAACAAATGCACTTGATAACCTGGATTCAGGGAAGCATTGCAGATATAGGACCTGAAAGTGTGTGAATTTGATCAAAATATTTTAATCTGAAATGAATATTTATAGTGCTTTGGCAATATTTGCATAGCTTTTATAATGGCTCATGGGTGTATCAGACTACTTTCATTTTCTTATCAAGGAAAAAGAATTAATTACTTGGGGCAAGTAGCTAAATAGAGACAAACTTTGCTCTCAGGGGGTTGGAGTGAGGTTCTCATCACGGATAATGGCTGAACGGGTGTCCAGGAGCCCAAGGCACAGCTGCTCATCTCTCTAAGGCAGAGCAGTGAAATCCATGGTTCTGCTTTTAGTCATAAAATCACAGAATCATTAAGTTTGGAAAAGTCCTTTAAGATTATGAAGCTCAACCAGGACCACCATCATGTTCATCACTGTGAGAAAACCCTCAGCATCCCACCAGAAACTGCCTCTCCTGCAGGGTCTCCCACTCAGCCTTGCTGTTCCATGCTCACAGTTACTTTTACATTTGTTTATGTTGTCTCCAGATCCAGAAATTAATCAATCTCTTTTTTTCCTACTTAAAAAATGTCAATGGTCTCAAGAATCTAACAAGCCTTTTTTCCATCACACTGGGGCACTTATAATGGTTACCTTATTTCCCTCACCCCAATATGAAAATGGACTTCGGGGTCTTGCCTTCTGTCATGAAGCTGAGAAAACATCGATTTAACAACAAGTGCTTGTAGAAAAAATTCATTGTAAAAAATTTCTCATGATTGCCAGCTTTTAATTAAAGCTGTCCACCCTTGCCATTAAAGGCATTAGAAAGTTTGCAGTTAAGCCTTCCTGATGATTTTTTAATGCATGAAACTTATTTTTAACCTTTTCTTTATTTGTTGCAAGATGATGCTTTCAGGTCTCTGATGCCATTTTCTCCCTGACATCTGAATGAGTCATACAGTCCCTTTTATTCATTGGTTTATTATTTTTCCTGTGTTGCTGAAACATCTTTTGATCGACCTGGCTCACAAATTCTTAAGCTTGGAATTCAGCTGCAAGGTTGAGCACTGCAGCCTTAGACTGTTTTTGCTTTCTAATTTTTATTTACCTAATCTGGTGAGCATTTAATTAATACTTTCCAGTTATTTCCACCAAGGTCACCGGATTCTTCATACCATTCTTTAGTCAGGACCTTTCGTGATTCTCCAATTCAGCTTTTAAGTACAAATCTCTTCTAAGTTTTAATATTTGTTATGTGGTGGCCAAAAATACGTGCGTTTTTGATTTTGTTTCCTCTGGAGTTACTGGAACTTCCTCAGAGTAACTTTCATTTTCCTGGTTGTGATCACTGCTGCTAACTAGATTCTGAAATTCAGCCTTTACCTTCCCTTAATGCCTCATGCATTTTATTATTGAAGAGTTTAGAATAAAAGGTAATTTTGGATAAAGGTTAAATGTAAGTGGGTAACTTTCAGGAAATGCCAACTTAATTTTAACAAGATTAGAAAAACTTTTTTTTTGCACAGCTTTAGAAGATGGGATGTGCTCTGTTTCTTAAGGGGTGCACAATCTCCAGCATTTTTGACAGTGACCTCTCTAACCAAATTTGGACGACAGTTTGGTTGAGACTATGAAAGTTGGATAAAAGTAACTTGCTCTTGAAGTTTTATGCACATCATTTTTATGTCCACACAAGTCTGTAATGACAGAAGTTTGTCCTCTTACTCATTTCAAATTTCAGAATGTTTGATTATTTTCCAGCCTATAATTAAGTTAAAATAAGACCTATAAGGAACTTCACGTCATCAGACTGACAGCACAGGTGATGCATCCAGACCCTGCCTGCTGCCAGCTGATGAACGCCCAAGGAAGTGCTGCCTCTCTCTTTTGAACTTTTATCCAGAGGTTTTATTAATTTGTGCAATTTACTTGTTAAAATTAGATATTTTTGCTGTTCTCTCATAATTCCTATAAAATTTCTGTATCTGTCTCAGTCATCCTTATATGAATTTCTTATAAATGTTTCCAGCAAAGTAGTCTTGGGTTCCTTCTGAGGCTTCAAAATGTTGTTCAAAACCAGAGGTGTTTGTCTCCTCCTTGTTCATGTTAGTTCATGTGTTAGAGTAGATATTAATTAACAGAACATTTTATGAGAGCATAATTTCTGGATCCACTCTCCATTTTAAGCACCACATGTCCTCTATGTCTTGGGGGAAAAAAATAAACAGAGAGTGGCTCTTGCATGCTTGTTTCACATGCAAGGTCTTCCATTTCAGCTGCTCAAAGTGCTCATTTTAAATATTGTGCTATATAATTAACAGACAAGATTGTGGAAGGGAAAAGAGTGGCAGGGACACTGGGTGTGAGCTGCAACCACAGAATCCCAGAATGAGTTGGGCTGGAATCATAAAGCCCATCCCATCCCACCCCTGCATGGCAGGGACACCTTCCCCTGTCCCAGGCTGCTCCAGCCCCAGTGTCCAGCCTGGCCTTGGGCACTGCCAGGGATCCAGGGGCAGCCACAGCTGCTCTGGGCACCTGTGCCAGGGCCTGCCCACCCTGCCAGGGAGAAAGGGGAGAATTTCTATCTCATATCTGCTCTAAACCTGCCCTCCTTGAGCTTCATGTTGCAGGAAATCAGCAGCGAAGGAAAAAGAGACTGCACCTTGCCTTCGTCCTTCCCTGCCCTGCAGCTGGGTCAGGTGTGTTCCCAGTGCAGTTTTGAGAAAGTTTAATATTGTGCTGCCCTTTTTACATTATTTAAGACAAACCTCAGCTCAGCTGCTGATGTGAAACATATTTCTTTTACCAGCAAGACTTAACGAGTGTCAGCCAGGAAGCCGCTGTGTCTTCACTAGCAACTGACTGACAGCAATGGTAGATGAAAAACAAGACAAAGCCTTGCAAATCCCATTTTTCTGCCTTGCAAATTCATAAGTACTGCCACTGAAAACCCAGTTAATTTCATCATGTGGTTCAAAATGCAAAGGTTCCATGTCCTTTAAGTGTGGTCAATAACCTTCATTTCAGTGCTCAAATTCTCTCTTTTTTTCTTCCCCTCTTTAAATCTAAACACATATCAAATCTGTATGATCTGCATTGCCAGATCAAGATATTATTTGTGTAGAAGACAGTAGAAAACAGTGTGAAGTATCTCAGTATTTTTCAATACCAGCTCAGTGGGTAAGCTGCTGTTGCTTTAAAAATATAATGTGAAAACTATAATGAGAAAAGGTTTGGATTTGGGCCAAAAAATTTAAAACCTTTATGGTGGATTAAACTGTTTTGCAACTAAATACTGCTTTTCTCCAAAACAACCCATTCCCTCACGCAGCTAAATACTGCCATATGTTTAAATTCTTGCAGGCCTCCTAAGGCTGACCCAGAAGAAATGTCAAAAAATGTTTGTAAGTCCTTGTGGCCTTGTAACATTTCCTTTAAAAAGTGAAGAATGGAACAGCAGGAGCTGTAACACTCCCCCAGAACAGACATATGAAGGCATATGGCTGACATGGGAGCCTGCTGGCTCTTCCAACACTGCTGGCTTCATTTTTAAGGATCCTTTTTTTTTTTTTTTAATTCCTCAAGACAGCTAAACTTGTCTCTCTGTGTGGTGAGTTGCTCTGTTCTGCTCAGAGCTGAGTTTGGGATACCTGGGGTCCTTTTCAGCCCCTGCTGTGCCATGGCAGAGCCCACAGGTTGTTCCTAAAAGTGGTAGATGGGGAAATTCAGGGAGGGTGAGATGTGGTGGCTCCAAGCTGAGGATGTCCCAAAGTATCTTCAGGGAGATCTGTACACACAGGAGCTTGGGTAGCTGGGAAGGTTTTCTCTGAAGAGCATTAATCCAGTGCTGGCTCTGGTTTTGACAATTAAAATAAATTACATTTGCTGAACAGTGCTGAATAGTTGTATTTAACTTTCATTGCAGATGTGGGTTTATTACTACTTAACTAAAGGGTTTGAGTTTGCTGATATGGGGGAAGATCTCCAAATGTACAGGAGCTCAAGTTTTTTCCAAGTCAAAATGCTTTAATTGTACAAAGCATTAAACGTCCAATAGAATTTGTGCTCAAAAAAAAAAAAAAATCTTTGATGCCTTGGATCGCTTTTCTTCTTCCCTGTAAATGTTCTGTCCTCCAATTATTATTATTAATTAATTGAAATATTCCTGTGCTGTACTGAAGTAACTCCAGTCCTGCAAATCTCTAGGGCACAAAGCAACCAGAAGGGAGAAAGCGGCTCCACAGCTCAACTTCCAGCTGCCTGTGCTTCACCTTCCTGATAATGTGCATTTTCCTCCCTCTTCCTAAGGCACTTGGGAACATCTGTGTCCATAAGTCCAGCACTGCAGGTTTTTCTATCTCAGAGACTGCCCCAGGCCAGCTGGGTAAAATTGTGGATTATCACATAGAGAAGGAAGAGCAGTGTGTGACTGTGCCTTGGGTACTCATCCAGATTTCTTTCTCCAGTGAAATACCAGATCTTGCTCTGCAAGTTGCGACTTTCGGTCATTTTTGTCTGAGTCTATTGTACTGGATTTGTGGATGTGCAGTGCTTTAAACCTTGAAACCTTGGCCTTTTGAGTTATAGCAGTGGGTGTTTCTCAACACCACAAGATATTTCTTCACAAAGTATTTTGGAAGGTAATTTATGTAATTACTCATAAAATTATACTGTCTTGACTTCACAGTCCCCACCAGTGGGGGACTGGCGAAGTTTGTTTTCTCCAATGTGGCTGGGGCAGTTTCTGTGCCCTGAAAGATAAGAACATAGACCCAGCCTTTGAATAAAATGCAAACTATAAAAAGGAAAAAGCCAACATTTAGGGACTTTCTGTGGTTTTTTTTTCCTCATGCTCTCTTTTTCTCTGGGCACTACCATTACAGTAATAAGAAAACAATTATGTAAAAACAATGAACATCTTGCATGAGATTGACAGAATGAATAATTAGATTTCTTTTTTTTGAAAGGGATTGGGAAAGCTTATTGCTGTTTGAAACCTCTCAAATGAATTTTGTGAAGCCATAATTTAGCATGCAGAATGCTGTCTTTTAGAAAGGGCTGCAGTGTAATTATCATTTCTGTGACTGCAGAACCAGTGAGGTGTTGAAGCTGAGTTGTCCAGCTGAGAGTTGTTACGCTCAGGTAAACTCCTTAGGGGGCTTGTTTCCCTATAACTCAGGTTGACACTATCTGAAAACAAAATAACAGGTTTGTTTAGCCATGTTGAGCTGTCAAGTACTCATAAGTCTCACAAACTCGAACCTGATAGCACAGACACGAGTGTGTATTTATGTTCTCCAAGTGGAGAGCTCACCAAATTGAACATTAAGTGTGCAGACAACCTCAGTTTGGCTCAGTTCCATAGCACACATATGGAAAAAGGTTGGCTCCCTGACGAAATAATCATATGGCCATCTCATTCTGGGTTTAGAGCATCTCAGCATTGGTTGTGAGAGTAAATTGCCTCGCCTTCCTGGCCGTTCCCAGATCCAGGCGTTAATTGCTGTCTGCAGCTCCTGCAGCCGAGGAGCAGAGCCGGTGTTGCCGAAGCTGCTGCTGGCAGGTGGCACCTCAGCCCAGCCCGGCCCAGCCCGGCCCAGCCCGGCCCAGCCCGGCCCAGCCCGGCCCAGCCCAGCCCAGCCCTGCACCTCAGCCCAGCCCAGCCCGGCCCGGCCCTGCACCTCAGCCCAGCCCAGCCCGGCCCAGCCTGGCCCAGCCCGGCCCAGCCCGGCCCAGCCCAGCCCAGCCCTGCCCAGCCCTGCCCAGCCCAGCCCAGCCCAGCCCAGCCCAGCCCGGCCCTGCACCTCAGCCCAGCCCGGCCCTGCACCTCAGCCCAGCCCGGCCCTGCACCTCAGCCCAGCCTGGCCCAGCCCGGCCCAGCCTGGCCCAGCCCGGCCCAGCCCAGCCCAGCCCAGCCCAGCCCAGCCCAGCCCTGCACCTCAGCCCAGCCCAGCCCAGCCCAGCCCAGCCCAGCCCAGCCCGGCCCAGCCCAGCCCAGCCCTGCACCTCAGCCCAGCCCAGCCCTGCCCAGCCCAGCCCAGCCCAAAGCCCAGCCCGGCCCAGCCCAGCCCAGCCCAGCCCAAAGCCCAGCCCGGCCCAGCCCAGCACAGCCCAGCCCAGCCCAGCCCAGCCCAGCCCAGCCCTGCACCTCAGCCCAGCCCTGCACCTCAGCCCAGCCCAGCCCAGCCCAGCCCAGCCCAGCCCTGCACCTCAGCCCAGCCCAGCCCAGCCCGGCCCAGCCCAGCCCAGCCCAGCCCAGCCCAGCCCAGCCCAGCCCAGCCCTGCACCTCAGCCCAGCCCAGCCCAGCCCAGCCCAGCCCAGCCCAGCCCAGCCCAGCCCAGCCCAGCCCTGCACCTCAGCCCAGCCCTGCACCTCAGCCCAGCCCAGCCCAGCCCGGCCCAGCCCAGCCCAGCCGCACCACGGGGCTCGTCCCCTGCCAGGGCTGCATGAACAGCTCGGATCGCCAGCCCTGCCCCTCAGCCCAGCACCCCTGGGCTGGGCACACTGTGCTGTGCTAAATGCATTTATTCAGCTCCAGCTCAGCCTGCAGCTCGGGCAGGAACAGCTCACATCTGCCAGCAATGCACAATGTAGACACTCCCAGCAAAACTGCCCAAGGCCACCCAGAAGGCTTCAGTTATGGCCTGGAACATTCTTCCACCCTTGTCCAATTCAGTTGAGAAAGAAAAATGTTACTGCTGTATGAAAATTATTGGACTTATCTATTTTAGACAAGCTCTTGGCAAATTGGCTTTTCTGTGCTTTTGGGGAGAGTCACATTTCTGCAGAGCTGGTAAAGTGACTCCCCTTTTTATTATAAAGTTATCTTTGTCTTTTATTAGTAATTAGAATCATGGAATCATAAAATTATTTAGGCTGGAAAAGCCCTCCCAGCCCATGGAGTCCCAGCTGTGCCCGATGCCCACCCTGTCCCCAGCCCAGAGCTCTGAGTGCCACCTGCAGCCCTTCCTGGGACACCTCCAGGGATGGGCACCCCAAACCTCCCTGGGCAGCCCCTGCCAAGGGCTGAGCCCCCTTTCCATGGGGAAATTCCTGCTGCTGCCCACCCTGAGCCTGCCCTGGCCCAGCCTGGGGCCGTTCCCTCTCCTCCTGTCCCTGTTCCCTGGAGCACAGCCCGACCCCCCGGCTGTCCCCTCCTGGCAGGAGCTGTGCAGAGCCAGAAGGGCCCCCTGAGCCTCCTTTGCTCCAGGCTGAGCCCCTTCCCAGCTCCCAGTGAGGTTATTTCCATGCAATCTTCCTTTTTCTCTAGGGTTGTTGACACTGGGCACTCCTTGCTCAGTCCCAAAAAAAAGCCACTGAAACTCAGGGAGTAGGTGTGCTTCTGAAATCTGGTGAAATAGTGGAGACAGGTTCTCAGCTTTCAATCAGCAAGGGTTTATTGCTCTGTTAGTGTTTTCTGTTCTTTTTGTTTCGGTTTTGGTTTGGTTTGTTTTTTTTCTATACGATCCTTTTATTTCCCCTAATATATCCTCTTGTTGGTTGAATATAAATTTACCAGATGATTGCCAGGGGTATCCTGGAGCTCATTTATTGTTGTTTAAAGAACTGCCTACAGCACCTAGGACTATCTCCACCAGGCAATATCACTGACAGATACCAGCAGGAATTTTTCCCTAATTGTCCATTTTCTCAGGAATATGCAGAGCACTTGCTCTGTTATTGTTCGGTTGTGTGTGTTTCTACTTCACAACCATCATTTGGAAGAAACCTCCTAATGCACTTGCTTGTAGCTTGTTATAATTACACCACAGAAAATTAAAGCCTTGGTGCTCTTTGGGCAGCATAATGAAGAGCAGACAAATGCTAAATATTATTATTGTTAACTATTCTGGTACATTTTGGCAGTGAACTTTGGTGTTATGAACACTTCATTATCTGCTGCAGCTGAAATACAGATATGTGCTCAAGTTACAGCTCCAAGAACAGACTGGAAGGCAGGTTAGCAAATAACAAAGTAACTCCATAAAAAAATATTAGTGTATTGTAATGACATGATAGGTGGTGGAAAATCATGTCATCCTTGCTCTAAATATTGCTGAAATTCTGCAAAACTCTACTAAGTTGTGAGTAGGAACTGCACAGCAGGCATCAAGGAATGCTCCTAGTCCTTTCTCATCTCCCACGGTCTTAGTTCCTGATATTTAGCTCTGGTTTTAATAGATATTTCTTTAAAATTATATACATATATGTATATATATATGTATATATATATAGTATACATATATATAATATACATAAAAATGTGTGTGTGTATATTATATATACACAAATATATTCTATTGTGACAGTATCAAAGTATCAGTTGCTCAGTACTGTTCAGTTCTGAAAACTGAAATTACCAGTTTAAGAGGATTTGGGGTTGTTTTCCTTTTTGAATCAGTAATGTTTATCTTGTCTGTCTCACTTCTTTAGGCTTTCTTTTGCCAACATTTAAAGACTGCTTTATGGACAAATTAATGTGCTTGACATTGCCTTGTCTTTGATTGAGAAGCCAAGTGTGTAATGTCCTTTGAGGAAAGACAAAAGGAAATGAGGAAAAGACAGTGAGGAGGGACAGAGACAGAATGGCTTCTGCGTGACCTAAAATGAATTTACAATCCATTTTCCCTTCCTGCCACCCTCCCTAGATCTAGACAAGCTGTGACCTCTGGGAGTCTGGGAGGAGAATGGAATAGGAATAAGCAAAGGGATATATTTGGTTCAGAAATCAGACTGAATGAAACTTTTTTAAAAGCCTTACAAATGTTTGAAGAGTCATTGCAGGGTTTGCAATAGGGTCCCCAGAATGAATAATGAATCTTCCTGGGCTGACAGAGATATTCAGTGAGCTGAATGAGGCTCACAGAAATTCCAAAACATCAGATCTCTGGGGTGGCTTTGAACAACTCCTCTTTTTTTAAAATTTATTAATAAAAGGAAGAAGGTAGGGGGAAATGTCCCTGAGACCAAAGAATTCTGTCTCTCTTGAGTCTCTTGGAAGACTCTGAGATATTCTCCTTTATGGTATCTCTGATGTCTCAGAATTATTCTTCCTTGGGTGTCTCCAGTGGACCTGGAACCAGCAGGATGATTTTGTAGAACATTTATATAAAGATTTTTCCAAAGGTTAGTTGAATTTATTTTCTGTGCTGAGTGTCCCCTACAGCTTGACTAATGGGGGCATTCAGCATATACTTCAGTGGCTCTCAATTTTTAGGTTTTCTTTTCAGGTCACTAGAAGAGATCGATAAAAGAGAGCAGAAGAAAGCCAGAGGAAAGAAATAGAGAACAGCCTCCTGAAAGATAATATAAATAGAGCACCAAATGCTAGTGAAGACAGCCTCTGCTATGGATTTGCTCTAGAGGAAGGATCTGGTCTTTCATGTTTAGTGGAAGAAAAGCACCAAAGAATAGGCAAAAGGCAAGGGGAGGACACAAACCAGAAAAAAAACCCAAAACTCTAGGGCAAATTTGCCATAAAAATCTTTCAGTGCTGACAAGCTCCTAATCCTTGGTGTCTGACATCTGCTGCCAGTGGAAGCTGAGCTCCAGTGTGACTCAGAAGGCTTCAGAGCAGCTCTGTGTGCCTGCTGCACTGGCAGGAACTGATTTGGTATGCTCTGCATGTAGAATTTGCTTTTCCAAGAGAGAATATATAGGAGCCTTTTACTGGTAGCGGCTCAAGAACAAAGGTTTGAGATAATCTGTTAGACAACGAAAATAAAAAGTCAAGTTTTTAGGGTAAAAATGAAGTGCTTTTCCCACATATAGGTAGTTTGAATTATATAGAGTGTGGTACACAGAAATATTTATTTAAGCATGAAAAATTTGCATAGTTTTTAATTCATATTTATTTACATGCATAGACATCTATATAAGTGTGAATGCACAAAAAGTCTCTAGCTGCTTGCTGTGGATCCAAAATGCTTCCAAATTTAGATTTTAGAGAAAGCTCAAGGAAGTTGGAAACATTGAAACAGAGGGCTTGATTTATTATATTTAAAATGACAGAACACACCTGCCTGCAGGTCTCCCAATCCACTTGTATTCCTGGTACCTGGGTAGGACAGGACTGCAGCAGCATGAGGATAATTAATACAGACTTTACGCTCCAGGGCCCATCCTTTGCCTCCAGGCCCTTGTGACCCAAAAGCAAGAAAAAGCTGATAAAGTCATATTGTATGGGTGAGCACAGGACTGGGCACTCATGTGATTTGCAGAAGGCTTTTGGAGGGAGGTTAATTTATTCCTTGTGAGCCCATATGAACCTTTTCTGTCCTAGTGGGTAATTTGGCCTCAGAGGGGTGAGATTTGGGCTTTAGTCTGCACACTGTTAACATTCTGCAAAGCACTGAGATGTGGTTTTGTTTCTCATGAGAGCACACAGCTACTCTGCTCCCGAGCTTCCTTTCTGCCTGGTTTGTGCTCTCCCAGCTGGGTGGTGGGGTGGTGGGTTTGGCAGAGCTGCTCTGCTCTCCTGGCTCCCTGCCTGTGCCAGAGCAGTGTGAGTCCACAAGGGATGGGAGCACCAGAGGAAATATTTGGACAGAGTAAAAAGTCAGAATAGTTCATAAGAAAGCGAAACAGGCTGTTAACCTGCTTAGAACAGAACCTTGCTTGTGTGAAACCTCTGCAGCTCTTGCATTTTGTCCATTTCTCCTGTGGCCTGCACAAGGCATCCCCCTCAACTGGGAGGTGCTTTCCTTCTGGACAAAGGTACAGGACTGTACAACTTTTTGAGTGAAATTCTGGTTCTGATCCTCATTTTATGTCAGGCTTCTTGGGTTGAGAACAGCTCCTCCGGGACTGAGCCCTGTGTATGGACACAGGCATTGACACTGCCCTGCCTCGGGAGCAGAAGGCAGCAAAGTGACCTCAGGTGCTCAGGGACAGTGTGTGCTCCTGCCCTGCTGCTCAGGAGTGAGCACAGGCCAGGGAAACCGGCCCCAGCTCTGAAATCAGAGTTATTTACCCCGCCCTGCCAACAGACCTGTCCCTAGGTGTGCGGGGGGAAGGCAGATTATCCAAATTGCTCTTCTGTCCCTTCTGCTGCAGTTCTTGCCCTTTGCTTTGTTCCATACCTTTGCACCTGACCATTGTTCAGCACAAGATGGGGAACCTTTACATTTCCATGTCCACACAGAGACCTTGGTCATGCTGCTGGTGTCAGCTGTGGACATTAAGTGACAGCCTTAACAACCTAAATGAACTTTGATTTTGGAGCTGCTTTCAGTGGTGCAGTTGGACCAGGTGTCTCCAGAGCCTCTTCCCACCTGAATTATCCTGGCCTGCTCTGTTGTTTGCTGACCGTGGATTCCCATTGCTTGGCTCAGCTGCCTGCAATCAGAGGGGAAAACAGTTTCTCCTGCAAGGTGATTCCAAGCATGAGCTTATTTAGTTGCTAAGATAATGACTAGCACAGGAGCAATTGTTACACAGCCAAGGACGCTCACCCTGGTCAAGGCCCCCAGATCCCAGTTCTCCAGACCCATTTTTTTTTATACCTAAACAGAGATGACTCTACATAAAAATATGGTGTGGTGCTGTGGGGTGTAGTAGGGCCTAGAATAAAACTCAGAGAGCTGACAGGAAGCAGATTTTGTTGAAGCTGTGTTCCTTCAAAATGCAAATTGCAGAAATTATCATAATAAATTCATGCAAATTATATTTTTACAGATGATCCAGCTTCAGGGGAAAGGAGAGTTGGGGCAGTGCATAGCACAGAGCAGCAAACACCAAAAAAACCAGCATTGGGGAAGTCAAGTTTAAACTTTATTTTAAGACAGAACTTATACCTACATCTTTAGAACAGATAATTATTCAGTGACGAGAGACATGAGAGAAGAAACCAGGAAGCTCTGCACCCAAACAGCAGAGATCCTCAGCTGGCATGTGGGAGCTCTGAGTTCCAGCCTCTTTCCTCTGAGTTTTATAGGGATTAGTGCATTTTTCAGAGGTGAGATGTTTTATAGTGTGCCTTTGCTCACTTTCAGCAATGGCTCCAAGGTCAAGCGACATGTGGCAGGGCCAGACTGCAAATTCATGATAGAACCATGGAAAGCTCACATATTCCTAAATCTGTATGACTGTGAGCTCAAACCTGCATAATTTTTTTTTTTTTTACAATTGTTGTTGTTTATTGACTATTTAATTCTGAATATTTAATATGAGTAATCTGATTCATAAGTTATGAATACTTGCATTCTTTGTGGTCTTATAATAATTAATCACAGGGGGGGGAAAAGCCCTTCAGCCACTCAGTCCATTGGCCTGGGCTATGTAAAAACCTTGTTCCTGTATTGGATTTCAAGTAGTTTATGGTCAATAATTCAGTCAAGCAGTTTTGACTTCTCCAGGTTTTAATTCAGCCATGCAGATGTCTCTGGCACTTTGAATACGATCAGCACTCTTTGCTTGAGCAATAATTTAGATTATTAGGGCTTTTCTTTAATCATTGTGTGTGGTGTCAGTTGTGTTTCCATAGGCACTTCTCCAGTAAATTGTAATCAAATAACCATTTATGTGAAAACCTGAGGCAATGGAGTTCTGACTGTGTTAGAAATGCTTTTTGAAGTGTCATATATATGGAATATTTTAGTCTCTTTCAGTAATTTCTGTGATATTTACCAGAATTTTCACTGGGCTTGAAAAGAGTTGCAAAAATCTGGCACCATTTCATTTCCTGATCCAAAACCATCAATCCCTGATGCTTTTGGATTTCTCAGTAAGTGGGACCTAAACATATGTTTTTAGAAATCCACAGTTTAAATCCTTTTATGATTGTGAGCAATTTGTCTGTTTCATTAAACTCTCAGATGTGCTCTCAAGTTTATTTCTGGAACTGCACTTCTGGAAATATTTAATTTTAGGGGCACAGTGGATATATTTTTTTCCCCAATTTGGGATCCTTGTGGATTTCTAATATTTTTAATCTCATTTGATTAGAGTAATGTACCTGGGTGTTTAGAGGGACAAATGTGTTTGCAGTACATCAGGAAAAGGGAAAATGAAAATAAACAGAGGTTTGGGGTTGTTTTGGTTTTCCTCAGCATAAATCTCATATTTTGCGTGCACCTCTATTGTATTGGTTTATTCACTTTGCCAAACGGCCCACAAAGCTGTGAATATTTATTTAGTGCTGTTCCTAATCGTTTTTCTAATAGGGAATTATTTGGGTACAATGAAAGACATTTGTAAACGAAGCAGATAAACCCTTTGGCAGACAAGGAGTGTTTTGTCCAGCACAAGAATTCTATTGTCCACTGCTTTAGTTGTCAAGTGCCTGGGGAGCCCAGGATTTATGACGATGTTACAATGGCCCTTTCAGAGGGGACTCTAAGAAGCTGTGAGATTCCGTTCCTCTGCTTTTCAGACTCCCAAATCTTTTTATCGTGCGAGGACAATGCCGGATTCAGCTGCTGCCCCGGCCCGTCTCACATCAGGCATTGTGCAATCATTTCCATAGTGACAATGGGCCGCGGCTCCTGCCCCTCTCCCAGCCCATTCCCAAACTGCTCCACTTGTCACTTTGCATCAACCAGCCCTGAAGCCACAGCTTCTTTTGCCCCAAAAAGTCTTGTTAGGCCGTGTGGTTTAAAGAGCCACTGTGGCAAAACTGTTTGAAGCCTTGGAACTGTTTAATAGATTAAAAAAAAAAAAATTAATTTTCTTGTAATTGTAATTGGATTTTGAAAAAGCCTTCTTTAAATGCAGCAGTCGGGGGGGCTTGGCTTTTCACCCTTTTGTAAGCGTTATAAAGTTATTAGAACTCCTGAAGGCATATTTGGCTGCAGAGAAAATAGGAAGAGATAAAAATGCTATACAGTAAGTAATAGGCATCTGATAAATGAAATGGTAATAAGAAATAAATAGTATTTGACACCTAAATATAAATTACTCAGCTAAACTGTTCTGTCCACAGTCACAAGGATGGAAATAGTTTCAAACCATGTTTTTAATGAAAATTGACATCTGGAAGTTTCTCCTTGCTTGATATTTACTTCTAGCAATGGTTAATGCTACAAAAAGTATCAGTTTGTAACCCCTGATATTTGTTGCAATGCAGTGTAACTGCAGAATAGAGGCTGTAATTGGCAGTGAAATGATTATTTGTTATTTATTATCTATTATTCTTCAAGACACTTCCGGCCCAGCCCACTCTGTGTCCCATGATTGATCCCTTTGCTGGGCCAGGTAGATGCACAGGGAGAAGTTAATGGAGCTGCAGGTCAGGTGGGGACTGGCAGTGTCTGTTGCCAAATCTCTGAGGCTTTTAAAAACAAAAGAAGACCTTAAAAAATTGGATGGTAGGGATATTTAAGAGGATATTTTGCGAAGTCCTTATCCAAGAAAATTCAAATGTCTCAGGCGTAAAGGAGTCCTGAGGTGCAAAGTCATTCATAAAGATGTTGTTTTCTGTAAAGTTATTGAACAAATTCCCAAAATGAAGGAGTTTATTCCGTTTCAGCCATTCATATGAATTGTAAATTAGTTCAAAAGGGTCCTTTATAAAAAAAATATTTGCAAAATGAATATATTTCAAAGTGCCATAGGTACTTCATAGCATGAATGTGTGGAGTACTTTTACCAACCAAGTGCTTTTATATTAGTGGCTCAGTCATCACACAAATCATCACTCCACAGAGCTTAAGTTTAGCAAAATCCACTGTCTAGGAATGTGCTTATACGGCATGTGTATCCCAAATTTTTAAAAAGGACTCAATGTATTTGCCATCTTGAGGAGCCACAGAAGGCACATGAATTTGTTTCTTCCTTTGATGGAGCAAGAGTGAAATATGTGCAATACTGAATACAAGATAGCCAGTCAATGCCTGTTTCCTTTTCAACACTTGTACTGGGAACTCTGGAATTCAACCTGTGCTGCTGAACTGGGTTTTTTGCAATTGAAACTCAGTTGGTTTAACAGGGGTGATAAGTAGGTATAAAATGAAGCATTGATATAGATTAGGTATCTTCAACAGTTAAACACTACAGAAAATTACTGACTTGGATCTGTCAGCCCAAATTACAGAGGCTATTTTTTTATTAAATAATTATTTCTAGAAATTTTCAGTTAATAAATTTGGAGGTACTAGGGAATCTAGCCTGGTTTCCTTGGCTGGAATGGATCTTAGTCCTAGTTAGAATTCAGTTAGGGCTGTTTAATTGTCTATCAAGGTGTCAAATGAACCTCAGGAATGCAGTGCCTGCACCAGTAGGTAACAACAGATCACACTGACTATTTCCTTTGCATTCAGTCACATTAATTATATTTTATCTATATTTTACTTGTGTAGGGACATTGTCAGAAACACCTGGGATGATGAGGTATGAAATGATGAGGTGTGAGGATGACTGCTCTGGGAAATTGGGACCATCCCTAATTTTCCAATTTAAATTCAAGATTTGCCATGAGAAATGACTCAGCAGGTTTCTTTTTATTTCTGCTCTCTTTGTCCAGATTGATTCAACTTCCTGTCCCATTTGTGAAAGAATTGTAACCACTGAAACAGCTGTAGATGAACTTCTTAGAGGCAGAGGCACCTCTTACTTGTTTGAGGTTTTTTTGGATTTGTTTTTTTTTTTTTTTTGGTTGGTTAGTTGGTGGGTTTTTTTGTTTGTTTGGGTTTTTTGTTTGTTTGTTTGGGGGTTTTTTTGCTTCAGATGTTTTCTCTTACATATTTTTCACTACTGTAGTGGCAGTTCCACCTCCTAAAATAATCTTCTCCCTTTTCCATCATAATGATAAACCCACTAATTTTCTAATATGCCTTTAGAGCACTTTGAAATGTTCAAAGCACATCTTGCTGGTTAATGGCATCTGCAGCTGTTCTTTTTTCACTGCAGTGTGTCTTGTCTTGGATAATGTTGCCAGAACAGATTTTTTCCATAGATAACACAAAAGAGATGTGAAAGAATTTTGATATGGCCTCAAGCATTTTAGTTATGGGAACACTGTAGCAAAAGTGAGTCTTAAATATTCCAGGTTGGACGGGGCTGGGATGGTGGGAGGTGTCCCTACCCATGGCAGGGGTGGCACTGGTTTATCTTTAAGGTCCTTTCCAAACCTGGCCTTCTGTGATTCTAGGTAAAGGCTATTTATTAATTATAAGTAGTATTTCATTTCTTGTCTTTAGGCTGCAATGGTAGTCTATAGGCCAGGCTTCAGTTTCATTTTTTTCTGGTCCCACCAATGGATTGGATTTCAAATGTCCTTTTTCCTTCTTTGCAGCCAGAGCTGAAGTAGTGGCTGAGTGGCAGCAGAGGGCTGACAGGTGTCACAGCTCCTGAAGTGGCATTTCAGATGTGTGGAATATGGTACATCAACTGCAGCAGGTTTCCAGTGGGTGAAGGTAAGTCCTGCATCCAACCCTGTGATCTCCTGAGGGATGTCAGGGATCCATGGCTGGGGCATTGCTTCTGTAGTGTCTACAATGTTTGTGCAATATAGGGAACATTTCTGCAGGCACTGATCCCTCAGAGAGTTTAACCAGAACACAGGCCATCCTTCTACCTCTGTACAGCACAGTTTGATGAGGGACATGTTTTGAATCCTTTTTCTTGAATTTCTTGTTTTAAACATCAAAGTATCACTTGAAAATTCACAGCAGTGGAGCACCGAAGAGCATGAATGTAAGAATATTTCTGATATTTAGGTTTACAGCTGGAAGTGATCACTCAAACAGGTTCATACTTTCCTTGTTTTAGTGAGTAATTAACTCCACATTTGGACTCTTTCTCCGATATATTGAGCTCAGTATAACTGCTCAGACTTGGGTTGGGAAGGGAACTTCATGGTGACCCTTAGGCTTCAGAGAAGGTGGTAAGTGTGGAAGGACAGAGTATGGGAAACTCTAGACATAAAAATAGTCGGATCTGCTGCTCTGATGCCTTTAATTTTTCAAATTCCCTGTGACTTTCAGTTGTGCTGTTGCTGTGATTCCACAGAGGTGAGAATTCCTCACTTACGGGAGTGTTCATTGTTTTTCTAAGTTTAACACGGAAACAGATTAGGTGCAATAGATAATAAATATCTAAACACTATCATTTTTACAGAATCAAAGGCACAAGCCCACCTGAATTTTGTGGGATAAAAAACTGCCATGCCAGGATTTTAAAGCTCTTTGTCTTGCTGACTCATTCACAGTTTCTACATTCAATTCACTCAGGTCCTGCTTGACAGATGCTTCAATTCTGTGAAAATGTCCTTAAATGACAATTATCTTATTTCTGGCAGCCAAATGGACCAACACTTCAACATCCTTGTGAGCAGCTCTATGGGATGTGTGTGTGTGCAGTCCTCAGGAGAGAGGACTGCTGCAGCCAGGCTGGGTGACACCTGCAGCACTGAGTTGAATTAACTCCTGAGCAACTGCAGAGGCAGATTCTAGTCCTGTCTGAACACAAAAGCTGCATTTTGCAGACAGTGCTCAGCTCTTGTTCAGATCCAGTTTCTCAACAGAATGATTCTAAAGAGGGTTTGGTTTGAAGACTTCCTGACTAGGTTTCAAATTCATTCCTGAGTATCAAGAAGACATAGAGAAAAATATCTGAAATTACTTCTGCATGTCTCTGTTCCATGCACAGTTACATGAATTTTCTCACCACTGTTTTCCCTCTTTTGGCATTTTCTAATATCTCAGTTCATGGTTTAGTTCAGGCCCCTTTCTACTCCATTTGTTCTTGACTTCAGAGCTACTTCTAAATGGACTAAATTTTTAGAAATTAAACGACTGTGAGGAATAAGCTTAAGGGAAAACAGCCCATCACTCTCACTTGTGTGTGAGATAAGTGAATTTTAACTGGGTCCCTACTGCAGTTTTATCTGACAAAGTGCAGCCTTTTTTTTCTTCATAGACTTCTTTGCATTTCAGAGTTAAAGCAAATAATTTGTGAAAGAAAGCTTCCTGCAGAGAGACTGTGGGATGTTCCCTCTGCTTGGAGTGTGAAGTGTCTCCCTACAAAAGAGGAGGAACAAGAGCTGCTTTTGTTGATTATCATGTAAACCTGTGACTCCATATGCTTCCCAAATTCTCTTCCCTTCTTTTGAAGGATCTTTCTTAAATTACTTCCAGCTGTGCTTATTCAGGAATGCAAATTTCCTGTTACAGTATCTGGATAATGACAAGAGTTGAGGAGGTAAAATATTCATGTTTAACTATAGTTCATGGAACAAAGAGCAGTGGGGCAGACAGCAAGGCCCTGCTGAGCTGCTGGGGGCTGTGACACAGCCTTGGCTCAGTCACTACAGAAGGTGACCAGGGAGATACAGGAACTGGAAATATCCTGACTGGGCATTTTCCTCCTGTGCTGCTTGGATTTTCTATACTGAATTTCAAGAGAGACTGAGGGTAAGCATAACAGATACACTTCCCTATGATTATATTATTCTGTAAAGCATCCTACATGAATAAAGGGTCCTCAGGACACCAAAAAAGAATACTCTCATAGACTCATAAAATCAGGGACTCCCAGAATGGGTTGGAAGGGACCTAAAAGCCCGCCCAGTGCCACCCCTGCCATGGCAGGGACACCTCCCACTGTCCCAGGCTGCTCCAGCCCCAGTGTCCAACCTGGCCTGGGACACTGCCAGGGATCCAGGGGCAGCCACAGCTGCTCTGGGCACCTGTGCCAGGGACTGCCCACCCTCACAGGGAACAATTCCTGCCCAACACCTGACTGAATTTCTCCTCTGTCAGAGTGAAGCCCCTGCCCTTGCCCCTGGCACTGCAGCTCCTGGTGCAGAGCCCCTCTCCACACTCCCTGCAGCCCCCTCAGATCCTGGCAGGCTGTGATGAGTTTATCAGATGAGATGAGAAACTGAAGTTCACTTCCTGAATATATAAATTAGTGCTGTATAATGCATACTTTGCCTCTTTCAAGTGTAATATTTCATTCTTATGTAGAAAGACCAGAATAGGAAAACCAGGGCGTTCCTGATGCACAGAGCAGGTATTGGAATGAAATTCCTCTATAGTTTTGTTTTTGCACAGATGGCATGTGGAAAGAAATTTAATTTGCACTTGGAATCCCTGTCATGAATGTTGAACCTGGCCTATAAATCAGAGCAGAGTGTTCCCCCTCCAGCTGCCTGATTTATCCTGTCTCACATCTTCACTTTGCTTCTCTACAAATATCCACTTGTGTAGGTTTTTAAAACCTGAATTTTGAATTCTCAGTGTGAGCCCACAGAACAGACACTCAATGTACCTGCAGGATTAGCTCATTACATGTATTTCAGGATGGATATTAGTATTCTAAATGAAATAGACTCACATGTGAGGGCAAAAGCTTTGATTTTAGTAGGATGACACTCCAAAGTACAGGGAATCTCCAGGTGGCTCTTAAGGAAATGTCTAAGAGAGAACTGTTAAGAGTAAGTGTCATTTCATATAGTCTGTGCAAGGAGATGGAGTCTGAATTTATTACTTCTGCCTTTTTGGTTCTCTTCAAGACCTTGCTTGAGCTGAAAGAACTTTGGAAACATTGTTAGGATAATTATAAGACATACTCTGGTCAAACAGATACCAAAGAAGGATGATTATTTTGTTAGAAATTACAAGTGCTTCAAAGACATCAGGTGGGGAAATACATTGACACTGTCCTGTCTCTTGTGATCTCAGTACTTACTAACATGGACATTTAAGGTTTTCCTATCTGCTTTTTAATAGAAAATTATCTTCAATGTAGAAGAGTGATGAAACGAGTGATTTGTTTTTGAAAACAATGAACATGTACCCGAGCTGAAATTCAGCTTTTCATGGCAAAAAGTTTGTTCCTGGTTGAATCCTGAAACAGTTGAGTCATCAGAGACTCATCCCTGCATTTTCCAGCTATCTGGGGAATCCCAGCCATGCCTGGGCTGCAGGGTGCATGCAGCTCTGGAGCAGGATCTGGAGCAGCCTGGCTGGGCTAAGGAACTGGAAACTCCTGAAATCCCCCTGGCAGGATGAGATTCCCTAAGGAATTTGCACTGCACAGGCTGTAGAGATTGGCCAGCAGAGGAGAAAGGGCATTAAAAGATTGATCCATTGACTGAAAAACTCCCCAGAGCGCCAATCATTTCTGGGTCAAAATAACCTCAAATACTTGGACATTGTGCTCTGATAAAATGAACTGGCAAAAGTTCCGCAGTTGTTTCAAAGGTGAAAAGTGAGAATTAAAAGCTAAATCAGAGTCTTTCTGAAACAATTTTAATGGGAATGTGTGGATAGAACTGTTGTCAGCTTTAACAATAAATACATAAATATACAGTGTGTATATATGCACACACATGTATGCCTATATACATTTATATCTATGTGTATATATATATATAGTTACTCACTTTGTGTTTTAATAGTGATGGTGAGGAGGAGAATAATAGCATATTTAAAATTTCTACTATAGTGTCTCCAAGAAAAAATACACATAGCCAGGGCTAGAAAAATGAACCCAAGAGAAAACTAAATAGTTTGCGTTTCACATATATATTACATATGAAAAGATGGCCGTACACTCAACCTTTCAAGGTTTCATATGCAATAAAAATGATTTGAATTCTGCTCAGATGTTAGTTTGCTCAAAAATTGACAAAAATGGCTCAAAAATGGACATATTCTGTATGCCATAAAATAAATCAAAATTTAGTGTATTTAATTATTTTGATGCGTTTAACCCAGCCAATTACTACATTGTTAGTCACAGTTGAGGAAAAACTTCCTAAAAATGTATCTTGCAGGAACACTTGCTGATATAACCATGCAGCAGATGCAGTTTCTGTGGCTTTCCTCATCTGTGTAAACACTAATAAAGACACACGAGTAGCGATTGCTAAAATCTAATGTAATGCAAAGGTTTTTCCCTCTCCATTCCTGACAACCTGCATTTGCAACCACTCAGTTACTTTTATTTTAAAATCGCTTTTCAATTTCATTCTGGTGCTGTAGGGGAAAGCTTTTTGACAAAGGCATGACATAAACCATTTCTATTGCAGCTCCATCATAGCTTCCACAGCTAAACTAGACTGGACAGTTCATTAAAAAGAAAAATTAATAGTACAAGGTTGTAGGGAAACAATAACAGATTATGACTGGCCTGTGGCAGCGCAGTGAATTCATGTAGTGGAATGAAAATGACTCCCCTATCTCATAAATGAAGGTTTGTTCCAAGGTTTTAGGTGAAGTCTCCTGTTCCTTTACAGGAAAAAGCTGTCTGGTTTCTGGACTATAAAAGCAATACTTGTAATTACTGCAGGAGAATAATGTGGATTTTTTGGGATAGAAATCACCCATTTGATAATCATTGAATACGTAGTAATAAACATAATATCAAAGAGAATGGCATAACATCACAGAGAATACAACACAATAAACAGATACTTTAAAGCAAAAAAGTAACCCTCTCATTGCTGGTCACAGTCCGGAGGGACAAAATGAGAGTGGAGTCAGGACTTGATCCTATTTTTTTCTTATCTAAGGTAGTAACTCCTCTAGACAAGGCTAAATTTGCTAAATTCAGTGTGCCAAAGCCAAAATGTTTGTGATTTCATGGCAATTCTTTCAGGTCTGCTGCAGCTACCTATGTAGCATCATGTGTGATTTCTCTCTTTCTTGAGGCTGTTCTTAAACATGATTTAACTTGTTCTCTGACTTGGTGCAACAAAGTCCTAAAGCCTCCCTCTAGATGGGAGCGCATATTTTCCCCAATTTCCTCAGGGTTCCATGGCTCAAATTTTCTGTATCATTCTGGTATGTGTGGCAAGCAAATAGACTCAGACCTTAATGCTATAATCTGAGTTGCATTATATTGATGCTCTCAGAAGATATTTCAAAGAATATGAGCTCTGGGATGCATTACCCGTTTCTTTTGGCCAGTAGCCACAGCCTCCTAATGGATTCAATGGGATAATGGGAGAGGCCAGGAAAGGGGAAGTCTGAGCCAACATTACATTTGGAATCAAAAGCAGGACTGACACTGAAGGGTATTTTCTGGTTCTGTTTTTGAACACGATCTTTTAGAAACAACAACCTAAAATACTGAATATTCATGGTCACAGGGTCTGGCCCCCTGTACTTTTGCAGATTTATCCCTTCTTTTACAGGAGAACTTGGCCATTTGGCCTCCAACTCTCCCATCTCTCCCCCCAAAGCAGAAAAGCCGATTACATAAGCTGCACAGCCTGGCCACTGTGAGAGGCCTCCTGGCCGTCCTGGCTCGGGTTCCTGCCATCAGCTATGTTTTGTGAACCAGGGCTGCATTGAAGCTATTCTCATACTTTCTTGCTGCTTGCAGCATGTGTGAGTTGCAGCGCGCTGGGTAGAAGATATTCCCTATTTATTCCAGGAAACGTGCTCACACAAACATTTAGCACTCACTAATGAGCTGTTCATCCCAAGGCTGGGAGCCAGCTGCAGCCTTCACCGCTCTGCTGTCCTGTGTCTCCTGTCCCCCTCTGCCCTGTGTGAGGCCCAGGAGGGAACAGCCCCATCCCAGGAACAGGCTCACCCCAAGGACACCTCAACAAAGACTGTGCAGTGCTCTCTCCCAGTAAAGCCACTGACTCACTGGTTATCACCCCTCTCCTGCTCCCAGCATCAGCAGAATGACACCAAAATTGTGTATTCAACAAATAGAATGACCACTTTTCTCCTTGTAGGTCTGTAGTAATTTGATTTAACAAATATTTAACATATTTAACAAATACAGAGATAATTAATTGTTTAAGTGGGAAAACTTACTAGCAAAGAATAGAATGGCAATGACTTTTTAACAGCTGTCAAAACCACTCTCCTAAGCAGGGGCTGGTGCTCTGCTGGGTTAGGGTTATCCAGGTTACTTCTGCTCCCCACGTGCTGCTCCCTCTGTTTCCTCTGCACAGCTCACACAGGGCTGACACACTGCCCTTTGTCCAGATGAGAGCTTTGCTTCTGACCAGTTGTGGAGCTACATCCAGGTCTCAGTCCAGGGTCCTTGAAGTCTCCACCAGTTTAATCTGCTGCAACTTGTTGAGCTCATCTAACCCAAAAGGACAGAAATTAAAAACCAAGAATGTTCTGTTGGCCTAAATTCTAAAGAGTCTAACCAGAGAATTATCAGTTCTGCCACACTGAGCCCTTATACAGGTTATGTACAATTAAAAGTGGTGCACAGGAGCTTCCCAGTCCCTGACTTTTCCTGATGGAAAGGAACCATCTGCTTCCTCAGGCAAAGGTCTTGAGGCAAGATGGGGGTGGCACCTTATTGCAGAGAACTCAGGGATGGATCCTTCTCCCTGGACCCAGAGCCATTTTTCTCTTTATAACATGTTATTTTTCTAGTCACTGTTAAATTTGCAAACCTGCTTCTAAGGCTGCACTTTTTCCTTGGCTCTGTAGGGCACATGGCAGCCTGTGTTGCTGTGAAAGGTGATTTTCTGTGTGTTGAACAGCACCCTCTGCTCCCTGTGCTGTCTCTGAGCTTTGTGCAGCTCCCAGACTGCAGTGGTTCCACAGCTGAGGCTTGGGAAGCAGTTTCCAGCCCCGCTATTCTCCAATTTCCAGATCGCCTCTCTCCTCCTTTGCTGTCTTCTGGCTGCACAGGTAGTTCACTGTGTATGGACCAGTGCATTGTAATTTTTACCCTTTCATTTCAAACATACACATAATCCCACTGTGTTACAGCACGGAGCCAGCCTGAGTGAAGCAAAAAACCCAAGCAAAACAGGCAATGACCCTTTGGTCGTTAGATAACTTCTTACAGCCAAATAAATTAACCAAACCCAAAGCCTGGGCAGGCCAAAAGTGGTGTTGATGCTGCCTAAGAGTCCAGCTGGGTCCTGCTGCCTGTGCTGGCAGCTCACTCCAGCTTGGGCATGTCACAAGTGAGAGTGACACTGTCCTAAAGGCTTACAAGGGGCTGAAAATTTTAAAAGTTCACATTAACATGTGGAAAATAATGCTTCACACTATTTATTTAAGCCCAGTTATTAAATAAGCATTTAGTAAATATTCCTATTGGCAATGTCATTCTTACACCATCATTCATTTGGTTTAGTTAGAGCAGTGTTTACAAACATAATACAAGTGTTTGTGTATGACCCTAATAATTATTCTTCCTGCTTATAATAAGGAAGGATCTGCCATTCCTTGGGTCTGACTCTAAACTCACTTGTGGAAGCTTAAGCCAGAAGGGGTTCACAAAATTCACACAAAGAGTTAAAAAAAAAAAAAAAAAGGTTAAGTTTTTTATAGCAATGTTTACCCTGTCAGCCATCCATTGGAACAAGAAATATGTCTGTCTGCTCAGAAAGATGTTCCCCGTTCTTGGATGAATCCCCAGAGTCAGTTTCTCCAGCTGGTGCCTGTCTGGTGCTTTATTTCCTCTGACCACTGGATTTCCAGGAAGCTATTTCTTATTATCCTTTTGCTCACCCTTGTGAGTGTTTAAGTTGAAAACACTGTCTTTGTGTCTTCAAAGCATTGAGAAAACAGAAGTTTAGCTTGCAGACAAGCACTGTGTCACTGTCCTTGGGTTGGATATGGTAAAGGCTCCATAAAGCAATTCAGATACTGATCCACGTGGGTTATTCTTATGCAATATTATCTCATATACCAGGGATATTTAAAGGAAAAGCAGGATGGGCATTTCAGTATCACCCATAAAGAAAAACAGAGCCAAGGAATTAAAAGAAAAGCTTTAAATGGAAATCTCCATGTTCTTTGCAATGTGAACAATACTAACAAGCACCAGAAGCCAGAGAACAAGGTGAGGGTTAGCTAAGTTTGTTCTGAAATCAGTGCTGCTTATCAGATGAATACCAAATCCCCACAAATAAAAGGGAATCCCTAGCAAAGGTAAAAGAACTTTTATTCTGGGAAAAAAAAAACCCAAAAACTCATGAGATGCTCAATATGCTATACCTAGCAATTTTAGCCTGACTTGGAGCCAAAGCCAAAGTACAGCTGGAACATAAAGTTACACATTTGGAAACTCTGTGGAGCTGTGAAAGCCTCGTTTTCCTCTATCAGGGCTGATCAAATTCCCAGAGCAGAGAGGGAGGCATTGGAGCTGACGGATGGCCACACACAGAACCTCCCCAACTGCCGCAGCCCAGTCTCCAAGGGCTCCAATACGATGGATTTATGGACTGTTCCATTTTGTGCCCTCCACTGGATCATTGGTCCTGGGCTCTCCAGCCCCTTCATCTTGTTCACCATCCACTTGCTTTAACACTGCAATTGGCCTTCCAGTTCTCACCAGCCCTCTTGGGCTTAATACATAGAATTTAAAAGCTTTCTATTGACACAACTTCAATTTTTTTTTCTCTCTGCACTCCCAGGACTGTCAGCAGTCATTTTAGCTTGGTGCTTATTTCAGCTGGAAAGTTGACATTTCCTTTTAAAACAGCTAAAAATGGTCCAAAGTTTTAAAGTATTCCATCCTTCTTCCAATAAATGTAGCAAGCACCAATGTTTCTAGAAAGCTTATGTTTGGTGACAGACTCTCTCATCTCTCTTTAACCTAACAGTTCCTTTTCCAGAAAAAAAAACCCCATAATTACTCCAACAGGAATTTATTTAATTACTGTTATGGGAGACTTCAAAAGAAATTGGTTGCATTGAAATAGTGATATACTCTGGCAACATTTTGAAAAGCACATTTTGGTAGAAAATATGCTGAATGTAAGGGCATGTGTAATGTGGAGGAAAAAAAATGCTGTTCTGGTGAATGGAGCTTCTAGTATTTTTATGTGTATATTTGTACATGCATGGCATTTTTTAAATAATAGGTTTTTGGATTTGTTTCACTTCTATAAATGTAATTTTTTACCTTCTACTTGCCTCATATTAAGGTCATTTCATCAAAAAATTAAACTGTTCTCAATCCAGCACTCCTACGAAATGTTCGGTTTTCCTCTTTCTTTTCCCCAGATTCATTTTTAAGGGCACTTCAGGGATTTTCATTAATGAGAAAGTTGTTATTGATGTGGAAGCTGAAGCTTTACCTGACTGGACACAGGCTCATTCCCACTCCAGTGCTTTCATAGTCTCCTGTTGGTTAAAGGAGACATTGCTGGTGCAAGATGCAGAAACAAGGTTGGTGTTCTAGGACCTGCAGATACACCCCGCCAGACCTGGGGATTGTACTCTTAAGGCCAAGGCTTGCTCTTGACGCCAGAGTAATGGTAACAAAAGGTATTTATAGCCTCAAAATCCCTAATGCATTTCCAAAATGCATCTAATAAAGTTGATTCATAGATTCAGCTATGAATATCACTAATCCAATTTTTAAAACGCCCATTTTGGGCCAATTTTCCACGACAAGCTCTGTGAAATATCAGTTCGGATATTTAAAATTTGCATCTTCTGCATGATAACAATGACACCAAACATCATTCCAGCTAAAGCAAGGCACTACCTTAAATCTGTTGTTGCTACTGGTTCTGTCACAGGAACAGAAATGAAATGTTTTGCCACCATCATCTGTAATTACAGGTCAGAAATAGTGCCAAGCCAGGTCTAGGATGTGTTTGTGGTTCATGTGATCAGTTAGAGAGATGTGATGAACAGGTTTAACTCAAAATGAGTTATTCTTATGAAAAATATGCTGAATCATTTGCCCCTTTTTTTTAGTGGATCAGTTGAATAAAAAACAAATTTTAATTGCAAGCTGACACCAGTCTGTCTTTTTTTGTGCTATTATTGTATTTATTTGTATGCTTAGCATTTCATTGCATCATCCTACCACCTGTTGCTGGATTTTGGGGTTTGCAATTAAAAGTAGGGAATTATGCCTTTGTCCTTACAGCCTATGAACCCTAAAAGTCCATATAATTCCTCTGATTTGTGCTTAGAGCAGATCAGAAAGCCAAAAGCAAGTTGTTTTAATGAAGGTGGTGTTTCATTTGTGTTCGTGTACTTGGGGTTTTTTAGCTTAAGTGGAAATACTCTATGGTGACTAATTACAGCAAGACATCTCAGAAAAAGACTCATGCAAGCATTGTTTTAATTACAATCTTGTGATTTAATAGGTCAAAAATAATAACAGAAGTGTGAAGATTTGGTCTTTCCAGCTGTAGCCTCCATTAGGTATTTAAACAGTGATGGTCTCCTTTATTAGTGCCACTGAGGCTGCTTTAGGAATGTGTTTGAATATTCTGAGGTTGTTATCTCATACTTTTGAGCCAAAATTGGTCTCCTCACAGACAATCTCTGCCTAGGCAAAAATTAATTATTGATTCAATTTTTCATTCAGAAATCTCAAAGGGCTTTTATGCTCTTTATGGAAGAAATCTGCACTAAACTGGAATAGTTAAGCAAGCTATCAAAAGAAGAACCTTCCACAGGCATGGCTAAAGGATCTGAGCTCTTCCTTCTGCAGCTCCAAGAAAGCTGGGGAAAAGAGAAGGCTTTTGATTGGTAATTTAGCTCTCACCTTTCTCTTTTTAGCAAATCTATTTGTAAAGGGAACTCTCAGTAATTCCCTAACTTGTTGAGTTTTATAAAGATAAATGTTCCAGGGCCTGTAATGTGAACCTCTCTAAATGAATCAGGATGGGAAAGTCTTTCATCAGGAACTTTCCTGCATGAGGGAGACCAAACTGAAGGGGACAAGGGGATTGAGGAGTCCGGTAGGATTAAATTCAAAGTGGAAGAATGTTCTGGAGAGGAATACACTGGCCACACAAAGACCACCCAGGATGCTTTAGTAGTCCAGCCTTTGGGCAGCACCGCTGAAGCTGCCTCTGGAAATGAAGCTGTAAGTGCAGAACCACAGAATGAATTTAGATTTCTGCTTCTGAGGGGGCTGCCAGCCCTTCAGCAAGAGATTATGGGTCTGAGCAGAAATGAATTGCTGTCTGGAATTCTGTCTGCCTTGGTCTGGGAGCTCAATAGACCTGCCTGCAGTCGTTAGTTTTTGATAGGTTTTCACCATTTGATCTTGACTTACTGTCTAATTTCTGGCACAAAACTAAGAGTCTATCAACCACAGCACAAATGTTATTCAGATATTCATACATATCAATTCTTAGGGGAAAAAATATTCAGGGTTGGTTTAGCATGTAAATACAGCATTAGTAGTTGCAAGTAAGTTGACTTTAGTTGTCATTTGTGTCCTCCTCAGGCTGTCATAGATAGCCACTTACATAATAACAAAATGACTGAGACTAGCATGGGCTTGGCTTCAGCCTCGCTGGCCTTGGATCATCCAGGGAATTATGAGAATTCTAGTTTGTCTGAGAAGCACAAGAACACAATTACTATTTAAAATAAACTCTACCAAAAGCTTAGTCATCACTTGAAATTACTCTATCAATCACCATGTTCTTTAATAAGACTGCCTTCCTTATGCTGGTTGTGTTCCTGTAGAGTTTATGCTTAAAACCAGACAGCCTCTGTCACATTTATCTTAAGTGGATCTCCCCAGGACAGCAAGTAAATGTAAAACTCTGTTTACGGCCATTTTTCATTTCCCAAGCCTTTTAATATCACTCTCTCAGGCTTATTTCTGTGTCATTCACTCCATAACGTACTAAGTTGTCTTCCTGCTTTCCCCTGCTTTATATGAGGTACAGCAAGAAGCAATCTCACCCTTCCCCAATGAGCACAAATTAAATCAAAGCTTGGGGAAAATGCTCTCTCTCCATGATGGATTCAGAGGTAGATGCTGACAGATAGCACATCACACTGTTCAGGAGGTTATTTCTCTACTTTCTTGCACAATGACTTCTGCTTTCAAAGGGCCATCATTTTCTGGCTTTGTCTATGGTTTTGTAATGCTGAGTCTCAATGCTGCTGCAGGAAAATGTGGTTGCATTTCAAAAACTCTTCTTTGGAGCAGCTGGGGATTTTGTCTTTAAACATCTCAGTAATCCAATACAGTGCTATAAAACTTAATTTAAAAAATGCAAAGGATTAAGATTTCCTTTCATAGGACTCTACAGAACTCAGAATAGGATTCCACAAAACTTGCTTAGCATTTTTGAAGTTCCTTCTATTGTCAAGATGCAAATCACCAGTTCTGTAAGGATTTCACTTCTGTATTTAGTACATACAATCTTGCCATGACCTAGAACTCCTTTGTGGTGGAATACCTCTAGAATCTTGGCTGTTTCCTCACGAAATATAAAGTTATGTATAAAGTTATATATACACTTATGTCTGCAGAACTGCAGCCTCAAATTTGAATCCTTTACATTGCAGTGTAAAGTGCTCCCATACGAAACATAGAACATGAACTGGGGGAGTGTGAGGTTTTCATTATTCAGTGCAATAACTAAGTGGGTTTTTTTTTCCCCCAGGGATCCTTAAATATGAAGAATTTCCTTTTCTGGACTAAATTCTTTTGTCTCATAAGACTAGTTATGTTTTGTGAATGGCACAGAAAACTTTATATTAATTTGCATTCAGTTGAGGGGCTTTTGCTGTTCTCTCCAGTGAGGCCTGGAATGTGCTCCTCTAGCAAGAGGGACCTGGAGCAGTAGAGAGGCTCACAGGGAGTTACTGGCTGCTGGTCTACTTTGAAATCACACATTGGGGAAAACGAAATTTACCAGCTACATATACAGCAGGAACATGTAGAGATCAGAGCTCTTGCCATCTAAACAAAACATTTTACATGAGACCAGTGAACACTGGCTTTTATTAAAAAATTCCAGGATGGTTTTGGCTGGAAGGTACCTTAAAGCCCATTCAGTGCCACCCCTGCCATGGGCAGGGACACCTTTCACTGTCCCAGGCTGCTCCAGCCCCAGTGTCCAGCCTGGCCTTGGGCACTGCCAGGGATCCAGGGGCAGCCACAGCTGCTCTGGGCACCTGTGCCAGGGCCTGACCACCCTGCCAGGGAACAATTTTTTTTCCCTAAAATCTGCTCTAAATCTTCTCTCTATGAGTTGTCCTGTCATTCCATGTTCCTGGTGCCTGATTCCCAGCACACACAGATATACATGACCAGATTCTGGGGCTGCTCACAGGCATGGAGTCAGTGTCATGTAGAAGGAGTCCTTCAGTTTTTAATTCTCCTATTTCACACATGATGAGTGGGGCCCATGGTGCTGGCACTGAGAGAGGGAACTGTGCTGGTGCTGTGTCCCAGTGCTGCCCTGGGAGAAGGGGCTCATTTGAGGAAGCAAAACTCATCCCACTCAGTGGGATGATTTCCTGACTGGAAATACACCGGAAGCCCTAAATTGCTGGGGTACAGCCGAAAGCTGATGTTGTCTCATCTCCCGGTTCACCCGTCCTTTTAAAGGAGGCCTTGCAAATTTGACACAGCAGTGTTGCACCTCCCTTAATTCTGCTTAAGGGTAAATTCAGCCTGGTTTCTAGTAACAGTGGAAAAATGCAATAATCCTCATTTGAGTCTTGTCCAAATTTAGCATGTCTGGAATTTAAAATTTCAGTTGTTTTCAGGACTAAAGGTTTTATTTGAAGAACTGGCTTTGCCATATGGTTCATGCAACTGAAAGTGCTGCAAAGTGGATCTTGATATCACAATGTTATTTTGTGTAAATAAAATGAGAGGCCTTCTTTTGCACAAGTTTGTCACAAAGTCCAAGCTAAAAACTATTCAAAGATTGGTCTCATAATGCAGAACAGTTTAAAATCAAAAGTTAATGGAGAGAATTAAGTTAAATGTGCAAGGTTCTGATTTCTGGTGGTTTTTCTTGTTCCACACGCAATAAGGAATAGGCTATCAATTTACTTTATTATGTCATTTTCTTGAAATGACTCAAGGAAGAGAACAACATTTTGTTAAAGAGGAAAAAAATGAAATTAAATGTTAAATGTGGGAGACTGCCTGGTTAGGGCTGAATAGCTTTCTTCAACAATAACTTTTATCCTTCAAAAATCTTTTCTTATTAATATACACCAAATTTCTTGAAAATTGGTAGGCATCAAGGGTTTGCATGGAGCAATCTGCAGGAGGATAAAGATCCATGGCAGGTTTAACTCCTCCCACACTCATCAATGAACAGGAGGAATGAAACCCTTGTGCCCAGAACTCCTCCACATCCCTCACCTTGTGTGTTTTATTAAAAACTCCCAAAGTTAATTTGTGATATACCCTAAAGATTAACCAGTGTGACTTGACTGATTATTGGATCTGGAGATCTGCTTTCCATGGGAGCTGCTCGTTTTCCATGGGCCCATGGAAGTTTCAGTGTCCAGGGGAGGTACACACTCCGTGCTGAGCTCTGAGGTTAAACCCTGCAGTGAGAGCTCTGGGGCTGCTCAGAACAGCCCCACTGCCAGAGGCAGGAATCTGTCCAAGTTCTGGGGAGCTTTGCAGTGCCTGATCCCATGTGGAGAGGTCCCTGCCCGGCTGGGGACATCACCTGGACACTGCAGGTCCCTCCCTGCCTCCCAGGGCTCCTCCAGCTGTGCCCCACCTCCACCTCTCTGCCCAAAACGCAGGCACTCTCAACTCCAGAATTAATATGATCCAATATTTATTCTGTCATTAAAAAGCTATTCATTTCCTTGTCTGATATAAAAATTATGGTAGAATAAATCTTTCATCTTTTCAGCTAATTCTAATTACAGCTAAAATCTCAGACTGGGAGTTTGCTATATTTACATGATACTTTTGCAAAACATTTCAGAACATAATCATCCATTGTTATGCAGAAACATTGTGATCTTGGCTGCCTTCTGCCAAGTATTCCTGAGAACAATTGCTATTTTAATGCATCCTCCAGAAGTTATGGTCTAGACAAATCAGAAAAAATTGTTTAGTCTATTACAATTTGGCATATGGTCATTTAATAGCACACAGGAAATCATCATGAACGCTGGGGATTATTGTTGCTATAAAAATAATGAAAGGAATTTAAAGTTGGCTAGACTTCACTTCCGCCACGGCTCTTGTCATTGAAATTATCTCTGCCGCCTCTTCATTTTTCACTGTTGATATCTTGGAGCAGTCATTCAGATCTGTGTGAAGCTGTGTGGAGCACACTGACTTTGCAGAGTGGCTGCATGCAATAGAGTTTCCACGTGGAAATGGATATATTATTTTTCAGGTGTTGTGTTCTTGATTGAATTCTTACATGAATGGCATATTTCCATTAGGTGTATTGATGGGTGTTATTTTCTAACAGTCAAAGAACAGACTTTTCTTATGTTAAAATTGAAACTGGTGAGGTTTGCATTAACAACTAAAAGCACACAGCACAGCCACGCTGTCTGTGCAGCTAGAAATGCCCAGCAGGCTTGTTTTCTCAATTTAGGGACACATTTTATTTCCACGCAGACGTTTTGGTATACACCTCCTCATGCTGGTTGTTTTTCAGAGTGTGGACTAGACTTTTAAAATATTTCTCTGTCCTGCATGCATCCGATGATATTTCACTGCATTCATGTGCATTGCTAATGAGATCAGACCTTGTGTGGTGGCTGACTACTCTTGTTCACCCTTTACCCCTGATAACACTGTTATTCTGTTAGTGGTGAGCCACTAACAAAATTGCCAACATTCATCTGTATACAGTTCAAAGATATTAATGGAATTCATGCTTTTGAATATAAGTCCATCTTGGTTCAGCCAGAGCAGTCTGAGACTTCCTCCCCAGGGGCAGCTTCGAGCTCTGCTCAGGGCCAGGGGCAGCCCCCGGGGAGTGGCTGGAGCTGGGCAGGGCAGGCTCAGGCTGCAGAGCAGGGAAAGGTTCTGCTTCCCCCAGAGGTGCTGGGCACTGCCCAGGCTGCCCAGGGAACGGGCACGGCCCCGAGGCTGCCGCAGCTCCAGGAGCCTTTGGACACCAGGGATGGACAGGGGGGATTGTTGGGGGGTCTGGGCAGGGACAGGGGCTGGATCCATGATCCTGGGGGGATGGTTGGGGTGTCTGGGCAGGGACAGGGGCTGGATCCATGATCCTGGGGGGATTGTTGGGGGGTCTGGGCAGGGACAGGGGCTGGATCCATGATCCTGGGGGGATTGTTGGGGGGTCTGGGCAGGGACAGGGGCTGGATCCATGATCCTGGGGGGATTGTTGGGGGGTCTGGGCAGGGACAGGGACTGGATCCATGATCCTGGGGGGATTGTTGGGGGGTCTGGGCAGGGACAGGGGCTGGATCCGTGATCCTGGGGGGATTGTTGGGTCTGGGCAGGGACAGGGACTGGACCGGGTGATCCCTGTGGGTCCCTTCCCACTCAGGATATTCTGTGTTCCTATGAAACTTGGGATCCACTATGCTCAAGAAGAGGGAAACATCTTTTCTTACAGATTTGTTAGGAAAATTTAGGATTTCAAAATGATATTTTGCGCAATTCTAAATAATGTAAAGAAAAAAATCAGGATGTTTGTCAATTAACCTCAGCCAGCAATTGAGCACCACACAGGCACTGCTCACTCTCCGCTACTTCCCAGGGATGGGGCAGAGGTTTGGGAGAGTAAAAATGAGAACACTCATGGGTTGAGATAAAGACACTTTAATAGGACAGAAAAGGAAGGAAATAGTGATGACAACAAGGAAAGAATTTGAATACACCAAACTAGTGATGCACACAGCAGTTGCTCACCACTAACAGACTTCTGCCCAGCCAGCTCCTGAGAGACACCTGGCCAGCTCCTTCCAGTTTACGTGCTGAGCACAGTGGAATGGTCTGGAATACTCCTCTGACCAGGCTGGGTCAGTTATCCCAGCTGTGTCCTCTTCCAGCTCTTGGTGCCTCCCATGCAGCCTGCTGAAAGCTGAAAAGTCCTTGACTCAGTGTAGAGCACTGCTCAGCACCAACTCCAACTTCAGTGTGTTATCAGCATAATTCTCTTCCTAAATCCAAAACACACCACTGGAGCAGCTACCAGGAGGAAAGTTAGCTCTATCCCAGCTAAAAGCAGCACTGTTGCAGTTTGGTCAACTGCTCACTGAGACTGGATTTTCTGCAGCTGAGGATTATTACCTATGGGCAGAAATCCCAAATGCTGCAAAGATTGTGACTTATAAAAAAGGCTGCAACCATTCATGGCAAATCAGTCTGACAAATCTGTGCAGTGCCTGAATCCAAGTGCTACACTCAGAATTTTCAGATGCTCACTGGAGCAGCAGCCCAGCAGCTGCAACAACTGCCATCCTCATATCTGTATTCCATAGTCTCAGGATTATGACGTATCTTTCCCCAAGAGAAAAAGGAACTGCGTTATAAATTGTTTAGCTGTTTTTTCATGTTTTCTGCTTGAAGTAGAAGGAAACAGTAGGCTTTCAGCAGCTGAGTTAATGTTGAAATATTTGAAATGTTTTAAATAGATCATTTGAAAAATAAATGAAGGAAAAAATATTTGAGATTTTTTTTTGTAAAAGCTACTGCTTCATTTTTAAATTAAATTTATTTTAGCTTTAACTTAAGAATATCTTGTGCACCTTGTCTTTTAGAATACAAGTAGTTTATGAAAATCCAGACTGTAGCTGGTTTGAGTTTAAGTAATTTCACAGCCTTCAGTGGAAGCCTGTTGATTTATGCTTTTTTAGGTTTTCTGAGGATAGGAGTCAGAGGTTTTACTGCTGGAGTAAACACGATGTGAGTGAGCAGAGCATGAACTCCAAGAGGGGAGAAGGGGCATGAGGAGGCCAGGGACAGATTATTGAAGCTCCAGCTTTCCTGGCAGCCTGTCTTACCTGGGGGTCACTGCCTAAAGAGTCAGCTTGGAACTGCTGCTAGCACAGAGCCCTTTGCCTTTACAACCCAAAACAGAATCAATTGCTACAAACAGCCTGAGAGACTTGTTTTTAGCCCAAGAGGGACCTGACCCAGCCAGAACCCTCTGCCCTGGGCTGAGCCCAGCGTGGGCAGCAGGGGAGGGGATTCTGCCCCTCTGCCCCTGTGCTCAGGTGAGACCCCACCTGCTGAGCTGCCCCAGCCCTGGGCCCAGCACAGCCAGGACCTGGAGCTGCTGCAGAGAGCCCCGAGGAGGCACCAGGATGAGCAGACGGATGGAGCAGCTCTGCTGGGAGGAAAGGCTGGGAGAGCTGGGATTGTTCACCTGGAGGGGAGAAGCTTTGGGGTGAGCTCAGTGTGGCCTTGCAGGGCCTGAAGGAGCTGCAGGAAAGATGGAGAGAGACAATTGAAAAGGGCTGGAGGGACAGGACACAGGGAATGGCTCCCACTGCCAGAGGGCAGGGATGGATGGGATGTTGGGAATGAGGAATTGTTCCCTGGCAGGGTGGGCAGGCCCTGGCACAGGTGCCCAGAGCAGCTGTGGCTGCCCCTGCATCCCTGGCAGTGCCCAAGGCCAGGCTGGACACTGGGGCTGGAGCAGCCTGGGACAGTGGAAGGTGCCCCTGCCATGGCAGGGGTGGCACTGGGTGGGCTTTAAGGTCCATTCCAGGCCAAACCATGCTGAGATTCTGGGACTCTCTGAAGTGATGGATGAGAGAAAAGAGTTTTCTTTAGCATGAAGACATGGAGCTTTATTGCTTCATCTCTGTACATAGACATATGCAGGATAAAACAAAAGATAACAAACAATTTTTGCTTTAAATCCTTGTTAGTAAATAAGCATGGATCTGTGATTATCATTTTGTTTCCAGCACTTCACACTTGAATAGCTGATAATAAGCAGTGTGTGTATCAGCTTGGCTCTGCCATTCTGGTTAAGCAGCTTTAAAAAGTGTTTATTGGTTTTCATAACAGTATTGAGAAGTCGCAGAAGAGTGGGGGGATTTGTTTACTTATCTCTGTAGCTGACATCATTCTGTGATGCTAATGATGAATGACTATCAGTGAGTTTAATTTTCACAGCAGGTTTAGAAATGCACAGCTGTCCAGGAATATTTTCCTATTCCATGTTTAGAGTATGTAGATTCTTCATTACATTCCAGGAGCCCAATCCCCTCTAACTACTGCACATGAGTGATCCAAACAGCACAAATCCCAACCTTTTTTTCTTTTCCCTATGCAAAGCTGGGTGCAAAACAAGCATCCAAAATAGGTGAAATCTCAGTTTTCATGCCATTTAAGCCTTTTGTTGTTTTTACCCCTCAGCAAGATGGAGACATGAAATAGAAACCACAGACCTAATGCCCCACACTTCACATACATACATTGTGTCAAAATATAAGGATTTTCCTGAGCAAAATCACAGGGATTATTTTCCTTTCTATGTGTTCCATGCTGTAATCCATGAGTAATCTGTAATGTGTCATCTTGTAACAACAGGAAAAAGTCAAATGGATACACCAAAGCTATTTAATAAATATGCTTGGGAAAGCCAGACTATATTTGCATTTATGCGTGAGAATGTCATTTCACTCATTATGTTGGAGCTAGTTTGGTGCTGTAACTGAGGTGATTTCAGTTTTCAGGATAATAAAATTGAAAACTGATATTTTTTTAGGAAATAAACCAAAATATGTCTTTCCTTATTCATGAACCCCTGTCAGCCAATGTATTTTTATGTAACTGTAAACAGAATGTGGAAGGAGGACATGACTGCTCAGGATATGAGAAAGACAACCCCAAATGAGTGGGTTTGGGACTAGTGAGATGTTTGTCTCTGGCTGGAGTTACAGAATGTGCTTAGCTTCAAGCTTTTGCCTATATTCACATTTTCTCTGCCGAAAATACCATTAGCATCTCCTTACTTCAGATTTAAAAATCATTCTGTTTTACAGTTGATGGTGGTACATATTTATACATTTGCCTGTATAAATATAACGTCAAGATTTTTACTTTGCGGAAGAGTAAAGTGAATCACACCAAGAATTAACCAAAAATTTTAGGGACCTTGAAAAATTTGTTGTTGTGTAAAGATTCAAGGAGAATATGTTGGAAACCCCAGGGATAAGTGAAAGTGGCCTTTGTGATGGATTAAGAGCTGCTTAGTTCAGGTTCCACTGTATAATTCTATTTCTCCCTCAGATATTAAATCTCACCTAGTGTTTTAAGAAGTATTAGAAACTAGGAGATCAATGTAATCCTGGTAATTTGACACCCAGGGAAAGTAAAACAAATAGTTAAATCAATTGTTATACTATCAAAAATATCTGAATGCATCACACTAGCAATCAGTGCTGATGGTGCCTTGATCCTCAGAGGTGCTTCCAGGGTTTAAATCCAAACTGGAGTTCCTTGGAGGCCTGCCAGCCCCTGCTCCTGCCCATTAAAAAACAGGGATGGTTACGTTCAGCACAAGGAAGTGTTGATCATGAAAGGGCTGGTGGAGAAATATTGCATTTCCGATAAGTCTTGGGATCTCCCTTATATCTGGACCTCTGCCTTAGCAACTTATATCTAAGGCTTATATCTAAGCTCTAAAAAGGGATTAGGTCTAAATTAGGTATTTCTACAGTTACCTTGCATCTTGGGCTAAATCTATTTGAAAGGATCATGAGAAAATATGATTCCCTATCTGTCTTTCAACTTCCAGTCACTAAGTGGCCAAACCAGCCAGCCAGGAGATTCTGCAAGGTAGCAGCTGCATGCAGCAAAACACCAAATCTGACCATTACTCAGGATTTCATCAACATTCATGTATTCATTTTAGTCTTCTTATCTTGATATATACCAGTTTTGCAGTCTTAGTTTTGTTTTGCTAAATAAAAAATCCTACAAGATCCTCAAAGAATTGACGATTTTTTCCATTTTCCCTTCTTCCAGAAACTGAGGTGGGTAGCTGCAGAGCATTAAGGTGATGTGTTTAATGCGTGGTGTCATCCTGTGTGAACAAATCTTGGTCTGAAACTCCTCAGTGGCTCCAGACTTTCTGACTTCCAAGGTGGAAGGGGTAGAATCTCGGATACTCCTGTGCCTACACACTAACCAAAAATGAAGGAGGACCACTGTTTACACGCCGCTCTGCTCTGCCTGGGGGTGCTGTGCTACAGCCATGGCCTGACCATGGAGCACCTCAGCCGCGCCCGGCCCTCGCTGCACGGGCACCACGAGAAGGGCAAGGAGGGACAAGTCCTGCACCGCTCCAAAAGAGGCTGGGTGTGGAACCAGTTCTTCGTTATAGAGGAGTACACGGGACCAGATCCTGTGCTGGTAGGAAGGGTAAGAAAGAATTCCTTTTTCAGCCATTGATTAATATTCTTAATTTTTATTATTTTTGAGATGGTTTTGTTTTTTTTTTTTTTTGTGGTTTTGTTGTTATTTTTGTTGTTGTTGTTGTTGCCTTTGTGCTGTATAAGCTGCTTCTTCATTTTCTGGTAGCTCAGTTTAAATGCTAAGCAAAATACTACCTAAGTCAATACAAATATTTCCATTGACCTCAGCAGTCCTTGAATGAAGGTATGCAGGCTGTTACTCAGTAAAGCAGCAAGAACCACACCAACAAATGGAGGAAAAATATGTCTCAAGAATATAATTCTCAAGTCTTTAAAAACAGCAATTAAAAATTGAACGTCTAACCCATCAACTGTCTAACACTAGTAAAATATAAACAGGTAAATAAACCAGTATATTTGCCAGTTTCTAAATGGGCAGCAGAATGGTGTTGACTTAACCCCAGCATAAAAGGAGTAGAGAAACAGGATCAATGTCAGCAAATACCATGTTGCGTATTCTGGTTTAAAATGGTGCAATTTGTAGCTGTCAATATAAAATCAATGAATCTTTAATTTGGCTCAATGTTTCCCTCATTCATCAAACTGAAATGTGCACTGATTTTGGAATTAAGAACGTTTAGTAAGCATTTGTTGCCTCTTTTATATTAAAGAGGGTGTAATTAAAAATTAGTTGGCAATCAGAATCACACAGAATCCCAGAATCATTAAGGTTGGCGAAGCCCTCCCAGCCCATGGAGTCCCAGCTGTGCCCGATGCCCACCCTGTCCCCAGCCCAGAGCTCTGAGTGCCACCTGCAGCCCTTCCTGGGACACTTCCAGGGATGGGCACCCCAAACCTCCCTGGGCAGCCCCTGCCAAGGGCTGACCCCCCTTTCCATGGGGAAATTCCTGCTGGTGTCCACCTGAGCCTGCCCTGGCCCAGCCTGAGGCCGTTCCCTCTCCCCCTGTCCCTGTTCCCTGGAGCAGAGCCTGACCCCCCGGCTGTCCCCTCCTGGCAGGAGCTGTGCAGGGCCAGAAGGGCCCCCTGAGCCTCCTTTTCTCCAGGCTGAGCCCCTTCCCAGCTCCCTCAGCCCCTCCTGGGGCTCCAGCCCCTTCCCAGCTCTGTTCCCTGCCCTGGACACGCTCCAGCCCCTCCATGTCCTTCCTGAATGGGGAGGCCCAGAACTGGACACAGCCCTCGAGGTGTGGCCTCAGCAGTGCCCCCAGTACAGGGGACAGTCACTGCCCTGCTTCTGCTGTCCCCATTGTACTTGCTACAAGCTAGGGTACCCGTGGCATTCTTGCACACCTGGGCACAGCTGGGCTCATTCATTTATCACTTAACTCATAGCATTTGTCATTTAACAGCTTTTTACAGGCAACCCAGTAGAACATGGTTCACTGAAGTGTACAAAATCTTTGTAAAAATTACTCCTCCTACCAACTTCATGTGAATAAAGAACCTGCTACAAGCATCTTCTTGTATATCCTCTTCCTTAGATCTGAAATTTTGGGTTTAGCAGAGTCCTGCATGTGGCAGGAGGCATGTCTGGGCTGGCACTGCCCTGGAGACAGGGTACCTGTGGTCACAGCATGTCCCTGAGTGTGGATTAATGCCTGATGGAAGCCACAATTGTTGAAAACTGTGAAATGATAGCAATTTCCTTCACTTCTTTGTTTTACAAACACATCCAGGAAATGTGTTTTCCCTTTGTTAAGGTGTGTCTGTTTCTCCTTTTGTAGCTTCATTCAGATATTGATTCTGGAGATGGAAACATTAAATACATTCTCTCAGGTGAAGGAGCAGGAATCATTTTTGTTATTGATGACAAATCAGGGAACATTCATGCAACCAAGACACTGGATCGGGAGGAGAGAGCTCAGTACACCCTGACAGCTCAGGCTGTGGACAGGAACACAAACAGACCTTTGGAACCCCCTTCTGAATTCATTGTCAAAGTTCAAGATATAAATGACAACCCGCCCGAGTTTCTCCATGAAAACTACCATGCCAATGTGCCCGAGAGATCAAATGTAGGTGAGTACTCAGAAAGGCACTGCCCTTGTGGAAGGTGCTGCACCATCAGGACATCTTAGCTTTATTTCATTCCTCTTGTCAAGGATTTGGGGAAGTAAAATTTACTTTCGTGTTCAGCCATCATTCATTTGATGTATTTAATCTGCTGCCAAATCAAACCCTGCACAGCTCCTAACTGGGAGACCTTCTTAGAATCAAACTATTTTTCCTCCTAGAAAGGAGCATAAGAGTCCCCTGGAATTTATGGACTGTGAATCCTCTGGGGTAAACACAAAGATCATTCCTTTGGCAGAGCTGTGTAATAAAGCTGGGAAGTTACTGCCTTACCATCTATTCCATTTTCATCTCCTATTTGGGCTTGTGTCTTTCTCAGAGATTTCTACAGGAATGATTTGTCTGAAGCTTACTGAGAAAAATGTAAAGGAAAACTCTATTGTTTGACTGTCTAATGACAAAAGCAATATAAGGCTTAAACTACTGAGGGGAAAAACCATAATGGTGCAGGGTGACTGCTGACTTTTATATCTTCACTGGTTAGAACATTAATCCACATCACAGCTGGTGACAGATCTTTTTGGATCATATGAGTATATTTTGTCATATAGAAATTGTAATCAAAAATCAAGTAATTTTGATTTTTATTTACCAAACATGGAAATAAAAAATTTTAGGAACAGCTCTCCTGTGTGACTGAAAGCATTTCTGCATGGCCCTTACAGATGTGTTTGCCTCAGACTCTCCCTCCTGTGTTTGCTCTCCATTTTTAGGTACATCAGTTATTCAGGTAACAGCTTCAGATGCTGATGACCCTACCTATGGGAACAGTGCCAAATTGGTTTACAGTATCCTTGAAGGTCAACCCTACTTCTCGGTGGAGGCTCAAACAGGTATTGTTAAACTGTTTCTTTGAGTGGCACCTCGCGACCAGTGTGCATCAAAGTGAACTGAACGTACTGACTGGACACAGCTGCTGCTGTGTCTGAGCAAAGCTTCCTGTTCTGCTGCAGGTTGGTCTCCTGGCATTTGCTGGAGCTTCCACACTAGAAAGCTGATGTTGTTTCTGTGTTTTCTGTATGCTGTGATGATTGAAAGGCTGTTTCTGTGCTCAGCTGTAATTCTCCAGGCCTATCCTCTGTGTGGAATATTAGGGCTTCTTTCCTCATAGCAATGCTCAGAGAAAGCAGAACCTCCACCATCACTGCAAATATTGCTGTGTTTAATGCACTCCAAATGCAGCAGCCAGTTTTTCATTAAATCTGTGTATGCCACCTTCCTTTGTGCCTGCAGGAATCATCCGAACTGCCCTTCCCAACATGGACAGAGAAGCCAAGGAGGAGTACCACGTGGTGATACAGGCCAAGGATATGGGAGGACACATGGGAGGCCTCTCAGGGACAACCAAAGTGACAATTACACTTACAGATGTCAATGACAACCCACCAAAGTTCCCACAGAGTGAGTACCAACAAAATCCTTCTCCCATCTACTGCCAGGACCCATGTTTGTGAAATATCAGATACACCCAAGGCTTGAAGAGGCAATAACTGATGGATTATTGCACCACACGTGAATAAAGAAGTATTAGTTACTCATTTTTTGCTGTAACGTACGGAACTTTAGTGTCTGAATTATTTGCTTTTTGTTGCAAAGTGAGACATTTTTAGGGCCAGCATTAAATTGCAAGGATTTCTGACCCTACACTTAATTTTTGAAGCTACTGGGCCATTCTGTATAGCTTACATGAACAGAGAGACATATATACATTCTTCAAGACTCATATTTACCATCGCAAAACAAACGAAATGTAGCACAATTACTTTTTTAATTGCTGAAGTGTATTTATGGAGGTGAAATACAGCATTTTTTTTATGCCTGAGCAATTTACTTTTCACATATAAAATTAATCAGGGCTGACATTACCAGACCCAGTCTTCACAGCTGGGTGGAAGTACATTAGTGGGCCCACACATCTGTTCTGCAGCTCATCTCTGTGTGGGTTTGGGGTTTTTTGAGTGCACTGCAGACTCACTCAAAGCCATCTCAGCCCACCATGTTTCTCCTCTGAGCAGCACTTCTGACCCTGACATATCCTGGCCGTGGCCATCCCTCTAACAGCTCTTCTTCAAGTGCTGCAGCTCCCTGGGTTCTCATGAAGGAACTGAATGCAAAAATCTGTGTCAGCACCATTTACCCTTCAAAAATAAAATTATTAAATCATTAAAAAATCAGGATTTACGTACCTTACAAACAAGTTTTTTTCCCTCCACATCTTAACCTGGGACACCAGTATACAACATTTTGTTAACTCCATCAGATGATGGATTTTTCTATGAATTCAAGCCCCTTCAGTGAGTGTTTTGCAAGAACACATAAAATTATCAGAAATGCCCAAAAGCAGTTCCTCTACTTAATCATTCACCCCCAGGTGAAATCTGATTTGGGAATGCTTTATAACTCAAAACCAGGGTTTAGCTGTCTGTATAAACAGCCAAATTACTGATATTTTCATTCTTATTTTACTTTTTTTTTTTTTTTAATGTTCATTGCTCAAGCTGTTAATGAGTTATATACTTAAATTTTGGGTTCTTTGTAACTGGAGTTAATGACCTATTTCCATGACATGTGGCAATTGTTTTTATGGGTAATGAGCCAAGTCCCTGCCTGGTGTAAGTCTCCTAATGTTCCTAGGGTGCCCATGGAGCAAAAAAGAGCAATTATAAAGGGGAATAAATTAGATTTTTAAATTTTTTCATCCCTTTTTTTTCCTCCCCAATTTATTACTTCTGATTATGTGGCAGAAAATGCTGAAATAGATTTTTATATTTAGGATCAGGTTATGTTATCTGAACTCTGGAGGGGGTTGGGAAACTTCTGGAATCAGTATTGCCTAAAGGACAACTGTTAGAAAGAGATTTATCCAGGAACAGTGTTGCTCTCCTCTGGTGTCTCTGAATAGCCAGGGAAACACCTGTGGGATGTTTGGGGATGGTTTTCCTACTGGGGCTTGCCATGGGAAAGCCATTTTTTGTTTGGCATGAAATCATATACAAATTGGTACATATTCTCTGTGGTGTGAAATTTTAATAATTATTGTTTCTCTACAGTCACACTCCAAATTCAAGCTATAGAAAGCAGCAGATATATACTTTAGCCCGCACAGCAAGACAGGATTTATCCAATACGCTGTATATAATTTATGCCTCTTGAATGAATGGGCAGAAATGAGAAACAGAGGTGAAGGTCTTATCATGAGTCACATGTGTCCTGACTTGTAAGATAAGCCTGTATTCTATTGCCATCTGTTGGAGGTTGGGCAGTTTTCTTATCTCTTCCAAGAACAATGTCTCCCTCAGGGGAGATCTCTTCTGTTAATGGGCCATTGAATGACTCACTGCATGACTGGTGAAGTTACATCTTCCCATTGTGAGATCCTCCACCCAGAGGGAGGAGCCAAGCATCCCTACCTGCATAAAATCAGCATTTTTTGGGACATCAGAGCAGCCCCTTTGCTGGATTCCCAGAGGAGCAACTTCTTTCCCGCTGGATCCGCCAAGGAAGACCAGGCCCATCTACTCCATCACCAGATCTTCAGAGAAAACTACACCCTCCTACAGATCATCACTTCAGCAGCATTTCATCTGCCACTCCAGGAGGAGCACCAACCATTTAACTTGACTATTACCAACACCCTGACTCCTCGGGGTGTCAGGATTCTGACTCTATCACTAGTTTTGTTTGTACTAATTACATTTTTTAAAATTTTTTTTTCCCTAGAAAAGAACTGTTACTTCCATTCCCATATCTTGACCTGAGAGCCTTTTATTTTTGAAATTGTGGTAATTTGGAGGGAGGGGTTTACCTTTTCCATTTCACAGGAGGGTCTTGCCTTCCTTCACAGACTCCTATCTTTTCAAACCAAGACAGATTTTGGTGCCCAACATGAGACTCAAGGGCATTGAGAGGGAAAAAAGGATTAACAGTTCTTAAGTTTGTTGTTTTTTTGTTTTTTTTTTTTTTTGGTGTGTGTGCTGATATAGAAATATCTTTAAGTGTCACCATGTGGTCTAGTTTACCCTGGTTTGGGTGGCACGTGGTCGCAACTGTATTTCTCTCATTTGCAGGCCCTTATCTGGACATGGGTTCTATAATTAAGGCTACTGTGGCTGTTATCCAGTTTTGCTTATGGGTTAATAAGGTGAGGAATTAATGGATCTTTAACTTCCTCTGGAAGGCAGTTACATGGATTCAAAGCTATCACACACTAACATGTTTTTGGGGTTACTTTTATAATGGTACCTACTGCAAGGAAATGACACCGGGGGAAACTTTCTCCCAACCCTTTAACCATCTTTTTGGGTCTGCTGCACCAGTTTTCAAAGGGTTAAGATCTACTCTAAGTACTAATGATATCATACAATGGGTAGTGTTGCTAATATGCCTGTTATATTTAGCACTCAGAGATAAAGGAAGATTAACCTGGATAAATACCCTGACACCTACACCAGAGACTGGAGATGCTGCTGCTCCGGAGCCTGACACTGCCCCAGAGCCTGCCTCAGAAATGAACCACCCAGATTGGGTGAGGGTTCTAGTTAAGGAGATACGTGAGATGCTGAAGGAGTGCATTTCCCCAGCTGGTGAGAAACCCGCCCTTTGCCTTGAAGAGGGACAGTCTAATAGTACAGCTGTGGAACCCACAGATGTTACAACTGTCCAGGTTCCAGCTGAACCACAAAGGCAGTCACAGCCAGCAGCAGTTGCCCCAGTAGAAACAAGGAGGTCTAAGATGAAAGCAGAGTACCCAGATAGGGATAGGAATGGAGGAACCTCACAACCCACAGGGGAGCCAGAGGTCGCAATCATCACCAAGTCCCTGACGTACGAAAGTCTCCCTAATCTGCACAAAGACATTGTGCGACAAGGGCGTGAGGCTTATACTACCTGGTTACTCTGGGTCTGGGACCTTATGGGTACAGGCGTGCAGCTGGACGGTGGTGAGGCAAGGAACTTGGGACCCTTGACCCAGGACTCAGGTATGAATCAGATTTTTGTAAGGGAGCCAGAGTCCCTTTCCCTCTGGGAGTGGCTTTTAATGAGTGTCAGAGAAAGGTTTGTCCACAGGGAGAGAATGCAGGAGCACCACCATAGAATGTGCTGGAAAACCCTTGAGGAAGGGATCCAACAACTGAGGGAAGTGGCAGTATTGGAGGTACTCTTTGGGAGGGATGGACAGCATGATAATGACCCCGACAAGGTCAGGTGCACAGGGCAAATGCTGTGGAGTCTAGAAAATCTTGGGCCATCTCAGTACACCACCTTCATTGCAACAATTGATGCTGACACTAACCAAGAGACAGTGAGCTCTATTCCCAACAAATTTAGGAATTATGAGAGTATGATTAATGGCCCAATGCAGGCTCATATCTCAGCTGTGATTAAAGAGTTCAAAGAGGAGATGAGGAAGGTTAATGCAGCACCCGTGCGAGTCACAGGCCCCAAAGTCAGAGCCCAACATTCCCCAGCTAGAGAGAGTGGATACACCCCAAGGGCTAACCTGTGGTTCTTCCTGCATGACCATGGGGAAGACATGGGGAGGTGGGATGGGAAACCCACTTCTGTCCTGGCAGCACGGGTCCATCAACTCAAGGAGGGAAACTCTAGCTGGGGGAGTTCCACGAAGGTGAAGGTAGCCTCAACCTCCCATGACCGAGCTTTTGGGTACGATCTGTCAGACTCCCTTGAAGGGACCTCTAGTATGTATGCCCAGGAAAGGAATAATAACCAGTGTTAGAGGGGCCCTGTCTCTAGCCAGGGAGAGGCACGGGAAAACCGGACCTTCTGGACAGTATGGATCCCATGACCTGGCACATCAAAGCCACAAAAATATGATGCTTTAGTTGATACTGGTGTGCAGTGTACTGTGATACCATCAAGACATGTGGGGGAGGAGCCTGTTTCCACTGCTGGTGTGACAGGGGGATCGCAACAATTTACCCTGGTGGGAGCTGAGGTGAGCCTGACTGGGAAGGAGCGGCAGAAAAATCCTGTAGTGACTGGCCCAGACACTCCGTGTATTCTGGGCATAGACTTCCTCCAGAACGGCTGTTACAAAGACCCAAAGGGACTCAGGTGGGCTTTTGGAATAGCTGCTGTAGAGGCAGAGGACATTAAGCAATTTAACACCTTGCCTGGACTGTCAGAAAACCCGTCTGCAGTAGGACTCCTAAGGGTGGAAGAGCAACAAGTGCCAATTGCGACCTCAACAGTGCACGACCGGCACTACCAAATAAATCGAGATGCCGTGACCCCATCCACAGAATGATTCATGAGCTGGAGAGCCAAGGGGTGGTCAGAAAAACCCACTCGCCCTTCCACAGCCCCATTTGGCCTGTGCGTAAATCTGACAGAGAATGGAGATTAACTGTGGACTATCGTAGATTAAATGAAGTGACTCCACCACTGAGTGCTGCTGTGCCGGACATGCTGGAACTCCAGTACGAGCTGGAGTTCAAGGCAGCAAAGTGGTACGCCACTATGGATATTGCTACGGCATTTTTCTCCATTCCTCTGGCAGCAGAATGCAGGCCCCAGTTTGCCTTTACGTGGAGGGGAGTGCAGTATACCTGGAACCGACTGCCCCAGGGGTGGAAGCACAGTCCTACCATCTGCCATGGACTGATCCAGACTGCACTAGAGAAGGGTGAGGCTCCAGCACACCTGCAATACATCGATGATATCATTGTGTGGGGGAGTACAGTGGAAGAAGCATTTGAGAGAGGTGAGAGATACTGATACTGCTAGAAGCTGGCTTTGTTATCAAGAAGAGCAAAGTCAAGGGACCTGCCCGAGAGACCCAGTTCCTGGAAGTGAAATGGCAAGAAGGACGGCGCCAGATCCCCACTAGGTATCAACAAGATCACGGCGATGTCTCCACCAACCAGCAAAAAGGAAACACAAGCTTTCCTAGGTGCCATAGGTTTTTGGAGAATGCATATTCCTGAGTATAGCCAGATTGTGAGCCCTCTTTACCTGGTTACCCACAAGAAGAACGATTTTCACCGGGGCCCTGCGCAGCAGCAAGCCTTTGCCCAGATCAAGCAGGAGATCGCTCATGCTGTAGCCCTTGGCCCAGTCAGGACAGGCCCAGAGGTCAAGAATGTGTTCTACTCTGCAGCCGGGAACAATGGTTTGTCCTGCAACCTTTGGTAGAAGGTGCCTGATGAGACTCAAAGCCGACCACTGGGATTCTGGAGCCGAAGTTACAGAGGGTCTGAAGCCAGCTACAACAGAGAAGGAAATCTTGGCTGCCTATGAAGGAGTTCAAGCCACCCCGGAGGTGATTGGCACGGAAGCACAACTCCTCCTGGCACCCCGACTGCCGGTGCTGGGGTGGATGTTTAAAGGGAAGGTTCCTACTACCCACCATGCCACTGACGCCACATGGAGCAAATGGATTGCCCTCATCACTCAGGTCACCCGTATTAGAAAACTAAATCGCCCAGGGATTTTGGAGATAATTACAAGCTTGCCAGAAGGTGAAAACTTTGGTCTCACTGACAACGAGGAGCAGGTACAAGCAACAAGGGCTGAGGAAGCTCCACCATATAACCAACTACCAGCAGAGGAAACCCGCTACGCTCTTTTCACTGATGGCTCCTGTTGCATCGTAGGGATGAACCGGAAGTGGAAAGCAGCCGTATGGAGCCCCACCTGACAGGTTGCACAAGCTACTGAAGGAGAAGGTGGATCGAGCCAACTTGCTGAGCTCAAGGCCGTTCAGCTGGCCCTGGACATTGCTGAAAGGGAGAAGTGGCCAAAGCTCTACCTTTATACCGATTCGTGGATGGTAGCCAATGCTCTGTGGGGCTGGCTGGGAAGGTGGAGAAAGGCCAACTGGCAACGTAGAGGAAAACCAATCTGGGCTGCTGATATATGGAAAGACATTGCCTCTCGGGTGGAGAACCTAACGGTGAAAGTCCACCATGTAGATACCCATGTCCCAAAAAGTTGGGCTAATGAGGAGCACCGAAACAATGAGCAGGATCAGGCAGCAAGAATAGAGGTGTCAAAGATAGACTTAGATTGGCAACATAAGGGGGAGTTGTTCCCGGCTCGATGGGCTCATGATGCCTCAGGTCATCAGGGCAGAGATGCCACCTACAAGTGGGCACAAGACCGAGGGGTAGGTCTAACCATGGAAAATATTTCTTAGGTTATCCATGACTGTGAGACATGTGCTGCCATCAAACAGGCCAAGCAGGTGAAGCCCCTGTGGTATGGTGGGCGGTGGTCCAAGTACAAGTACGGGGAGGCCTGGCAGATTGACTACATCACGCTGCCCCAGACATGCCAAGACAAGCGCTACGTGCTGACCATGGTGGAAGCCACCACTGGATGGCTGGAGACATACCCTGTGCCTCATACCACTGCCCAAAACACCATCTTAGGCGTGGAAAAGCAGGTCCTGTGGAGGAGTGGCACACCTGAGAGAACTGAGTTTGACAACGGCATCCATTTCAAGAATGGCCTTATCAACACCTGGGCCAGAGAACATGGTATCGAATGGATATATCATATTCCCTATCATGCTCCAGCTGCTGGCAAAGTCGAACGGTGCAACAGACTCCTTAAGACTACCCTGAAAGCACTTGGTGAGGGAACATTTAGAAACTGTGAAATTAACCTGGCAAAAGCAACCTAGATGGTCAACACCCGAGGGTCCATCAATCGAGCTGGTCCTGCCCAGTCAGAATCCTTGTACACAGTGGATGGAGATAAAGTCCCTGAGGTACATATGATAGATATTTTAGGAAAAATTGTATAGATTAATCCCACCTCAGTCAAAGACAAACCCATCCATGGGATTGTTTTTGCTCAAGGGCCTGGTTACACTTGGTGGGTAATCCAGAAAGATGGGGAAACCTGTTGTGTACCACAGGGAAACCTGGTCTTAAGTGAAAACTGGGTGTAAGATTTCATTGTGATGCAGATGGAAATAGAATAAGGGGTGGATAATGTCCTGGCTTGTAAGATAAGCCTGTATTCTATTGCCATCTGTTGGAGGTTGGGCAGTTTTCTTATCTCTTCCAAGAACAATGTCTCCCTCAGGGGAGATCTCTTCTGTTAATGGGCCATTAATGACTCACTGCATGACTGGTGAAGTTACATCTTCCCATTGTGAGATGCTCCACCCAGAGGGAGGAGCCAAGCATCCCTACCTGCATAAAATCAGCATTTTTTGGGACATCAGAGCAGCCCCTTTGCTGGATTCCCAGAGGAGCAGCTTCTTTGCTGGATTCCCAGTGGAGCAGCTTCTTTCCCGCTGGATCCGCCGAGGAAGACCAGGCCCATCTACTCTATCACCAGACCTTCAGAGAAAACTACACCCTCCTACAGATCATCACTTCAGCAGCATTTCATCTGACACTCCAGGAGGAGCAGCCACCATTTAACTGGAGTATTACCAACACCCTGATCCTCAGGGTGTCAGGGTTCTGACTCTATCACTAGTTTTGTTTGTACTAATTACATTTTTTTTAATTTAGTTTTTTTTTTTTTTTCCCCTAGTAAAGAACTGTTACTTCCATTTTTGACCTGAGAGCCTTTCAATTTTGAAATTGTGGTAATTCGGAGGGAGGGGGTTTACCTTTTCCATTTCACAGGAGGGTCTTGCCTTCCTTCACAGACTCCTGTCTTTTCAAACCAAGACAACGTGAGAGAGAGTTTTCCTTCAATTTTTGTAATAACATCTCTGAGATCAGTGGAAACCTAGGTGCCACAACAATTTCTGCCTTCTGGGTGGTTATTTGTCCTTTCACATCCCTTCCTGAGCAGAGGGGTAACAGGGAGGAGATCATGTTCATTATCCACATTATCCATTATCCATGTGGGTTAAGGTTTCACAGCTGAAAGACCCTCACCTTTGCTGCTCAAAGCTCTTTGAAACAGAACAGAACATAACACAGCATTCCTTCAGGGGAGTGAAAATGCCAAAATCACTGTGTTTATTTGGAACTCTCAAGTTCAAAGAGTAAACACACAAGTGGGGAGCAGCTTGCTCACTTGGGGCATATGCCTGTTCTCCCTGTTCTCTCTGGCCCAGGTGTGTACCAGATGTCGGTGTCGGAAGCAGCTGTCCCAGGAGAGGAAGTGGGAAGAGTGAAGGCCAAAGATCCTGACATTGGGGAGAATGGCTTGGTAGCTTACAGCATCATTGATGGAGATGGCATGGACATGTTTGAAATCACCACAGATTATGAGACTCAGGAAGGGGTTGTGAAGCTTAAGAAGGTGAGTGATAACTACTGCTATATAGTGTTTTTTTGTTGCTAACAGAATATTTGGTAATAATCGATTACTACCTAAGCTAAAATTAGTAAATGCAAATTTCACTTAATTTTGCAAGGTGTGATTAACTCTTAATATTCCATTTCCCCATTAGCTGAATTGGAATGGAAGAAAATAACCAAGAAGAGTTACATAAATACTGTACAGTGGATTAGTTGCACAAACTAAATGAATTCATAATAAAAAGTCACGGTAAAATATGATGCCATCAGCTTCATTGTTAATGAAGTTTTGCCTAGTGCTGATAAGTAGCAGACATTCACTGTTGCTTTATGTTCAGTCTGAAAAGCCTCATGCCCTATAGTTTGAATTTTTCAGCTGTGCTTGTCCACAATAGTGTTCTGAAGGAGTCACAGGCTATGGGAAAAGCAGCAGAGGGGATTTCACACACAGCCCGTCAGCAGGAGCTTTGAAAGCATTATCAAATTAATTTTAAATTGCAAATTTCAGAACATAAATCATATTATTATGGAAGCATTATCATTTTGCCCTTTTTATCTTTGAGCTATTTATCTCTCTTGAAGATAATCAGAAGTCAAAGAAGAAGACCTGGTCAACTTCTGGTCAACCCTGCCCTGCCCTTTAGGGCAGACCGTTGGTGGGGGACCCAGAGGTCTCCTCTGCTCAGAACTGCCCTGGGTCAATTTCTGTCTCTGTTCTAGAGGTGGGAGTGGAATTTTTGTGTGTTTTGAAATGTGAGTGAGCTGTCACTCCACTTCACTGGTGTTAACATACTTTGTGAAATGTGGTTGGCACCTGAGTGATCATTTTGAGGTGCAACCCTGCAGCCACTTCATGCCCATGCAGGTGAAGAGGCGCCATGGCTTTGATCAAGCTCCCAAAAGGACTTGTGCCATGGGGCATTATTCCACCTTCTCTTTGGAAAGTGTTATGAGTTCTGTGGTGGGAAAGAACTGCAGGAATGAAAGCACTGCAAACCATCTTCGTATTTTCCCCACTACCTGAATAATTTAACTTATCAGTGTGCTATCTCATGGTGGACCCAGGAGCACTTCAAACCACATCCATGGGGAATGCCTGCCAGCCTGGATAAAGCCAGGCCTCTTGTGGGAGCCCCTTTCCCATCCATTGCACTTTTGTGCTGCCTGGAAGGTTGGATGGAGACAAAATTTGTGTTTCCAGTACAGATGATTGATACAGCAAGCAAAGAGCAAGACCAGGACTCTGTGGTGATATTTTGAGTGCCTTCCTATGCTGCTCCATACATAGAATGTAGCTCCTTCCATTTGAGTCTTTATGTTTTTAAATACACACATTTCAGTCCAAGCTCGCTGACAGACGCTCACCTTTGTTCGATGTCATTGAACACTAGGGCACTGCCTGCTGCTCTTACAGCCTGGTTTCCCTGACTCTGGAATGCCCTGTCCTCTTGTTTCTCACAGACCTTAGATTATGAAAGCAAAAAGTCCTACAGCCTGAAGGTGGAGGCAGCCAATGTCCACATTGACCCCAAGTTCATCAGCAATGGGCCCTTCAAGGACACGGTGACAGTGAAAATAACAGTGGAAGATGCTGATGAGCCACCAGTGTTTTTGAAGCCAAGTTACATTTTTGAAGTACAGGAAAATGCAGCATCTGGTACTGTGGTTGGAAAAGTACATGCCAAAGACCCGGATGCTGCCAACAGTGCCCTAAGGTTTGCTGGATTTCCTGTTTCCTTCTGAGCATTGGCTTTTGGAATGGTTAGGCAAGTTCTGAAGACAGTGTGACAGATCTACAGACACCCAGAATATTGAAAGTTTAACCATCTAGCATTGTTTTTGTGCCTGTTCCACAAGCTGCCAGTTTCTCAAAGCCTGTATCACACTACAGCTATGTCAAATTAAAATACACTTAAGGGAATCTTTGGTAAACTCTATTCTAAATTATATTTTCCACAAATATCTTGTACTGTTATCACAGCATGGATGTTTCTCAACATATCAAAGTCTAAGATATAGATTATGGATTGGGCTGGGCAATTGTTAAGTGTTAATTGTTAAAGACAAGCCCCCACAGGCCCCTACTTTCTGCAGTTATGTTGGATCGTCTTGGAATCACAGACTCATGGAATGGTTTGGGCTGGAAAGACCTTAAGGTTCATCCATTCCTACCCCCTGCCATGAGCAGGGACACCTTCCACTGTCCCAGGCTGCTCCAAGCCCCAATGTCCAACCTGGCCTTGGACACTGCCAGGAGCAGCCACAGCTTCTCGGGGCAACGTGTGGCAGGGTCTCCCTGCCCTCATAGTAAAGAATTCTTATATTATAATAGCCTTCTATTAGTTTATTTTATTTTTCATGTTCTCAACGTAACTTAAATTATGAAGACCTCTTTTGTGGGTATACTTAACATTTAAAATAATTTCAATGTGAAGTCATGAAAGTCAGAGCTGTATAAAGCTGTACAAATGTGCAGAACGTGGATAATTGATAAAGTGGTATGATCAATTAATATTCCGAATAAACCAAAGATTGGAAGACTTAAAAGATCAACAAGATTAATATGAAACAGAAGATAAAAAATATATCTCAGTAGATACTTTTATCATGTTTTAGAAGAGAAGAAAATGAAGAGTGTATTAGGGCTTTGATATAGAGACTTCAAAGACCAGCATTTTCACTTATTACAAACATTCTGATGTACTGTTTTTCTAAATGTAGAAACCACCCAGGTGATTCTCCTTTTAAAAGAACACATATCGTCCTTTTGATAATGATATTGAGGGTGACAATAGGTGTACTACTTAGAATTATTTAGAAATAATAATTATATAGAACAAATCTGGATGCATGAAACTCCTAAGTTTGTCTTTCCTCTAATTACTGACTTTCAATCTTCTTTAGATATTCAATTGATCGACACACCGACCTTGAAAGATATTTTGTTATTAATGCAGAAGATGGCAATATCAAGACAATAAAGGCTTTGGATAGGGAAGAAATGGCTTGGCATAATATCTCTGTCTTTGCAGTTGAAGTCCGTGAGTATTTCACTGAGGTGTTTTAGAATCAGTGGTATGAATCTTGTAATCCTCCAATTGTCTGAGTTTGATAAACTGCAAGAAATCTCAGCAGAAATACCTCAGCATATTTGATCTTTCCCATATTTGATCTTTCTTTGGATGCAGCTGGGAACTGTTTTTTTCTTTTGAGGGGTTTTCCTGCTTCTGTCTCATCTCAGTGTTGCCTCTCCTGCAGACAAACAGCACCAGGAAGCCAAAGTTCCCGTTGCAATCAAGGTCATTGACGTCAATGACAACGCTCCCAAGTTTGCGGCTGCCTATGAAGCCTTTGTGTGTGAGAATGCCCGAAGCAACCAGGTATGGCCTGCTCAGCACATCCTGTGGCCAGCATCTTCCTTGTTCTCACCACCTCCCTCTTCCCATCACCTCCCTCTGCCCACCACCACCCTGTGCCCACCATCTTCCCTGTGCCACCACCTTCTTCTGCCCACCATCCTCACCTGGCCCACCTTCCCTGTGCCCACCACCTTTCTCTGTCCACTGCTTTGTGCCCACCATCTTCCTGTTCCAACGACCTTCCTGTTCCTACCATCTTCCTGTGCCCAACACCTTCACTGTTCCCAACACGTACTGTTCCCACCGCTTCCTCTAGGCCTACCATCTTCCCTTTTCCCACCACCTTCCCTGTTCCCCTCACCTCCCTGCACACACAGCTCTTCCCTCAGGGCATTAACCCAAGTTTGTCCTATCAGCTCCAATGAGAGGGAATAAATGAACATTTGTTTTGAGGTTTTTACCAGAAAGCCTTGAGCACCCAGAAAGGCACTTTATTTCTGGACTGCTATCAGCAGTTATCCAGTCCTTTGTGCATGGAGTGGGATTGGTGTTGGCTGGGAGTACCTGCCAGCACAGGGCCAGTGGAGCTGGGGGCAGCTTTCCCAGTTGTGAGACTGGTTTGGTTATTACAGAAATACTCAGTGTCTTACAGGAAGAATCCCAGTGCAGTGCTTGTAGAGCTTAGCCAACAGATTTATTCCTGGCAATCTATGAGGAAGAGAGGTTAGGATCATAGAGAAATGCAGCTCTGCACATGATCTGTGCCTTTGCAGTCAGTGTAGCAGTTTAAAAGAGACTTTCTCAGCTGCTGAGTTTTCTGCAGAATTTTATTTAATCTGCTGTGTTACCATTAACACATATTTGTGTATAAGAATGTTGAAGGTGTGTTCTTTTACAGCTGTAATTCTGGGGTTGTTAATGCAATAGTAATTAAAGATTGCGTGTTGTAGTTTGCAGTTGGCTCTGTGTTTCTAATTGCTTATATTTGTATTTGAGGTGGCTTCTGCTATTTTACAATCCTTACTCAAGGGCTGTCTCAGAATGCTGCTTGTATGTGATGTACCCAGAGAAGGAGCTGTTTGTTTACTGGTGCTTTTCTTTTGCAGCAATTTATTACAATTAGCGCTGATGACAAGGATGACTCAGCCAATGGACCAAGATTTATCTTCAGTTTACCACCTGAAATTATTCATAATCCAAATTTTACACTCAGAGACAACAGAGGTTTGTGTTAAGATTCCCATTCTACCAGAATCCAACAAAATGAGAAAGTAGAACTAATGGCCAATGTAATGTTATGCAAAAGCATTGTCATTAACTTTGGCAGAGTGTCTTTCTCCAAGATTTAGGGGAGGAAGGCAAAAACATACAGCTGAGATGCAAGGATGTTCCTGGGAAAGTGAGATGTTTGTTAACTCATGACGCTGTTGAGGCAGGACGGGAATGAAGAGACTGAGTCAGAAGGTTGAGAGAGTAAAACTCTGATTTATTTCAAAATGCATCTCTCTTTATACAGATCTTCGTCCAGACCAATTCCTTTGGTCCTGAAGTGAACACCATTGGTGCACAGTGCATGACACACAGTGGTAGAACTTAACTATAAACAATGTGAACAAGAGAGATAAAGGATCTTATTTACCTTCTTTTCCAACAGATTCCCAGGCTTCTGCCTGGTTAGAAACTTTCTGTTTCTCTTTTTGACTGAATCTGGGACCTACATTCTCACTTGAATTTTCTTGAACGCATATTTTAAATTACATAATAATAACAAACAGGAAGAATCCACTATCATTTTATCTCCCAGGAAGAGGGCAAAACCACTGCCAAACACTCAGTAAATGGAATTGGCAGATTTCCTTGATTTAGACAAACCTAAAACTATCTGAGAAAGCATAAATCATTAGGCTGCTTGTATTTGTTCACCACTGTGCCTGCCAGCTTTTGTAAATTATGGATCATAAGAGACATGGGCTAGATTCCCAATGGAATAAAATCAGTGCCCAGTGCAGGAAATGAAATGGGGATTTGTGCTGTGGAACATACCTGTGCTGGCTGTCTCAGGATCTGGATATCCTGATCCCTTTGCCAATCTGTTATTCACAAAATAGAGCTTTGCACTCTGATGGCGAGATGTAAAAGTAATTTGTAAGCAAAAAACCTCAGGCCTGGGTGAGTGTCAAAATTCAATTGATCACAACATAATAACATCAGTGACCTGAACTTGCCAGAGGCTGAGGGAGCCAGAGGAAATGGGCAAACTGGGAAAAAAACCAAAAAAAACAGGTTTGGCCATTATACATATTTATTCAATTTGTTTCATTATGTTCTGATTCAATGTTAATTTTTTATTTCCCTTCACAGGGCAAAAACTCTTTCAGCTTCTAAGGAATTGGTTTTGATTAGTAAGCTTTAATGTTTGAAGGAAACTTGACTGTTTTCTGAAAAGTAAAACTTGGTTGAACTGGCCTAAATAATGAATCCAAGAGTGCCAGAAGTATTACTGATCAAAGTAATACTGTTGCCTGGTGCTTGATGTTTGTACATACATAGCAACTCCTAATGGTGCCAGTGCAGGGCATATATTTAAAGTAGTAAAACACAAGTTTTGAAAAATTCATGGGTGTATTTTTAGAGAGGAGTAAATAAGCACGTATTCTTTGCTTGAGACCCAGAGGCCAAGTTTTGCTATAAAATACATTTTATGGTCACTACATCAAACTGAAAATAGATTATATTTTATAAACTAGCAAAGGAAGTGCAGCTCAGAGTGGAGATACTCTGAGTTGTATTATGGTTCCTGACTCCAGCTAATCCCACTCATCCTTCATTTCCATAAACTGACAAATTTGTTACTGACAAAATTCACCCAGATAAAAATGTGTTGTAGTTGAAATTATTATGTCAGTTTAATATAAAGTTTCTAAATGACAATAATGCAAAAGGTTATTTCAAGAAGATAGGATTAAGAGATTGAATCTTCCCACATAATTTTCTTTTTGTGAAATAAATAGTCCGGGAAAATTAATTCATTTCCATCCTTTCTTTCCCTCATTTTGTTCAATCCTCAGTGCAATTATATTGTTAATTTACATATTCTTGTGAGTTTTTAAAAGTTATACTTGAACAAACTAAAAAATTTAAAATTCTGTGTACTCCCATATAAAAAAAACTTCTTAGGGAGAGTGTGTTACCATTTGCAAGTCAAATAATGTCCATGGTCATTCAAAGTTGTTTTTTTCAGTGGTAAGTCTGAGTATTCTATAAGCCATGCCACAGCTTTCAGAGGGAATTGCTACTTTCAGAGAAAAATGGCTTTATTAACTATGGAGAATAGTTAATGAAAATTTCAATGTTTGGGCCTATTACAGAATTTTAAAGTGAATACAGTCCCATAATTATCATTTAATAGAGTTTCTTTTTACCAGCTCCTGAAAGTAATCACATATTGCAGTAATCCAAAAAAGCATAATCACGTTCTACATCCTATTAATAGCCCACTGTGTTACCAAGTCTTTAGCTGAGCCCATCTCCCATGGAAAACATAAGATAATGGCTTAGTCCATGCTGGTATAAAGCACAGAATTACTTTTGCACTGTTTCCTTATATTATAGCTCATAAACAAACAGCACTGTCTGCCCAGGCTCTGCTCAGTTCTGCTCCCAATGAAGTCAGGCCTTCAAAACAGCAGCAGAGGCTCGTGGCACTTCACAGCAAAGAGGCAGATTTTGAGTACATGGATTTCCTGCTTTTGACCCTGCTGGGTCCCGTGCTGAAATGCCCTTTCCTTGAGCTCCCTCAGCCCAGCATTACTGGGATGGCTGCAATCCCAAATTCACACTATAGAGATTTACAGAGCCTAAAATTAAACTTGTGAGCCCCAAAAATCAGTGACTAAAGTCTACTTTTAAAATTCAAACATGTGCTTCACACTTTTTCAGCAAGAAAATTTTAAAACACACAAACAATCAAGTCACAGGATTTTGCCATGGATTATCCACAGTGGTTGTCACTCCTGGTAAGGTAATGATTTTAGACAGCTGGACCCCTGAAATTGTTTCATTTTCTAGCTGAATCAGCCCTCACACCTCATACAGGTGATAAAGTTCACCCTGCAGTCAGCTCCTGTAATCTAGAATTCTCCTTACATGACCTATGTGCTAACAAGCCCCCAAAAACTAAGCTGCATTTCCCTATGCACACAGGAAAAAAATGGAAATAATCAATAAGATCACCAGAGAAAAAGACAAAAATCAAGGGTCAGAGAGATCAGTATAAGTATCACCAAGAATAATGCAATTTTTGCTTCTAATTGTGAAGATTTCATGGAAAGCACAGGGAATCTTTGCCTGCAACATCTTTGAATATTGGATAGCCAAGGCAATAATAGCTGGAAAAATGTGATATTTTGGGAATGGCCTTAAGATGACTGTTCTTTTCCTTTTTGTGTTAACCCCCATTGTGTTCATTAGGACTGATAGTCAAGTAGCTCCTGTATGTGTTAAGTAACAGTTTTAAGCTGGTATTGACATTTAATTTCTGTTGGCTTAAAAAATGTCATTTTACCAGGATTATAGCTCTACTCCTGGGCCTTGAAAATAATAAAAAAGCAAGGATGAGAATATTAGCTGGGATTATATGTTATCTTTTTTCTAGGTAAGAAAGGGGGCTTTTTCCTCTTATGGACATTATGTTTCTTCTAAATATGAGAAGTGAACATAAACAGTAAAAGGAAAAGTTGAAAAAATTACCTTTTAGACTGGATGTATTGTAGTCCTTTTTAAACTTTAGCCAGGCATGTTGATTGGATTTTTCTTTTTAAAAATTTATGTTAAACCAAAAATCACTTCCCATTAAAACAGGTAAATCAACCATTGGATCAAAATCAGTTTTTTTTAGTATAAGTGACTGCAGTGGACCAGGCCAGTCTGTATAACAGCTGAATAATTTGCTGTCCTTTTCTTATTTTTAACTAGGAATGCTATTTCAGCTGACAAAGGCAAGAAAAATAAAATATATTATAAGAAATGTATAGCCAAAGACTATATATACTAATAGTTATTGTCATTACTTGCACATTGCCTTTGCAGCCTTGAGGCAGCTGTAGCCCAGCCCCCTGTAAATGTTCCTATTTTTTGCCACAAGAATAATCTGCCGTGTTGTGGTTTTTCATTTAATGGAGCAGATCTTGGTTATCCCATTGAGGAAATTAATTATTAAGTGCATTTTGGAGGACTCTGGGGAATATTTTATTCTGGATCAAAATATTAGTTTAAGTTAGCTAATAGGTTAATAGATACTAGATGTTGTATTCCTATTTGCACCAAAGTGTTACAAGTCCATTAATTTAAAGTGCTAACATAAGGCTTTTGTCATGCAGACATTGATATCACCAAGATCCTGTAAAAAAATTGTGCCTCAAAGTTTAGATAGTGCATGTAAACATTTAGGAGATTAGTAGGACTCTCAGGGAGACACGGGACACCTCCAAGAGGCACAAGTAATGAACAATCAGGTCTTTATCAGTGTCTCTGTCCTTAGCAAGTGTGACATTGTGTAAAGGAGAAGTTGAGAAGCTCCTTTCTACCCGGTTGTTGTTTTCGTGAAACTCAACACCAAAAAGCAACAGTTCTGTCACACCCAGGGGGCCATTCAGGGCACCAGGGGTGTGGGCTGGCAGACAGGGGCAGATACGGGGGATGGATTCATTTGGTGTGTAACAAACAGCTCCAGTTTAAATAGTCCTTTTTTCTGGTGAAGTTCCTGGGAGAGTCAATCTGTGCAAACATCCTCCTCATGCCATAGATTCACCAAATTTGGGGGTAGTTTCAGACCTTGTCCTACATCAGGGGCACTGCCTGCAAGGGTGGTTAATGCAAGGCAAGAACACTTCTCTTTGGATATAATTTATTCACAGATTTCCATGGAAATCACAGTGATTAGATCATTAGGAGAGGTTTTGTGGTTTGCATTATTAAATTCTGGGATTTATGCTGACTCTTCAACAGGAAACGATTAATCTGCAGAAGCCTGAGGCAGCAGTAAAGTGGATACCTTTGGAGATGAACAGCCCTCCCTCAGCAGATAAAAGAACTGGTCTTTTTTTCCCCCTTTATGTTATACAGTGAAAAATAAAGAACATAGCAGGCCAGGAAAGGTTGTATGGACTAAATCTTCAGTATAAACTGGCTTTTGAAGGTCTGAAAACCACGGATGTGAATACTTCACTTTATTTACTTTGGGATGTTTACAACAGTTATAAACTTTGGTTTAGGCTGAGCTGAGAGAGAGGGGAGGGGCACAGGGGAGCTCTGTTGGTGCTTCCCTGAGAGCAGGAAGCACAGGCTGCCTCAGCCCAGGGTGTCATCTCACACTGTCCCCTTTCCAAGGTTTAAGCCAGAGGAAGTATGCAGGACCATCCAAAATGTCCTGTGCTGAGATGGCAGCTCATTTTCTGTCCCCTGCACCATGGCAGGTCACTTCTTGTGAGGACAGTGGGAATAGAGTTACAGCAATACTGCCAGGAGTTGGACTCTTGGATCCCTGTGGTTCCCTTCCAACTCAGGGCATTTTTGATTTTGTGATTTAACTCTTCCTCACATCCGTGTGATACAAAATGTGCCCAGACATACTGTGCATGTATGATCAAGCTCTCTGAATTCTGGCTTTGGAAGTTTGGGTGAAAACCAGATTCTGATAAAACGCTGTTACCTTCAGCATTTGTTACTGAAACAACAAGGCTCAAATTTGCTCATACACAGAAAATATTGGCTTTTTTTATGGTGGGAGTCTCATTATCAGAGCCCATTTGGGGACAGTGTCTACCATGCTTTTATATGTGACACCAAGAACACATACGGGAGATATGGGTTTTACCCCTCCATTGAAAACTTTAATTCTGGAGGGACACTAAAACCAGATCAGACAGTAATAAGAAGGTCCAGTCATTTGGGTAGAAAAAACTATTGTGAATTTCTCAGGAAGGTACAGATACTAAAACGTGCTATCAGACAGAGATTATCTGTGTTGCTTGTGTTAATTAAAGAATTAAAACTGAGTGTGGTGCTATATTAATTAAATATAATAATGTAATTGCTGTTGTGTCACTAGAAAAGCAGCACTTTCCACTGGTTTATTGTAGAAATAACTCTAAAGCCAAAGAAAATTGAGAGTCTTTGCAGCGAGATAATTTCCTTTTAAACATTGGCTAGGAGGACAACCCCGTGGAAGAATTAATGATGATTCTCTGTCTTCTTCAACCAGATAACACAGCGAGTGTGCTGGTCAGACGGGAAGGGTTCAGTCGCCAGAAGCAGGATTTGTACCTCCTCCCCATCGTGATCAGCGACGGCGGCGTGCCCCCGCTGAGCAGCACCAACACGCTGACCATCCGTGTGTGTGGCTGCGACGGCAGCGGCTCCCTGCTCTCCTGCAATGCCGAGGCCTATGTCCTCAATGCGGGGCTCAGCACCGGTGCCCTCATCGCCATCCTGGCCTGCATTGTCATTCTCTTAGGTGAAAAATGTTCCTTCCTTGCTGCTTGGCTGGGCTTGTGTTAAAAAAAAATATTGCCCTCAGCTCCAAGATGGATAAATGAATCTGAATTTTTTAGCCTTTATTTTTATAGGGAGTGTTGATCTGCCTGGCTGTGAGAGGATCTGGGGTGAGCTCAGTGTGGCCTTGCAGGGCCTGAAGGAGCTGCAGGAAAGATGGAGAGAGACAATTGAAAAGGGATGGGGGAACAGGACACAGGGAATGGCTCCCACTGCCAGAGGGCAGGGCTGGATGGGATGTTGGGAATTAGGAATTGTTCCCTGGCAGGGTGGGCAGGCCCTGGCACAGGTGCCCAGAGCAGTTGTGGCTGCCCCTGGATCCCTGGCAGTGCCCAAGGCCAGGTTGGACACTGGGACTTGGAGCAGCCTGGGAGAATCTAAAGTATCCGTGGCAGGGGGTGGATACTTTATTTTATAGAAATTTGAAGTGAGAATGCAAAACAAATACGTCTTTGGAGGTGTTGCTTAAAAAATTCCATTTTAATGGAAATGACACTTTGGAATTAGAGTTAAGCTTTGGGTATATAGGAGAGGATAAAGATTCATCTTTGTTTTGTTGCAGATATTCATATGCTTGGGCTGCTCAAAGGCAGTGTCACAGTGTTCTGCAGTACTTGGGGCCCCACAAGCACTTCCCTTGAATTAGTGTCGCAGTAATGAGCCATTAGTAACAGCCCTGGCATGCAGCTCAGACAGAAAGCCTCAGATCAGTGTGTTTAATTCTGTGTACAAACATCTCTGCTTTTTCCTAGCAAGGAGCACTAAAAGTGCAGAAGTTTGCAACAATCCATCAGAAAAGCGGAGGGCTTGGGAATGCAATAATTACTTACAAAGGAGCTGCTGTTTGACAGTGCGGTCTAACCCGCATTTTTTTTTTCCCCAGTCATTGTCGTGCTGTTTGTAACCCTGAAGAGGCAGAAGAAAGAGCCCCTGATCGTGTTTGAGGAGGAAGATGTGCGGGAGAACATCATCACGTACGATGATGAGGGCGGAGGTGAGGAGGACACGGAGGCGTTTGACATCGCCACGCTGCAGAACCCCGACGGCATCAACGGCTTCATGCCCCGCAAGGACATCAAGCCCGAGTACCAGTACCTGCCCAGGCCGGGGCTGCGGCCCGCACCCAACAGCGTGGATGTGGATGATTTCATCAACACCAGGATACAGGAGGCTGACAACGACCCCACTGCCCCTCCCTATGACTCCATCCAGATCTATGGCTACGAGGGCAGGGGCTCCGTGGCTGGGTCCCTCAGCTCCTTGGAGTCAGCAACAACAGATTCTGACTTGGACTACGACTATCTACAAAACTGGGGACCTCGATTTAAGAAACTTGCAGACTTGTATGGCTCCAAAGACACTTTCGATGATGATTCTTAACAATAAAGTTTAAGATTTGGCCTTAAGAACTGTGTCCGAAGTTCTGAAGAATCCAGAGGAAATGTAAGCAGGTATTTTTTTAAAAATCAAGAGAAATCTCATTTAAACATTTAAGTTTGACAGAGAGGATTCCTTTAATTAAAAGGACACGAAAGTGGTAAATACTGTGAAGTACCTTCTCCTACAAAAGGCAAATCTGGAAGTCGGCTGCCAGCTTCACTGAAGGAAAAAACCCACTTAAGAAATGCGAAATATTTAAATGAAGGAAAATGCTAAAAGCAAATCTAAAAATAAGGGAAATCTTTTATGTGTTATGAACATCTAAATCTTTTATGTCAGAGAAGCTTCCACAAATTAGAAAAGACAACAGTTCTGAGCTGTAATTTCGCCTTAAACTATGGACACTCTATATGGAAGTGCATTTTTAAACTTGAAATATATAATATTCAGCCAGCTTAAACCCATATGGTGTATGTACAGTACAATGTACAATTACTATGTCTCTTGAGCATCAAACTTGTTACTGCTGATTCTTGTAAATCTTTTTGCTTATTCTTTCATCTTAAACTAATACGTGCCAGATATAAAAACTCTGTCTTGTTCGGTGGAAGGCACCCTATTTCTATGTCATTTTTAATGTATCTATTTGTACAATTTTAAAATTCTTATTTTAGTATACATACAAATATCAGTATTCTGACATGTAAGAAATGTTACAGCATCACACTTATATTTTATGAACATTGTACTGTTGCTTTAATATGTGCTTCAATATAAGAAGCAGACTTTGAAATAAACTGATTCTTTTTTAATTCTTGTTCTGGTTATTAAGCATATAAGGAAAAACATAGTGTTTCTAATGTCCCATTTATAGTTCTGACTAATTTACTACAATTGTGACCTTTTAATAGCCTTATTTATTATGTGTTTGTAGTTGGTTTGTTGCCTTGTTAAGTGATTATTTAAAAATCAAGTACATTTTACAAATGTTTTTTAGATTAAAACAAATATAACGTCTGGTGAACATTTTGTACCCTCTCTACAGCTTGTGGCTGCTCCCAGAACACAGTAAGAATCATCATATAGTCCTACTGTGTGTTCTGGATTAAATTGAGTGTAATACTTTTCAATATGTCCCATGTGATATACATTTATCTTGTATCTTAGAGATTCCCGAGGCTTCAGGAGTGACTTTGTGGGTGGACAGGTGTACTCTGAGCTTACACTTTACTCCAGCCTTGCTGAGCTTCTGCAGGTTCTAGAGGCTGAAATCTGACCCAGTTTAGCTGTGACTTCCCTAAGGACTGTTCTACCTGACAATTACCTTACTTGAATAGTAATTGAGATTTTGGTACTTAATTCCTATTTTTCTTTTTTTTTTCTTTTTTTTTTTTTTGGTTGTTTTTTTTTTTTTGGGGGGGGGGAGTTGTTTGGGGTTTTTTTCTAATTTCCAGTAGAATAGCATCATCTGCAGATAGGGAGATATTTTAATTTGTGACAACAGAAATACAGAATTGCTTTCAGAATTGTTCTTCGTAATGCATGTTTTTAATCCAAAAAGGAATCTAGAACTTTTTTTCTTTTAAGTATTAGTTCAGAAGGAGCAAGGGATTGGGATATGTTCTGCACATCAACATTTTCTGCATCTGCGTACAGCTGTACCTCTGCTGAGTTCAATATAGTTGGTTGTTTAGGGTCAGAGATCAGCAGCTGCAATATGGGAAGAGGCAATAAATAGAAATTAACTACATTTTCCTACATTAGTTTTACAGACCCTATCCTTCATTTGCAGTCAGGTACCAAACTGCTTGATCTGAGAGGAAAACTGATTTGTTGGTGTGTTGCTTTTCTGAAGATCCCCCCCATATATGTAATTAGATTAAAATTTAACTCCTTAAAATGATGACTGATGTTTCAGCTCTATATCCATAACATATTCACTTGTCCCATTATATCCCTATGTTTTATAAGGCAGAGTTTGCTAAATTAGCAGATTTGCTCTATAATGTTTATTGTAATATTTCACTTTATTATAGCTGTATGCATTCTATATAATTCTATAGTTTATTATTAACTTGATTCAAATTTCTTTGGTTGTTGATTTTTCTGTTTATAATCCAAAGAATATTTTGCTAGATTTGCACATATCTTCATTATAAATTTAAATAAACATTAAAAAAAAGAGAGAAAAGAAATGAGTATCACATTGAAATAAAATTTTAAAAAACGTAATTTGTAGGACTCCATCCTCATTGATGCTATCTGGATTTATTTCACTTTTGAGCAAGTTTTAGAATTAATAACTGCATTTTCTAAATTTTTATGTTTAATTTTTAAGAAGGACATTGTCAACTACATTTTTTAATAGTTTCATATGCTTTGAGTTTTAGTCTCTATTGTTTGTAGCACTCTCGTAGATGCTTGGAAATAAATTTTTTTTCTGTGCTGGTTTTGTCCTTTTTCATTTGATTATTTTTCCGCTTCTCAGTGAACATGCAATTATGGTAGTGCTTTTTTAAGTTAGGCTTGCTAATCTCAGCCAAGGCCAGCCCTGAAATGCTGGGAATTACCTTCACTCCAGACTGCTGGCAGCACCTTGGACGAGCAGCGCATTCTGGCACCATGAGATATTGCTTTGCGTTGAACTTCACCACGGCACTTGTAAGAGCCTCGGGTCTTTAATCTGAGCTTGGTAAAACCCAGCCCATCATGGCAGCTCCGAGTTAGACCCAACACACTCAAGAAGTCTGTGGGCCATAGGCTGCAGCATTCCCAAAAATCTGGGCCACCTGGGAAAGGATTCACGCACTCCAGTTACTTAAGCGCAGTGGCATTGCCTTCCCCAAAAACAGAGCCTCACATCCAGGGAAGACAATTGAAAGGTTAATTATAACCTCAGTGGGTCTGGAGAAAACCCTAACCACAAGGAGGAATTCCTCAGCTGAGCCGGGTAAGGCAGGGGACAGTGGCAAGTGAAGGTGGTGCTTTGGCCAGTTTTGCTTCTTGCAAGTCTTGCCTGAGGATCATTTGAGGGGCTACAACAATGACCCTCCAAACACCATCAGTAACAGACAGCCTGACCTTACCAGAGGGATTTTTTTAGTGAGCTGAGCCAATCCTGAACTGCAACTGGCAGAACTGCTCAGCTCCTGGTCTAGCTGGCTGTCACCAGAAGAGCAGAAGGCCAAGGTGCCACGGTGTCTCTGCAGTGCTTTGGAACATCCTTTCTCCTCCTTGCAAGAAGCAATTAGGGAAGAAAGTGCAGGGCTGCTTGCTAAGGGAGCTCTCCCAACTTGCACTGATAGGGAAGGGGAGGGGTTTTTTGGGAATTCTCAGATCTCCTCTGCCGTGTTCCTGCCACAATGTCAAGCAGTCTTTGATACTATGTTAAAGGGTACAAGCTTGTAAGCTCACCACCAGCATTTTTGTGATCTTGGGCAAGATTCTGCCCCAGAGACTGCTACAACTCAGATGAGAAAAGCTTTTTAAAGAGCTTGCAGTTTCTGTTGGCTCCATGTTGTTGAATGACTGGAAAAATAAAATGCTGAAGTTTACCGTGTTGCTGCTGATAAGCTCAGAGGTAAAATGAACAGTAGGAATTTAAATAAAGCCGACAAAGGGACAATCTTAGGGACCCAAAAGCATGGAATTCTTGTATGTCTTCCCCATCTAGCTGCATTGTCAGAATTACTTTTGTAATGAATGGGTCAGTAAGCAAAAATTCAGGTAGGATTTGTGCAAGTTTTTCCTTTGGCCTTTGATCTAAATACTGAGCTACTAACCAAAACTGATTAATTGGCATCAGAATCACATTCTGTATCAAGGGGAAAAAAGAAAAAAAGAAAAAGAAAAAGAAAAAGAAAAAGAAGAAGAAAAAGAAAAAGAAAAAGAAGAAGAAAAAGAAAAAGAAAAAGAAAAAGAAAAAGAAAAAGAAAAAGAAAAAGAAAAAGAAAAAGAAAAAGAAAAAGAAAAAGAAAAAGAAAAAGAAAAAGAAAAAGAAAAAGAAAAAGAAAAAAAGAAAAAGAAAATTATGAGAGAGAGAGAAAAGCAAAAGGAATGGCTCGGGAAAGGGACTGAGTGAGCTTTTCAGGGAGTGAACTGCAGGTCTCTGGAGCTCTATTATTGTTTCACTCTTATAGCTTGAGACTGGAGATCAACCATCTTGACCCAGTTCCATTTCCTGCATGCAAGTGCCCAAGTTTTGCATTATTTATTATCATTGATTTCTGTGTTTGATAAGAAAGGCCTTTTCAAACCTGACTGACATGGACTGCTACAATTACTCAAGCCATTAAAAAATTTTAGCCCACTCCAATTCATGGATTCATAGTAATTTGAAAAACTTTTTCTTGTATTTCTGCATGAAATCTTGGACCTTGGCTGCTCACCAACTCTAGATCTCTGTTACTCCCTCCCTTAATGAGCTGCAAATCCCACATCCACAGTGGGTGTGTCCTGCCCTGTCCCACAGGGCAGGGGCAGAAGCTGCAGCAGCCCTGCCAAGGGAACTTCATGTGTGTACACACACAGGGGACTCTGCTGATGCCCCAGACCTCTTTCTCCTGCTGGGAGGATGTGCATGTTGGGGATAGCTCCTGATCCATGGCAGGGGAGTGGTCTGCAGAGAGTATGGAGCAGTTCATGCTTCCCCATGAAAAGAAAATGAGAAAGAGGGAGAGAAAGAGGGAGAGAAAGAGGGAGAGGAAAAGGAGAGAAATAGGGAGATACTTGCTTGGACTGTGAGTGACTCTCAGAACTCCTTCCAGGTCAGGCAAAGAGTCTTTCAGACTTCCCAATGAAGCCAGTTTACCCGGGGCAGGGAATTGAACCTGAGATTTTCAAAGTCCTTGTGAGTTCTTTTAACTGCCAAACTCAAAATCTGATACTTTCCCCCTCCCTTTTGTTTTCTGTGCTTGTTTAGTCCATTTGCAGTAGTTCATAACTGCATCAGGAAGAGCAACAGCTGAGACACCAACCAGGTTTGTGGATAAAGCATTCCATGGCTGGGGGAAAACTGCTCTGGAGTGGCAAATTTATAGCTGGTTGTGATAGGGATACAATTATTGTCTTCTACCCCAAGCTGCTAAGAGATGGAATAGCCAGCCGCATCTCTTGTTTTCTGCATTTCTTCTTCCTTTTGTATTTGTAAAATCAGGACCAATGCTGATTGTTCAGCTATCCAAGCTAGGAGAAGACTTTGTCTTGAGTCCGCTTTGCTATGGCTGTTTGGCAGACTCTTCTTCAAAGGGTTGCTCTTTTAAAATAAAACAAAATGAAAGCTTAAAAGTTTGGCCTTTAGTGACTTTAAAACTAGAAAGTTAAAAATAATCCCCAAAAAAGTTACCCTGTAGTGTTTTTTAATGATTCAATTTTAATTGAATTTTAGGGCATGCCTTGCATTTTTGGTGATTAGTGAAAGGGTCTCAAACTTTGCAACTGCTTTGGACTGAGGTTACTGATTGCTTTCCCTTTTTGTTCTGCTTCCAAACAAGGGAAAAACATGTTTATTTTAGCTCAACAAATCCATATGCTGTTGTACAGACCTAGCCGCAAGTGAAGGCTTTGTTTTGTTGTTTTTGTCTTCTTTTCCAAACAAAATCATTCCATGAGTCCATGACTCACTGCGTTGGCTGCCAAGGCAAATTTCCTGCAGTTCTGTCTCCAGCAGGACATGCAGACACACCACTCCTCTCTCTTGCTGAATATGAAACTCTTCTGTATTGTTCTGTGTGTTATATGAGGGCTTTAGGGGCTGAGGTTGGGGATTTTGGTTGTTTTTTGTGATATATGATATCACATGATAGGGGGGTTGGATTTTTCCACCAGTGTTTTGGAGCTGTGATGTTTTTACTTCCAAAATTACAAAATTGGCTTTCATGCTGTGCTCAATGTCCTGTCTCTGGGTGGTAAGGAGCAGTTTTTCAGGGAGTACTAAACTCCCTCCTGCTTGGCAGGGTATCTCTAGAAAGCCCCATTGTTCTCCTGCTGCCAACACTGCCCTTCCTTGCAGGAGCCCATTCTCCCTGCTGCAGCCCTAGCTCACATTTTCCTTCTTATTATTAATGCACTGGAGAAAGTCATCATTAATCAAATGCAAGCACATTTAGCAAAGTTCAATGTGTATGAAAAATTTATGTCAACCTTTAGGCTTTATGAAAGTCCCAAGGCTTCACTTAATAAGTTCCATAATGACTTACTGTTAATGGACAATTCACGTTATCTCTTTGAGGTCTGCTGGGCCTTTCAGGAACATTTTCTGTTATTGATTCTAGACCTGCTGTATGTTAGCCAGAAATAATAACAAAACTGTTGTTTATATTCTTCACTTTCTAAAATGGAAAGTTGGATGCCCTAAAGTGTACCAACCCCAGAGAACATTATTTGCTCTCCTGTTATGTGTCTCTAGCACCTAGTGCTACAATGAATGAAAGGGTAGCTGTTTATTTGGGCTGGCAGAAGCTCTGGGAAATGACTGGAAATTTGATAAATCTTGTCCACTGATTTAGCAGAAATCTACGCTTCAAAAGCTGTCCTCATCCAGCCATCCTTCATCCTTGCTAAGAGTCTTAGAGAAGCTCAGGTACTGAATGGCCCCAAGTTCTGCAATGTTGTTCACTAATGAATCATAATTAATCTCAGACATTTAATTTCTATCAGAGTTTTTTCTGGGTAAAAAGCCTTGGAAAGTCTCCTGACATCCATGAACTGCCCATTTCTATGGCTTTATACAATGTTCCAGCATTGTATAAAAGTTTTTCACTAAGCACAGTCTCTCAGGATTGTTCAGTTCTCATAATTGTATTATTTTGTAGAGCCTGGATCCTGTGTACACACTCTAGCATGGTGTTTACTACTGTGAGTAAATGGTAGCACTCAGTATAGTCAGTGTAATGAGCTAGGACTGCTGGAATCCAAGTGCTCCCACGCTCCTGGAAGCTGCTGTGTCATACTGTGTTTAAACATCATAAAATGAAGCAATATAGACAATCTGTGTGCCCACCCAGGCTGCCACTATGCTGCACATTACTCTGGAGTGACTGGTGTCACTAACCATTCCTTTCATGAGGAAAATTCCTCCAATAACACCTAAGTCCCCCACTAAGAACATCTAGAAAGGCAGATGTTTTCTCATGGCTACCCAAAGAGAACTGACTATTTCACTCATCTAAATAAAAATACACAACTGTAGTAAGAGTAAAAACAACAACAACAACAAAAAAAAAAAACAAAAACAAAAACAAAAAAAAAACCCAAAAAAAAACAACCAAAAAACCACCAAATACATAGGAGCTACTTTTCAATGTTTTGAAAAAGAAAGAAAAAATCAGGAGAAATTTGTTGTATTGAGAGACACTGGAAATCTCCAGCAAGGTCAGCCTCAACTGTCCAGCCACTGTATCAAAGTATCACAGAATGACTGGGGTTGAAGGGGCCTTGAGGAAGGTCCTATTCCCACACTGTGCTGTGCCCAGGGACGCATTTCACCAGACCGGGTTGCCCAGAGCCCCTGCCCAACCTGGCCTTGGGCATTTCCAGCACACAGATCAAAACAGGATCTCTTTTTTCTTTCTTGCAGCCCTTACCTCCCCTTTCCTATGACACCTCCAAGTGAGAGCAGCAAGGTCAGCATTCTCCCACAAGACACAGAGCCATCCTACAGAGCACAGAGCCATCCTTCAGAGCACAGGGATATCCTACAGAGCACAGAACCGTCCTACAGAGCACAGGGATATCCTACAGAGCACAGAGCCATCCTTCAGAGCACAGGGATATCCTACAGAGCACAGAGATATCCTACAGTGCACAGGGATATCCTACAGAGCACAGGGATATCTTACAGTGCACAGGGATATCTTACAGAGCACAGGGATATCTTACAGTGCACAGGGATATCCTACAGAGCACAGAGCCGTCCTACAGAGCACAGGGATATCCTACAGAGCACAGAAACATCCTACAGAGCACAGAGATATCCTACAGAGCACAGAGATATCCTACAGTGCACAGGGATATCCTACAGAGCACAGGGATATCTTACAGTGCACAGGGATATCCTACAGAGCACAGAGCCGTCCTACAGAGCACAGGGATATCCTACAGAGCACAGAAACATCCTACAGAGCACAGAGATATCCTACAGAACACTGAGTTACAGCTGCCCCAAAGGCATGGACCTGGGCCATGGCTTGTGCTGTGCCAAATGGTTCATTGTAAAATCCCCTAAATTAAATCCATTATGTGTCTTTTGCATCAGCAGCTTCAGGTTCCTGATGCTGGACCAGTGGCTGGGTTAGGGAGAAGTGGACAGGTAGGTTCAGAAGTCTGCCTGCTGCTTTTCAAGTGAGATCACAGTGTTCACAAGCTATTTACTGACAAACTCTTTAAGGAATTAAAAGCTGTGCATAACCCTGAATATTCCAAGAGGGTTATTGCTGGCAAAGTGCTCTCAGCCTCAGCAGATAATCAGAACTTTTAGCAAAAAACCCCTTTGCTATTAACTCTACCTCAAGATAAAAAGGGCATCTGTACTTGACTGTAATAAAAAGCTGGTGCAAAATGTCTGCATGGTAATAACAGAGACCACAATTTTAATGAGAGTTGGGAAAAAAGAAAGAGTAGAATTTCTGATTTTTTATTTGCCCTTGGTGGATTATGAGATGAAAATAAAGTCCCTGCTTTTTTTAGCATGGAGGTCAGCATGGAGTCATGCTAATAAAAGAGCATTAGACTCACAGTGCACCTACAAAACTCAGAGCCTAAACCAGATGTAGGAAGCCAGATGCCAGCAATTCACTGCAGACATGGTCCCTTCCCACCATGGGTTTCAGAGGTGAGCCAGACCCAGGAGCAGTTGACTGCTCTGTTTGTTGGTGCTGTGGGAGTTGCTGGAATCATTTGTCTCCACCAGCCCAGGTTATTTCCTTTCCTGTGACCTCCCTCACATCCTGCCGTTGTCATTGTCCTCTGCTCCCAGTTTGTGCTGGCTGCACACTCTGAGGGCAACATTTATGAAATATCCCTGGGAATCACAAGCTGGAATAGCCACTGATGGACAAGAGCTGCAGGGCTGCCTGCCCAGTGGATGGGACACCTGGGCTGCCCTGGCAGCAGTGGAGGTGAGCCAATGTAGAGCTGCATCTTCCAAGAGAATGATGTGCTGTGACCACACCACCTTGCAGCCAGAAAAAAACAGCTTTTCATTTGGGGAGTCAGGAAACAGACGGATAGAAGCATTTCTAAGGAAGGGATCCTGCCTGTAAATGCCAGACAACAGGGGAAGTAGGAGGAGCTCCGCTTAAACCATCCTGGTCTCCCTGAGCTTTACTCTTTGTCTTGAAAACTATTTCAGAGAAGAGTGGGAGGAGGAAAGATTCAGGCAAAGGGCTTTTGGTCTGATTGGCTCAATGCCCCATGGGGCAAGAAATCAAAGCCAACAAGGCATGCGAGATAATCTGAGTATGTGTGAGGGAGTGAGAGAGACTCAGGCCTCAGTGCTTACCTCAGCCACCACTTTGATGCATGGCCATGACGGAGACTCAGCTCCAGAGCACAGCTGAGGGCACACACAGCCATGGTAGTAGGTTGGTTTCTGTACCACAGGAAAGGGCTGCTCTACACCCTGGTGAGTGGGACCAGCTCCATTGATAGGCCCTGCAGGTCTGTTGAGGGTGCAACATTTGAAAGAATCCAGATCCCTGCTGACTTCAAATGTTACCTTGCAGCTCTTAAAATCCCTTTCTTTCACAAGCCCTTTGATCTTTAAGAATGACAGACACCTGCAAACTTTCATCCCCTCTCTGCTGGGTTACTTCCCAACCCTCTTGTGCTCTGGGGCTCAGCCCATCACTGCTGTCTGAACAGAGAGTCAGGCAGGTCAGAAAACCAAAAGCAGGATCAATCTTTCCAGTCCTTAGTTCAGGAAAGCTTCCATGCCCACAGTGGAATGCTAGGGAAGCAGCGTTCAGCTGGAAGAAGGCTCTTGTTCCCAACTGGCCAAATTCAGAGTTATTTATCTGGCAAAGACTTTCCATCTCTCTCAGAAACTTCCAAATTAGTCTGTCAGGTTGAATCCCATCATAACTTAAACTCAGAAGACTGCAATGTTTGTGGTGTTTTCTTAGCTCTGAGTTCTGACATGTGAGCTCTTCCTGTCCTCCAGATTCTCCAGGCAAAACCCAATGTACTTTTTTTGCTCTACTCATGCTATTCACAACAAAGGTTACATGCTCAATTTGTTTAGATTTGTTGTTGTTGTTGTTGTTGTTGTTGTTGTTTTCCCTGAAATATGGTGTTTTCTTTCTTGATCTCTTTTAGATTCCATTTAAAATGTGTTCTGTTTGCCACCCTGAGCACTCTATAAATATCCCTGCCACAAACATCCACAACTCAGTGTATTCTCTCTCTTAAGAAAGTTTAATTTGTTTCAGTTAAAGATCAGTGTTGTCATAGAGGAGCAGAATATCACCCTCACCTGTTTAATGAATAAACGGGGCAAATACTAAATCATTGCTCACTTCTGCAGGTCACTCTGGTTCACTTGCGGGAGCTGCAAGGAGCATGGGGATTGACTGTGAGGGCAAAGTTCTTGAAGTTTAGGGCCCTTATCCACTAGAAATATGGTCAGATCAACCAGTGGAGTTACTCTAGGGAGAAAGGTGGCCATATGCAAATTTAATGCAGAATGGCCTTGCCCTGCCAAGGAAAAGAGAAAGAAAACCTCTGGAGAAAGAAAACCACAGAGGTTTTCTGGGGCTGCCAGTACATATTATTCAACTTGCATTAACTCTCTTAAGAACAATCCAGAGAATTGAATTTGGATTCTTGCTGCAAAGCTAAACTTCAACCCATCTATTTTCCATCCCAGACAATGGATAGGCTGAAATTTTTGCAACAAGATATTTACTAGGAATTGAAGGTTTGAATAGCGTTTACCTCAAAACCTGGTGCATCTTTGCTGCATCAGGGCTGTATTTTAGGGGAGATCTTTGAGTTCCGACTTCTCCTGGCTGTATTTGAACACTGCCTAAGATGATTCAAGAGTTCTGCTCGACAAATGGGTGTTGTGATCCAAGGCCCATCTGGCTTGTTCTGGAGTATGTAAAGGTCAGTTCTTCTGTTAATAGAACTCATACAAATACTTCCCTGCCATCTGAGAACGTTCCTTCTCATTCAGATTGGCAGCCATTCCCCCCCCCCCCCCAACAATCTGGAATCTCCTCCCAGCGTGGGCTGTTGAAGTGGGGATGATCACAGTTTTAAAATCAAAGGTTGAGTGCTTCTGTTGAGTTATACTTGGAACCAAACATGTTCTGTACAGTGAGAACATCCCATATGGAAAGGACATATGTGTTGGAGACAATAATACATAAATAGTGAATACAATTTTATATAACCCTTACATTCTTATGACTCTTACATATAATTCTCTAATGAGACAGGTGAAATAGATTACTTCTATACTGATATTTAGGTCCATCTGTTGAAAGCTTACACAATAAATAGGGAGTTTTAAAGACAGTTTTAGCTGTACATAATTTTTCAAACAATTGCACTGGCATAACTTTAAAGCCCTGTTGGGCTGACCTTACACAATAACCGGAGATAGCACTGAAACCTCACACTAAAGATCTGCCTTGGACAGACACACACACAAACATCCATAATTTGTCAAATATAAATTATTTAGACTATTTTTCCCTGTTTTCTTTTTTTTTTTACAAAGAACATCAAGTTTTGCAGAAATAAAGCAGGCAAAAAAGTTTCAGCAAAAAGGTAGAGCTAAAATGAAGAGAATCCTGGCAATAGGTTTGTTATGGAATGTCAGCATTGCTCAGGGGCTGAGCTGTGGGAGTTGGCAGGATCATGGATAACCACGTCCATTCATCACTGATCCTGCCCTAAGAAAACCCATCCCAGTGTAGAAGATGCCTGAGCCTGGGTGGGGAGGAGGGGGGTAAAACTCAGTTTACAGATGGTCAGTGAAGACCTGTTAGCACTTGGCAGCCAAATTCTCTCAGGAGCCTGAGACAATTTTCCCATCCTTCTCCTGTCCTCCTCAGGCCCAGCATCAGCCCCCACAGAGGAGCCTGAGCACTGAGGTGTCTGTTTAAAGCAGGAAAGGGACAACATAATGACATTTCTGCTTATTTGAAAGGAGATAAAATAGGGGTTTTGCCTAAGAAGTTATAGTCATTTTATGAACTTGCATTACCAAGTTTCAGAAGTCAGGGAACAGTGATGATGCATTTCATGCTCACATTGTTAGCTGCATTTTTTTTTTTCCTCATCACCAACATATTGCTTCATAGAACTTTGGGAAATATTTGTTTTCCCTCTAATGACTAAAACTAGTTTTGCTGAAAAAAATATTCTTCTGATTTTTCATCTCTCTGGGTTTTTTTTCCCTTTTTTCATTTTTGTGTCAGTAAATAAAAACACTGACATTGTCTGGTGAGAACCTTTTGGGAAGGGAATCTGGGATAGATTTTATTCTCTTAACATATGTTCCCTGTAAATTAATCACCTATGAGATGAAGAACCTAATGGTTTGTGGTCATGCAGTATTAAGGCACATTAAGCACTGAAATGGAGCTGCCTTTTTTCCAGCACTGCTCTGATAACCAACAAGCCTCATTAAAAAAATCCACATTCTTATTCTATGTTTTTTCATATATCTGATTAAAAATTAGCTCAGTGGTCTAATTGAGCTTGGTGCCAATGGCTTATAAAAGAACCATTTAAAAGACTTCAAAGCTCTTTGGTGACTAGTGGAGGCTTCAAAAGACCCTAAATTTGGTGTCCTTTTTTCCCAAAGCATTTCCCAACATTCTCCCTGTACAAGGATCTGTGCTCCATGAACCTTTCTGAAAGGTTCATGGGAAATTTCTTGGGAAATTAAGCAATTTTCTATTTGCTTTGTTATTTGTTTTTGTCAAAATAATCCAAAATACTGTGAAATAAACTGGGTGAAAAAAAAATCCTACAATGAATTCCAATGGCCAAAGGCCACGCTATTCTTTAATAGTAGTTTAACTATTAATAGTATTTATTATTATATATATATATATAAAATAATAATAAACTAATTAATAGTAGTTTAACATTGCAGCATTGGAATTTTTTAATCAGGATGACCAAACTGAACTGCACTCAGGAATGAGGGTACTTCTCACCCATCAAGTGATTCCTTAATCAACAATTCTGCAGCTTTACATCCCTGAGAAACAAAAAAAAATCTGACTTCTTCCTAAGCTTACAGACTGACTTACCTAGAAAACACTTCAGTGATTTTTTATAGCAATCTTATTACAACCATTATGGACACAGGCAGGCCTTTACACAAGTTTAGTGGGGATTTTCACGCTGTCCAAAAATCAAAGAGCAAATTTCTATAGGTTCCCTGTACCAGCCATTAGAAAAGCTATGGGGAAGGGCTGCAAATAGCCTTCTTGCACCCTCCTCTTCAGCTCTCAGTGTGCCAGCTCTTATCCAGCCTTCTTCTGTATCACTGAATATTTATCAATTAATTATTTACTTGTCTATTGAATTTCACACTGGATGATTTAATGAGCAGAAATGGTAAAGCAATAAGCCAATGAACCAAATAAAAGAATTTCCTGGAAGCCACCCAAGCTGGATGCAACATTTTACTCACTGTGATGATGACCCTTCATTCTTACCACACTTTTGAGCCCTGCAGGGAGGAGCTGCCACTCAAAGATGCACAGAATTCCTGCGGCCCTCAGAGCAGGCATGACTGAAACTGCAAGTCATCCTGTGCATTAATCTGTTATATCTTTCCCTTTAAAAATATTCAGAAATTCTCTGAGGCTCCTTCCACAAGTCATTTCAAGTAAAAAATTTGCTTTGCTTTTTTTTTTTTTTTAAATTTAATGTACATTGACTCACTCTGACACATGTGCACAGAACCTTAGGTTTCCAACAGATTACTGCATCTTTTGGCAGCCTTCAACTATTAGACTGCTTGTGTTTTTATAGCACAGACTAATGGTATTGATAGCCCTTAAACATTGCTCCTATAGCAACTGCTGAATTTTTAGGGTACTCCAAGGAAAGTGGAATTTGAACATCAAGAGTGAGAATTAACTGGTTATTGAAGAAGTTTGAATTTGTATGGAGAGAAAAGAGAGAAAAGAGAGAAAAGAGAGAAAAGAGAGAAAAGAGGGAAAAGAGAGAAGGGAGGAAGGGACGAAGGGAGGAAGGAAGGAAGGAAAGAAGGAAGGAGGGAGGGAGGGAGGTCATGTTTATCATGACTGGCATAACAGATTCTCCAAATACCCATTTCTCTTCCCAGCCCTCACATTCTAAAGCTGCTGCATGACTGGTTCTGCCTCTCTTGAACACCACCAGACTGAATATCATTGTGGATGTGTCTTCAGATTTCTCTATTTCTCATTCTTTGTTTCTTTCTTTCTTTCTTGGCTACAGAGAAAAGGAAAACTGACTCTAAAGGCTCTTAAAAAAAAGACCCTACATTTATAATTGTTTAAAATTTGGGGTTTTCATCTCAGCAGTTTAGTAGGTCTGACTCACTGCTTTTATCTCTTGGGGATGGCAGTTTGGGAAGCAGATTTCATTACAATAAAAGAACAGGTGCCATTCATATTCTTAATTTTTTTTTTTTTTTTAATATCACTGCATAACATGCATCTGTCTCACTGCTACTACACAAAACAGAAGCCCTGACAACTATTTACTGATCATTCCACACCATTTTTCATAAGAGCAGGACTGTTCCCCTGTTCTGGTCCAACCCTAATTAACAGAGCAATAGCATCTCTGTAACATTGTGCAATTCCTATTTTAAATAATGCTCAGTGTCTACCACTGCCCTTTTCTGTCAAAGTGTTACTGTGTGCTTTGGCACAAAGAAATCTGCATTTCTATATCTTCTACCAATTTCACAAAGGTTTTATAAGGCTTAATGAATGGAAAATGCTTTGAAAAGCTGTAGATAAAAGGCAATTTTGAAGGCAGTCATTAGTAGTAAATACCCTCATCAAAATTTCCCTGGCTAATCCTCTCTGCTCTGGCTGTGCAGGCAGTGCTGACAGACCATTTCTCCAAGGTTATTCTGATGCCACCTCACAGACAAGCACCCTGAATGTCACTTATATTCACAACCCTGCTGGCACCAGTGTCACTCAGCTTAGGTTAAATTGTGCCACCTTAACACCACAGAGCAATAGAAAAAAAAGAAAAAAAAAATCTTGGACTTTCTATGAGTCCCACCATTAAAACTAATATTGTGTAACTGGAATCAACTGCTTCAATTGATAGCAATATATGGCTTCATTTTTTAGTCACAGCCTTTCCATTTGAAAGCTTGCTGACATATGGGTTCCCACTGGTGCTGTAATTACACTATGCGTAAAAGTCATCATTAGTTTAAAATGTGGAGGTGCTTTATATATATATATATATATATAAAATGAACATTCTTGGTTACAAGCGCTTTTCTTCCAGCATCAATGGCTCTCATTCATTGTGTTTCCAGTTCCACCCTAGCTACTCCAAGGGCCAGTTCCAGGCTGACATCACCAGGGGTTTGCAGGGTACAATGCCCCTCTCTAAAGCATTAAGATTAAGTTTTTGCCTGATGATGTTGAGGCAGGACAGTGTGAACTGACTCCACTTCAGAAGGCGAGAGAGTAAAACTCTGATTTATTTCAAATACACTGCTCTTTTATAGAGAGTATCATGCAGACCTGTTCTATTGGTCTTAAAGTAAAAGCATCTCACACCATTGGTGTGCAGTGAATGATGCTCAGTGGCAGAACTTATCTAGAAACAATGTGAACAACAAGAAAGATAAAGAATTATTTACATTCTTTCTCAGCTGTTTCCCAGTCTTCTGCGTGGTTAGAAACCTTCGTTTTCTCTCTGACTGAATTGAGAATACCGACATTTGCCTTGCTTTTCATTAATTAAAAATAAAAAAAACATAGGTTTGTAAGAAAAATATTTTTAAAGTTTGGGAGGTGGACAACTATGTATTTGAAGCTTTTACTTTGATCTCCACTGAACACTTCATTTTGGATTTCAGTATTTCAACACTTTTGTACAGTTCAAAGGGAACATTTACCTGAATTTTAAATAAACTTCCAAATGAAATCTTATGCAAATAGGAGCAGTGAGATATGTTTAAAATCTGTCAAAAAGAAATGTTTTGATTTTTGTAAAGCATTGTGTTTGGCTTTTTTGGGGGCCATGAATACTTTGATGAAAGCAATATGTGATTGGAAAATGCCTATCAATGCCTGTATTTGTCACACAGCTCCAGTAATCTGTTTTGGGCGAGCATCTGACAGCTGTGGGTCTTGCAGATCCTCTAAACATTTTGTATCCTCAGACAGCCACTTTAACTCTTAGTACAGACCCCCACACCTGGCCACATTTCCAAAGGGGCACTGGAGAGGCACCAAGATTACTCAGATCAGAGCAATGGAGTTGGGACTATTTGTCTTCCCTCATCATCCTACTAGATACCTATGAAAGACCTGGAGATCTTAAAATATTTGGGCCTGAGTAAAGATGGAAAAGAATCTTTTTATTGAGCTACACAAGGTCTCATGAAGGTCTCTGTCTTTTTACCTATTATGTATGAAATTATTTTTACCAGTCATTTTTATTTATTCTCTCCTCAGGCAACTTCTATTTGGTGAGCAAAGCACCAGATCAATTGTTTTCTTGTGCTCCTGTGATGCCTGATGGTGTCACCAAAACTGCAGGAAAAACAAAAACTCTCCAACAACATTTTTAGAGTTAGAAAATCTAAACATTTTTCGTGTTAGGCATTATTTTATTCTGGCCAGGATGTTGTTCTGACCAGGACATGCAACAGAAATAATTTTATCCACACTTGGCCCGTGTTGTGCAGAGAAAATCACACCATGATACATGATTTTTACCAGATTTTTCACGTATTTTATACAGTCAAAATCCATAGAAATTCATTGGTTCAATGTTCATTGGTCCCAAGTTGCCCAGTTCTTAATATTTGGTTTCCTATTGCATACAGATCCTCTGATACTAATTACTTTCTTCTTTCTCTTTGTCAAACCACTCTTCTCTCTCTTTTTTGACTGTGCCAGCAATGTTTGGAGCTGATGGTCATTGATGGTTGTTATCTTTTGCTACTTGAGATGTTCAGGTCAGACCTCGCCTGGTGGAACAGTCCTCTGAAAAGAAACCTCAATTCCGTTCCCATGGTGCAAAGGTGAGCAAAACTGACTAAAGTTACTTAAAAAGCTTTTAAACTTTACATCAATTCCAGCAATGATGTGACACTTGTGAAGGCCTGGATGCAGCCTGGAGTTCTGAGTCAGTTGTGAATTTGGAAAGCTACTTGGGGCCACGTCAAGAGTTTTACTCACGCATTCTATCTTCCAAGGTCTTCCAATGATGCTTCCCTGAAGTAGTCTCGAAGTTGTTCAGACTCTGGTTGTTTTCTATTCTCTTTGCTGTATTAACAGTTATTTCTGGAAGGCACTTGGCTGTTGGTCAGACTCATTTTCTGTGTTGTGGAGAGGATTGAAGCAGCCGGGCTGAGGGAATGGAGTGCTCCTGCAGCAGGGAAGGCTGTGCCAAAGGATGTCACACACAGCCGCCAGCACAGCTCGCTGTGTATCCCACGGAGCTCTCTGAGCCTCCCCTGCAAGTGGCTGTGGGACTGGGAATGTTCCTGATTCATCCTCTCTGTGCAGTATTTTCCCTGGGTTAACTCAGTCTAGGATGCGCCCTCGGTTCGCTGAGCCACAGGAACGCTCCTGTGGTTGCCAGAGATCTCTTTTCAGTCGAGTGCTGCTGTTTGCTTTAGTGCACAGCTCCCTAAATCTTCACCCAGCCCCTTGCCGCTCACTTGGAGCATTGACCCAGCCCACACAACCCTCCTGGGAGCACCCAGCCATCCCAGCTCCGCCCTCCAGCACAGTCACCCACATCTCTTTCCCGGACCCACACACTCCGTTTCCAGCCTGCCTGGGCTGGGGATGCTCTCACACCAGCACAGCACAACCGAAATCCATTTGACCAGATTTCACACGGTACAGCCAAGTACAATCCCCTTAGCCAGTCATTATTGCTGTATTAATTATGGCAATCAGCCTACTCAGTCTGACCTAATTATAATTAGCTTATCCTTTTATTTCCAAACCTCTTCCCTAGTGAGACAGTACTTTTAAGATTTTTAAACTAGCAAAAGTCCCCTCACAGAGTTGCTTTTCAGGTGTAACAACCTTGACGTTAAAGGCCCAAGTCCGTGAGAGAGGCATGGCCAGATCTCACAGAAGGTGAGAAGGAGATGCTTTCTCTTACCTGAGGAATTACAAACCTTCATTCTTAAACTACTTCACTGTTGTAGGGCATTTAGTGGGATTAAAAAAAATATCTATAGGCACCAAAATGCCCATTTGCCCAATAAAAATACCTCTTTAATTCCTTTTTCAAAATCTTGTGCTTTTGCATTAGAATGCTGCCTCTCAGAAGTGAGCATGGCACAGATTTTAGTGCCCACTTATGCCCAGAAGCAAATAAGATTATTATATCCTCTGGACATAATTTGACACCAAAATGTTAAAAATTATTTTCTTACAGTGAAAAAATGCAATATTTTTATTTTTGCTACTTCAGGCAGGAAAGACTTCCTGTTTGCCTCTTGCCTCCAATTAGAAGTAACTAGTCCTCACCAGAAAGACAGACTTCATATGAAACTGTGTTGCTTCCCAAGTTTATGTTTTGCTGCTGTCATTTAGGAAATGAGTACTGCACACATGAGTGTTGTGGGATCTGTGGTGTGGGATCTCTCAGGAATAACACACTTATATGGAGTGGATGGTGTGTCCTTGTAGCCTCAAAAGGTCACTCCAAATGACTCTTCCAATAAAACCTCCTTGAGGACCTTTCTAAATCCTTCTTCCTGACCCAAAGAAATCATTTTTCCTTGAGTTCCTGGAGGTGATTTTCAGTTGTGGCCATACCTCTATGCCAAGCAGGATATCCCTGACATTTTTGCCATTTTCCTGCAGTTCTCTCTCCATGACCACCAGTTAATAGAGGCTCTTGTGGAAGAAAGCCCTCATGGGTTTTTAGGCATTTCCCACCCACATCTGGGAGATGTTGTAAGTATTTCCCTCTCCAGACTCCATGCTAAGCACAACTTTATACTGTCATACCCTGAAAGACCTCGTCCCCTTACTTTTCCCACTAACAATGATGCAGTTAAAGCCATTCAGTGATGTCACCCTATGATCATTATGAAAAAATCCCCATTCCAAGGATTTGTGCTCCTGGCTCATTCACACTAATACAAAGTACTCCCACATGTGTCAAAATTTCCTACTTTGAATCTGACTAAGTCTAAGCTCATTAAAGCAAATTTATTTTTCCCCTCCAATGACTTTCAGGTTTTGTGAATCAATCGCTGTTTACAGAATTCTCCCAAGGCTGCCTCATGTCTTGCCTTGCAAACAACATTTGCAAAGTTTAAAGCCACATTTCTTTCTATGCAGGGCATTTACAGATAGTTAGATCTGTAAAAAAAAAAAAAGAAAAACACAACAAAAAAAAACACCCCTACTTGATCTGTACCAGGAATTCTAACCAGAGTCTGAGGAAAAGATAAAGTTACTCTAAAATGCATTTTTTCAGTTTTGTGGAGCATGTGTTTCTGGACTCTTCACATGGCATGGCACTGGGATAAATGTATGAGTGAGCAATGCAAATTCCTTCACTCTGTTCTGCCTTACATGGAAGAAATGTCTCTGGGACATGGAAACTGCCTGGTTACAGTAGATGTTTTGTGCCAATTATCACAAATAGCTTACATTTCCAGAACAAGCTACTCTAACCAACCTATCTGAATTTTCCTGTACCCCTGCAGTGTGAGCATTATTTTAGCTAAATACTGGAATCTTAGATGTACTGGATGTATTGGTGATACTGCTGGGATAGAGAAATGAGTTTCATTCAGAATGGCAAATTATAGAATCATAGAATGCGTTGGGTTGGAAGGGACTTAAAGTTCACCTCATTCCACCCCTGCATGGCAAGGACACCTCCCACTACCCCCGACTGCTCCCAGCCCCAGTGTCCAACTTGGCCTTGGGCACTGCCAGGGATCCAGGGGCAGCCTCAGCTGCTCTGGGCACCTGTGCCAGGGCCTGCCCACCCTGCCAGGGAACAATTCCTAATTCCCAATATCCCATCTAGCCCTGCCCTCCAGCACTGGGAGCCATTCCCTGTGTCCTGGCACTGCAGTTCCTGAGGAATTGTCCCTCTCTGTGTTCCCTGCAGCCCCTGGAAGGGGCTGTGAGCTCTCCACACAACTTCTCCTGTCCAGGCTGAGCAGCCCCAGCTCTCCCAGCCTGGCTCCACAAGGGAGGTGCTTCAGTCCCCTCAGCACCTCTGAGGCCTCACCTGGACTTGCTCCAACAGTTCCATGTCCTTCTTATGTTCGGACACTAGAACTGTTCACAGGTGGCAACACCCCAGCCCAGGTGGCATCTCAGGATAGCAGAGTAAAGGGGGAAAATCCGCTCCCTCACTTGCTGTCCAAAGTATGGTGTATTTTGGCAGCAAAAAAAGAAAAAAACAAACCCTCCTTTTACAAGCCCTCTGTCATGGATGATAAATTAAACTATACTTTATAAAAAAACCCAAAGCTTGACACACTTTAAGCTTCATTTCTCTGTGGATTCTTGTTCTTGCTTTTTTTCTAACTCTCTCACATCATCTGTCTTGTCTCTTGTTTTTGCCTGAGTACTACAAAATGCACCTTCACTCTCTGGCTCCCCTTTGCAGCCCATTATCCTGTCCCAGAGGGAGCTGCTGCCTTTCTCCAACTCCTTGCAGGAATTCCTGCATGCTACCAACCTTTGCCTGCCTTGCACAAAGCACTGCTCCTGGTCTGTCTCTCATCTCTCTGATCCAGGCAGAGGTGTCAGAGGGTCTCAGGGAGCCAGAGAGTGAAGGAGCGCAAACAGCACAAACAGCTTTTACCACCAATATCTTTCATAGATCCTCTAACCTGATTGATGGTAATACTGAGAATTAAATATTTACGGCTTATGGGCATGGGGAAGTTTTGAAATGCATATTTTAAATCTTTATGAGAGGAGCAATGTCAAGGCATGTCAGAAGCTTCGCACAGTGGTTGGAGAAGGAGTTCTGTCTCCATTGTCTGCTGTTTCCTTCCTTCTTCATTCCTTCCCCATTCTTTCATTATTTTAAATAAAGAACACATTCAGGAAGTGGAAAACAATGTAGATAAAAATCCCAGAAAGGAGAAATAGAAGACAGAAGCTGTCTTATGCTTTTTGTCTATTTAATCATTAGAAATAAAGAAACAACCTGTCATGTTTCACTTTGCTGAAGGTAAGCCAAGGCAGGAACTATGTATATATCACAATAATGAATAATTTACTATGACCATATTATCCAGGGCTATGATCTCATGCTCTCCTCCTCTTCCCACAACAAATGGAAGTTCCCACCATGTCTGCTACCTTGTGGCTGGAAGATCCATAGATGTAAATGGACAAACATCTATTAGCAGATCAATCCTGCTCCCTTCCATCAGCAGGCATCCTCTACAAGTGTCAAACATGCTGGAGGAAGTTTTAGCCTCACACCTTTAAAAACTCACATGAGGTCCTTATGGCTTTTGGGATCTTAATGCATTTTAGGATTTTCAGCCAAGTAGGCCAATTTCAGTGTTCTGAACTGTGTTTTGGTGCAGATACTGCCTTCCATCCTAAACAAGCCAAACTCTCCTATTAATTCTGTTTGAGACCTTAATGACAGCAAAGAAGTACTTGGGCAAGGTTAAAGTGTGTTTCATTCCCTCAGAAGATTAGTGACATTTCTATAATCTAAAATGTGAAGTCCTCTATATCCCAGATATGAAACCTGACAGCATAATTTTTTATTCCCATTCTAACAATTTGCATGGGTGAGCGTTCTCAGGATTAGTTGCATAGTTCAAAAATGTCCAGGGCTTGTTTGGGATTAACAGACTAAAGAAACAAGATATTTCTAAATTAAACTGCTGGGGTTTAAGGAATGTTTCCTTAATGGGTCATCACAACCTTTATTCCTGACTGAATGGAGTTTTCTAAACAACACTGTTTTGAGAAAGCCTTTTCATGCCAGCTAAAAATACAAAGTATTTGGCTGCATGATCTACAAAAATCAAACAAGAAAACACTATTGAAAATACGAATTTTCTTCAGTGCAGGCCAGCATAAAGCCTGTGCCCTACATGAGTGCTCCTGGCAGCTCTTCAGAAAGGCTGATTTCATGTAAAATTATGAATTTAGACCTAAAATACCAAGTATATTAATTGATTGCTTCCATTGGTACCGTCAGTTTTCTTGTTCACCACTTTCTTGATCTGAGACTAAACTTCAAAAAGGGAACTCACGAAACTAAACAGCAGTGTCTGAATTGAGGTTTGGTGGCACCTGGGACCTCTGAAAAGACAATGTACAACTGAGCCATTAATTATTATTTATAAATTAAGGCCTCACCAGTCAAGAGCATGGTTGCTTTGAATGCAGCACACTCCCTTCTATTGGGGTTCAAATTGCATCTCCATCCACAGCCTTTGATCATTCCATGAAAGAAATCTGAACAAGCTTTCTGCATAACCAAGAAATCATTTTGCAGTTCTGAGTTCTCCATCCCCAAGGTCCCTGCAGGGCCTGCTGTGTCCAATTCATGGTCCGTGGAGATCTCCTTTTCCAGCATTTCAGACATTGTTTTGGAAGAAGGCTTCCAGCACTTGCTTATCTACAGAATGACGGCCCATTGGGCACCAACAGCAGCTCCTTGGGAGACCCCCATCTTTTCAGGAAGGGTAAATAGTAGCACCAGCTTAACCATAACATTTACTTGTAAAGAGAGCATTATCTGAGCTATTCCTGGTTTGGGTAGGCTCTTTTTAAACATCAACATTCCACCAGGGAAGTCTGGTTTTAATATAGGCAGACAGGCAATGCCAAAACCATAACAACAACAAGGAGAGCAGTCCCAGATTTATCATCATGTGAACACAGCCAGGTTCCATGGTTAGTCAGTCAGCAGGGCATTTAAAACTGGACTTTCAGCATCACATATTATGGGCCTGGTCCTGAGATTAGAGAATTGTGACCCATCTCCCTGGGAGCCCAATATCAGGAGTCAGATCCCCCTCTTTGTGTCTGGTTGAGATCCACAATGGAGCTGATCTCCAGAGCTGGCAGAACCAGAGGGAAATGGAGACATGAGGGAATGACTAACTAAGCAAATTTGTGAATCAGAAATGGTAATGAATATGCTTATCTAGTACATTCAAAGGTTGAATAGAGTGTCTGATGTCACATTACTTAAGAAAAAAATCTAGCTAAATCTTCCCTCCGGTTCAAATATTCTCACATAATATTATCATCCTCAAAACATTTAGCTATTTACTACAGTATTCATAAATACAGATATGTGCCTTAAATTACATCTATTAGAAAACTGTGGGGTTCTATGTGATTACAACTTTCTATAGAACCTAATCAGAGATGAGATTAAGGGGAGTTCAATAACCTCTGCAGCTGATTTTCAAGTCCTGCTTTGAAGCAGCCAGGGTCAGGTTTTAAATCACAAACATCAGTTTTGTCACTGATTTGAATCAAGTCAAGTCTTAAACACATGAGAATTAAGATAATCTGGGTTTAGGGCCACAAGTTTACTGAGAACATCAAGTTGTATAAACTTTCAGCTTAGAGTTTTGATATTCACCCTGCATCCTAAATCAGGAACTGGGTTCTTCCATCCAGAGAGGTCCCATGGTGGAGCTCAGAGCAATGTTTGGCTCAGACCAGTGGATGACCACAGTCCTGGGCACTTTCAGTGTGAAACAAGACACAGGGCAGAGGGTGGGGTAAATGCAGCTTTAACTCTGTGCCACAAGCTCTGCCTTCCAATCTAATTGCAGCTAATGTGGGGTTAATGCTTAGATGCATTTCTAACTGGATTTTCCTCAGCTCATTTTTGTATTCCAGCTCTGCAGCCTCTGTTCCATGAAGTCTGGGGAGTTGTGGCTGAATTCAGGGTAATGAAATCAAGAGAGGGATGAGTTCTTTTCTATCCTATATTCTACTGTAATGAAAACCAGACTGTGCCTGCACACAAAATCTCCTGAATTCTGGAAAGTTTGGAAGAGGAACCTGTGATTTTGGCCAGAAAATATAATGGCTTTGTGGTTGTTGTAGATATGAAGACAATTTATTATTACTATTTCTTTAGGTTCAGAGAACATGAGGATATTTTCTTGAATAGGAACAATGTGCATTTTCCCCCTCTAAATAGAGTCTGCCTCTTCCATTTACTGAAAAATCCAGGAGGAAAAGTCCTGTAACACCGAGGCTATGATGGTTGTGATTTTTATGACTTAATGTTAAATTTGGTGAGATCTGCTTTAAAAATCTCTGTTTGCAGGTACTGGAGCATTGTCTTTCTGGTGATTGAAGAGGAATGCCTACACTAGATGCTCAAAGTTGATAAACATTTTCCACCAACCATATTTCCTCAGCAATTCCCTGTCTTTTAATTGCACTTTTTCTTTTGGTTGCACTGAGATTTTCCATTAGTTTCTAAATGGAGCAGATGTTTTTCCATCAGTTGGGATTTTTCCTACCAAAATACTAATTTTTCAATTTTATATCTCATCCTCAGGGCTGGGAAACATTTATGAAGCATCTATTCCTTCCTCATGGCACCGATGTTCTTCCAGCTTGATGCTGTTTCATTCCCAGAAAAATCTGTCACTGTGGAATTGCAAAGGGATTTGATAATTAAAGTATGAACTGGGTTTTTTTGCAAAAATGTATGATTTCTGTTGTGTGGTGTTGCATTTTAGTTAAATGGTATGCTCTGTCTCACCCCTCAAAAATGTGCAGTTTATTCCAAGCCTGTCCTTCTCCCTTAAATTATCATGTACCTGTAATCCCATTGGCCCAAATCTTACTCAGCGTCCACTTTGAATCTCCCTTTTGAGCGTGCCGGTGAGACCAGGCTCTCTCTTGGCCCTTTCCTACAAACTTCTCCCTCTCTCCCCCTCCTTCTTTCCCCCTCCCTCCCCCTTCCTCCCCTCTCCCTCAGAAACCACGCTGCTTCCCGGGGTAGGACCCCAGTAAACCCTCATCTAACTGGCACCCTCAGCTGTGTGGAGCCTCCTTGCCTGCCCGCTGCTACCAGCGACTCACAGCTTGGGGCCCCCTCGGGGACCACAAATGCACCGCAAAACTGTTGTTCAGGCCTTCAGTGTAAATCAGCATGACTGATTTCAAGAGAGAGATGTTAACATTTACCAGGCTTTACCTTCTTCAGATTTTTTTAAATGCTTTTTTTTAAGCAGAAGGAAATGAAAATTCATTATACTGTTATTTAAATTGGGTAAGAGAATGTTATACAAAGCTTTTTCAAGGGCAAATATCAGAGATTCATCCCAATAATATTTTTTTTTAATCTCTCTTAAATCCAACCCCAACCCAACCTCAGATTTGTTTTTATATCACAGTTTTCCATTTAAGGGAGCCCTTATAAACCTATACTTCCATCAGCTATTCACAGAAAAAAGAAATAAAATCCTGATAAATTGCTCCATAATTAATTATTCTTTTGCTTGAGCCAGATAGAGTTAAATCTTAAATGTGCTATAGAAAAGGAGAAACTGCAGTGTACTTAAGACACTCAGACTCATTTAACACTGAGCATATGTTCTCTTTTTAAAGGATTTATCTCAAAAGGTCCCTTTTGAATCTAGTACCAGTTGTTTTTACTTTACAATGAACAAGCAATTTTGAAATAAATTTCAAAAATACGCCATTTAAAAATTATGCATCTGCATAAGAAAAGAAAGATGTTCGAACAGAGCAAGATTACATCCAAATGAAATTATCAGTATTCTCATTGAAAGATAATGAGGACATGATTTTCTAAGTGTTTTCAGCATTCTTACAAATGACTGTTATTGATGGCTTATATTTGGATAAAGACACTTAAAACTTCAGAGACTTTAAGTACTTTATTTTATTTTATGAGTCTTTCCCATTCTTATTACCTGTCTCCACATTATGTTAATTACAACTGCTTTTGTACATTATCATTTTCAATTACACTTCGGTTTTCTAAATGCATAAATTGTTCTGGTCGAATGTAAGGCTCCAAAGGTGTGCAAAAATGCTGTATCAGAAAACTGGATCATAATGAATTGCTTTATAAAATACCTTCTCTTTCATTAGAGATATTGTGTGTCGGAATGCTCAAGGTGAACAGGAAGTCAGGCCATGGAAAACTGCTGAAAGCCGCTATTTTAAAAGTCAGTGCATTCTAAGAAGTGATGATAAGTATGTGAGAGGATTCCAAGCTGCTCCTCACAATTGTTAAACCCAGGAGATAAAATCCCTGTGTTTTATCTAAAGTCACCAATGATTCATTAGCCACAGGAAAAAAATCCAATAGAAGGCAGAGACGGGGAGAGGAAAAAAGTTTACTTTAGATTTTTGTTGTTCGTAAGCTATTATCTACAGGGACAAAGATTAACACTTTCCTACAAAGATGAACTTAATTTCTTTCAAATGCATAAAGGTGTTATGTGTAGTAGATAGAATTCGCGCCATTTCTAGTATAATATATGTGATATTGAATATTTGTCGGAGTATACACATTTCTATTAGGAGTCCTCCCTACTGACCTGAGATAGGTATCATGGAAATCCTCGGGCAGATACATGTGAATTCAGGGTTCCCGTAAATATCATCAAGGGATTCAACAACTCTGGACATCAAATTGTTCTACCTCATAACCGAGAAAAAAATCTCATCAAACTACAGGACTCTGAATAGAAGAAAGGACTGATTGCTGAAATCTTGGCCTCAGGCAGAATTTTCCCTATAAAAACCACTCGTACCAGAAAGGTGGGGTGGGCATAGAGGAAAACCTCTGCTTAGGCTGACCTCTTTGTTGCGCACCCAGGGCTGACCCCGGGCTCGGCTCTGTTCTTTCCTTGTAGCTGGCTAGCTAGAATTTGATTGCAAAAAAAATATTTTATTTTTTCATTTTAATTTGGCTGGACAATTTTTTATTTATAAAAAAGGCTTCTGCAGTGAATATTTGGTGGCCGGGTTATTGACTGTATATCTAGTTTTCGTTAAATTTTATGTACTAAACTTATGTCTCTGACAAGTCTTTAGAGTTCACTATTTTATACATGCAGAGAAAAGTTAATGAGAGTTTAATTTTAAATATTTGTCTTCAATAAACACATATAGACATCTGATTTTTTTTTAGTGAAAGGGTCACAAAAAGACTTTATTTATTAGGGCAAAAGTTATGAATGTGAACTCTACAGTGTTGGTTATTAAAAATATTTTATGTACGTATATTCAGGAGATTCTAATAATTGCAGTACAATGCAATTGCAGTACCTTGAGCTCACATCAATAAATCTGGATGGAATTTGGAGCCTGGAAAGTACCTTGTGATTCAAAGTGAGAGGGAAGTAAACAAAGAAGGAACTTAACGAGGAAAGCAGAAAATAGGTATTTAACAGCCAGTCTGGATGGTTCATCAGCCGAGGTAATCTCCTTAGTATCCAGATGTGAGAAAGTGAGAAAGCAGCCAGATGTTTGGGCAGAAAAAGGAGCCGAAGGCTGGATGCACGGAGGTTTATAGGTTTCTCCCTCCCAGTGCTGGGAGGATGTAACTATGCAGATATCTGATATTTTCTTGCATTCACAGTGGTGAAGCCTCAGTCTGAACTGTGTTTATTGCAGAAGGGGGTGGAGTTTGAGCCTTCCCGAAACCACAGTTTCTTCAAAGAACATCCACATAATGGATTACGTTGCCAAACCCGCACCTGTATGAGCAGTGATTTCTAAGCATTTCAAGGATATTCCATCCTAACAAAGTTCAGCAGAGGAATAGCAAATAATGGATTTTATTTGATTTCCAAGCTTATTTGTTCTTTAAATTTTGGAGGTAATAAACAAACAGATCTGATTCCTTTAATGTAGGGATGCTCTCAAAGGAATCCTTGTCTGGGCAAAAGAGTTTGGGTACTTTTCCTTGAGCCCTTCTCCTTAAAACCTGTGCTTCAGACATCCATAGCCAAAGCACTCCTTGAATTGCAGTTCCTCTGTTCTGTGTACAAACTCCTGTAACAGAGCTGTCCCCTCATGCTCCTAAGGCCTGTGTGTTAATGCTTTCCACACTCACATTTCTTTCAAGATGAGTGTCTCAAAGTGAACAAAGCCTTGGAATGATGTGAGCAACTCAATTGAAAAAGTGATAAAGTTATTAGAAGCACGCTAAGCATGAAGTATTTTTATTGTAATTCCGAATTTCACACTAGACTTCATATAGATGTATACTATTTATCATAGTTACACTAGCAATACATTAATCTTTCTTTTCTCTTGCCAATATTAGGCTTCTATATTGATTTAAATGAATGCTACATCTTGTTGATTAGTTTGTGCATCAAGATAAATCAATAAACCTCCAAAACTTAATAAGATGGTGGAAAGAATTAATGTTAGCTGAGGCCTTTTGAATAATAAGTTTTCATCACAATGCATTGCCATAAAAATCCCTATTTTTGAGCAAACCATCTTGATTCCAGAGTGGGCAAGGCTTCCTACCAACTATAATTATATGTAGGCCAACAAATTTGATGTATGTAGGACATTTAAAAGGAAGGTGGGTTGCAGACACAATGTGAAGGGAATTATTTTTAGTCCCACTAAGGACTAGGGGCATGAAAACAATTAGGATCTTTTGTCAAGTTAATTAAATTTTAGTAAGTCTAGTAGTCTCAGTGGGTTTAGTACACCAGAGGAAATGCTAATTAAAACTTAAATTCTTCCTGGTATAATAAGGAGCTCTAACTCTGGTAGCAAATGAGTGTTTTGCATACTGATAGATATTCAAACACTGATTTTTAACTAGATAAGGGTGAACCCTTAAATGATTCAGATGTGCTGAAGGCTCAGTTGAGAACACCAATAAGTGTGTTACATCCTGGAGAAATCCACCTCAGGAACATTAAACAGTCTGGGAATATTGCCTCATTCTTAAAGGAAATGGAGTCAGCTTAGCTGGATCCAAACTAACACAGAGCATTTTAAAAGAAGTAAAAATATTAATATTTAAAAGTATGGGGTAAAAAGAGAAAATAGTTCTACCAAATCCCCTTCCCTGCTTGCTTTTTCTGCTGTCTTGGTGGGTATCAGAATTTTGTTGAGGTTCTCGCTCTGCAGCAGGTAGCAGGTACAAGAAGACTGACTGTGCATTTTTTTTTTGTTTGTTCATACCACTTAAATTCCAATGGTCAGCCATAATTTGATATCTTTTTAGACCACTTTCTTCATCATTATCTGCTTGAAAGAAGGGATCTCCAATAGTCTTAAGGTTAAAAAGACACACAAGGAAGATGGAGATGGGTCTTTTTGCAAGAGTCTGTTGTGACAAGATAAAGGGGAATGGATTCCCACTGCCAGAGGGCAGGATTAGATGGGATATTGGGAAGTAATTATTCCCTGGGAGGATGGGCAGGCCCTGGCACAGGGTGCCCAGAGCAGCCCTGGCTGCCCCTGGATCCCTGGCAGTGCCCAAGGCCAGGTTGGACACTGGGGCTTGGAGCAGCCTGGGACAGTGGGAGGTGTTCCTGTCCATGGCAGGGGTGGCACTGGGGGAGCTATAAGGTCCCTCTAAGCCATGTTATTCTGTGATTCTGTGATTGAGCAATTATCAGTTCATCAATTCATGCTTCTCTTTTACCTTTTAATGTACTGATCCAATTTAGACATGCAAAAGATTTTCCTTTAAAATTACAGCTGCCAGCCTGGACTGGAAAAACCCTTTGGTTTAAAATTTTATCTCCATTCTAAAAGGCAAGCAAAGAGCATTATGGTGTTTCCCCCTTCCATGGAGAACGAAATGTGACAACTGTCTGCACCCTCCCCTAGGCTGGGCTGTATCTGCATGTGCATCTCTGTGCTGGGACAGACCTCCTGACTGGAGTGTAGAACCCTCTCCTGAGATGTGTGCCCATCTCTGTCAGAGTGACCCCAGGATCACATTGTAGATCTGCTCTGTTGCACTCCGTGGACTGGGAATATTGATGGAAATCTCTCTGTCAGATGGCTGGCTGCTTAAATTCAGCTGATATTCTGAGCGTGGAGTCATTTGGCAATTAATGTTCATCTGCAACCGCTCAAAGACAGGGTCAAAGCTATGGCAGAGGGATCTGTACATGACAGGAGATCTGCCTGGCTGGGACACGGGCTGCTCCCTGGAAAAAGGAATGTTGTCCTTGCTCTGCCCTCAGCACAACACTGCCTCTTTCACCCCTTGCTTCTCTTACCCTTGGGCCCTGGAGATACCGGAACAAAGGCTGGGTGCTTCTCAGTAAGGAACCACTGCTCATCCCAGTCCTGGATTGCCTGGAAGCCTTGCCAGGGACAAGCAGAGTACTCTGTCAGGGGAGGAAAAAAAAAAACAAAAAAGAAAAAAACAAAAAGGGAGTGTTTGTGGTCTCTGCTGCTTGCCTCTTTGATGATAAACCAGAATGGTTTCTATAGCCTGGAAATACACAGAGAACACTTGGAGGGACAGAGACAGAAGCTGAGATTGCCTTTGTAGTTAATGCTTGGGGCTCTCTCAGAGCTCCCCCTACTAAACCATTACTGGCTCAAATGCATGAGACAAAAAGGGTGGCCTTATGATCCCCCTTCTTTTTCCTTCTTTACATAATAAACAGATTATCATAAATCACAGAGTCCCAAAATGGTTTGGGTTGGAAGGGACCTCAAAGCTCATCCCATGGCCACCTCTGCCATGGGCAGGGACACTTTCCACTATCCCAAGATGCAATGTCCAACCCAGCCTTGGACACTGTTATATGCATATATGATAATTTGCGCAAATAAAATTGTCATATATTTTATAGTTATGTACTGTTAAGATATACTCTTACAAGAAGTTTGCAAAGAACACAAGCCAGTGGCAGGGATTGCAACACAATGTCGAAACCACCTGGACAAGAGAGGGAGGACTTCATTTACAAGCAAATGAAAGTGACCAGCCTGGAGATGGATCATCCATCAAGGTGGTCCAAAGAGATGATAAATACCCGATAAATTTCCAAGATTGAGATAGTCAGAGCCATCAGGGAGATACATCTCAATACCAAATTCCAGGCTATCACGGGTGTCCATCACTCTCCGGACACATATTGTTCAGCCTGCTACAGAGAAAAGAACTCCACATGAATACATGCAGTCCAAAAAGGAAGAAAAGGGACTCTGCCTCGGGCAAGAAAAATCATACAGAAATCGTCCAGACAGGACAGTCAGTGTGAAGCATAGGGGACCCTCTGCTGTAGGGGTCTAACCTGTGTCTCACCCAGCGCCGATCCCAGGCTTGGCACTGACCTTTTTTTGATAGTGGCTTTTTTTGTTGTTATTCTCTAAATTTATATTTGGTATATTTAATACATTTTCTTAATATAATAAATTGGAGCCTTTCATTTATAACAGACCCTGCCAGGGATCCAGGGGCAGCCACAGCTTCTTTAGGCACCCTGTGCCAGGGCCTGCTCACCCTCCCAGGGAGGGAATGCTGCATCAGATGTGAATGAGGAGAGGATGTACCAGGAATGTGCCATGTCTTCATTAGTGATGATGGTAACCTCTTCTGAGCTTGCCATAGGAAGGATTTCTCTCTCCTGTAGTGATAGAGGGAAAAATAAGAGTTGAAATCCATTCTTACTGATTTTAAAGCAGAAATAGATCTGATGGGGACAGCACTGGGCACTGCAGAAATGAGCTGTGGTAGTTTCCAGCTGTGCACACCCCTTGGATCTGACAGCAGTACACATCAGGGAGCAGGAATTTAATTTGCAGATTTCTTGGAAACGTTATGTGTAACACGGATAATTTGTGCCTATAGAATGATATGTATGAAATGTTTAATATTACTAAATTATTGGAATAAAGCATATGAGCCAGAGCTAGGTGATTGTTCTACATATGTTGACACTATAGCTGATGAGATTTCATTTACAAGTTAATACACATTAGCTCTATGGAGATGGGTTGTTTCTCAAGGTGATCTAGGAACTCCCAGGCGATGATCGTCCAGACAACTACCCAAGATTGAGACCGCTGGAACTACCAAAAGATACATCGCAATGCCGGGTTCCTGTAACTCCATAGGGGATGTACATCGCTTCCCAGATGCCAGTTTGTTCAACTCAGAGCAGAGAAAAGAGACTCTGAATATGTGGGACTTTGAATGGAAAGAAAAGGCTGATCACCGAAATCCTGGCCTTAAGCAAAATAAACCATGTAAAAATTGCTTATGCAGGATGGTGGGTGTGAAACATAGGGGACCCTATGCTCTAGTGGTCAGACCTGTGTCTCACCAAGTGCCAATCCCAGGAGCTGTCCTTTTCTTTGTGGCTGGCTCAGATAGAATTTGATTGCTAAATAAAAGTTGGGTTTTATTTTTTAATTTGGCTGGATTCATTTTTACCCATAACAAAAATAATGCCTAAAATCACACCTTCTGAAATGTCCCCCTCATTCCTACATGGCCATGCAGCCTGCAGAGCTGACTGAGCAGAGCCTGTGCTGTTCCCATGACTCTGACAGACACATCACCCCTGACTCCTAATTGCTGCGTACAGAGCAACTACAATACATCCCTTGAAGCTTCCTTAACAAAGTGACTTCATTGGAATCTGCTCAAAAAAGATGCAGAGCTCAAAAGCAGCCTGCAGAGAGCTTTTTCTGGGAGCATTCTCCAGCATCAGATTAAAAAGTACAGGGAGAGCTCTTGCTGCCACAAATTCACTTTCTTCTGCTCCCAGGTGCTTCAAGGCATCAGGAAAACAGCAACGAGCCTACTGCAGCCATGGAGAAACAATGCACACTCCAGGCTCCCTGTCAGCGTGCTATTCAGCAGAAGTTAACACCAACACACTGACAAAATCTATGGACCTTGAAAGTTGCAGGCAACTTTCCTTCATAAATTGAAATATCTTTTAAATCTGTTTGGCAGGCTGGCAGTGGATTAGCACATGCATAAGGAAATTGCACAGGGGCTTATATATATCCATCTTCTGTTCTGACAAGTGAGGCTTAAATTATTGATTACAGACTTGTAAACACACTCCTGTGTCTTGCAAACCTGGCTTACTTTTTGAGGTTTTCTGATGGGTTAGTTATTGAGGCTCTTCTCCTCATAAGCTGAGGGCAGACAATCTCTATTTTTGCAGTATCAAAGTTCATTATCAGCTAGGCTTATCTGTGATGAATTAGCAGCAGGGAAAGAAAAGTTTTTATAAAAGTGGAATTCTGTATCTGACAGTTTACAGTATTTCTGCTTCACAGCCAAAACTCCTGTCTCTGTTCTATAATAAAAATTAACTCATTAAAAGGAACACAATTGCTATCATATCTCATTTTAATAAGCAAAACCAACAGCAAACCCAAAAAATAAATTAGTCAGAAGTAAATCACAATGGAAACAATTCCAAAATATGTTGTAGCTTTCAGAAAGCCATGTACCACACATATCCATCCAGGACAGAAACATTATTCAAACACTTTCAGACAGAAAGAGAGGGGGAGAAAATTTTATTCCTTCATGCTAAGCTTTGCCAGGACACCACCTTACTTCCTAAGAAGAGGTAACTCCATCCCAGCTGAAGAAGTGCAGCTGTAAGTTTGGATTAGATATTATGAAGAAATTCCTTCCTAGGAGGGTGGGCATGGAAGCTGTGGCTGCCCCTGGATCCCTGGCAGCGTCCAAGGCTTGGAGCAGGCTGGGAGAGTGGAAGGTGTCCCTGTCCATAGCATGGGTGGAATGAGAAGGTCTTTGGGATCCTTTCCAACCCACACCACCCCATGATTCCATGATCTCTGGAAAGGCAGAGCCAAGACCAAAGCTTAGAGGCCATTAGTGGAGAATAGTTTAGTTTTGGTTGTGCTCTGAGATGTTTATGTGTTTAGTTGATAGGGAAAGGGCTGTTGTGTGGTTAAAGCTGAACAGACCAGGAGGTGCTTGGGCAACCTGGCCTGGCAAGGACTCCATGAGCAGTGGGAACCGTGCAGATCCAGCTCAGCCAGTTTTACTGAGATTCTGCAAAAATGTGCTGTGAAAGAACAGAGAACATTTTCTTCCTGTGCCCAAGACTGTCCTTAAGCCTAGAGAAAGCACAAGAGGTGACAAAGACTTGAACAGGGCAAACACTGACATGAACCAGCGCTGTGCTGTTTCCTGATGAGCCATGACCAGAGTCCAGCCCTGAGCTCAGAGCAGACATGGAGGGACATGTCACTGAGGGGTGTGTCACTCAGGGGTGTGTCACTCAAAGGAGTGTCACTGAGGGGCGTGTCACTGAGGGGCGTGTCACTGAGGGGTGTATCACTGAGGGGTGTGTCACTCAGGGGAGTGTCACTCAGAGGGCTGTGTCACTCAGGGGTGTGTTGCTGAGGGGTGTGTCACTAAAGGGAGTGTCACTGAGAGGTGCGTCACTCAGGGGTGTATCACCCAGAGGTGCATCACTCAGGTGTGTGTAATTCAGGGGTGTGTCTCTCAGGGGTGTGTCACTGAGGAGCGGGTCACTCAGGGGTGTGACACTGAAGAGTGCGTCACTCAAGGGTGTTCCACTCAGGGGTGTGTCACTCAGGGGTGTGTCACTGAGGGCTGTGTCACTGACGGATGTGTCACTCAGGGGTGTGTCACTGAGGGCTGTATCACTCAGGGGCGTGCCACTCAGGAATGTGTCTCTCAGGGGTGGGTCCCTGAAGGATGTGTCACTCAGGGGTGTGTCACTGATGGGTGTGTCACTGAGGGGTGTGTCACTCAGGTGTGTGTCACTGAGGGGTGTGAAACTGAAGAGTGTGTCACTCAGGGATGTGTCTGTCAGGGTTGAGTCACTAAGGGGAATGTCACTGAGAGCTGTGTAATTTAGGGCTGTGTCACCGAGAGGTGTGTCACTGAAACGTGTGTCACTGAGGGCTGTGTCACTGAGGGGCGTGTCACTCAGGGGAGTGTTGCTCAGGAATTTGTCACTCAGGGGTGTGTCACTGAGGGGTGTGTCACTCAGGGATATGTCACTAAGAGGTGTGTCTCTGCAGGGTGTGTCACTGAGGGGCAGGTCACTCAGGGCTGTGTCACTGAGGGGCATGTCACTGAGGGGTGTGCCGCTCAGGGGTGTGTCGCTGAGGGCTGTGTCACTCAGGGATATGTCACTAAGAGGTGTGTCTCTGTGGGGTGTTTCACTGAGGGGCAGGTCACTCAGGGGTGTGTCACTGAGGGGTGGGTCACTCAGGGGTGCATCACTCAGGGGTGTCGCACTGAGGGCTGTGTCACTGAGGGCTGTGTAACTGAGGGATTTGTCACTGAGGGTTGTGTCACTGAAGTGTTTGCCACTGAGCGGCTCTGTCACTTAGGGGTGTTTCACTGAGGAGCGTGTCACTGAGGGTTCTGTCACTGAGGGGTGTGTCACTGAGGGATGTGTCATTGAGGGGCGTGTCACTCAGGGGTGTGTCACTCAGGGGTGTGTCACTGAGGGTTGTGTCACTGAGGGGTGTGTCACTGAGGGGTGTGTCCCTCAGAGATGTTTCACTCAGAGGTCTTTCACTCAGTGGTGTGTCACTGAGGGGTGTGTTGCTGAGGAGTATGTCACTCAGGGGAGTGTCACTCAGGGGTTTGTCATTTATAGCTGTGTCACTGAGTGCTGTGCCACTCAGAGGTCTGTCACTCAGGGATGTGTCGCTGAGGGCTGTGTAACTCAGGGGCGTATTACTGAGGCTTCTGTCACTTAGGGGTGTGTCACTGAGGGATGTGTCACTGAGTGGAGTGTCACTCAGGAATGTGTCACTGAGGGGTGTGTCACTGAGCAGAGTCTCACCGAGGGGTGTGTTGTTGCGTCGTGGTCAGCACCCTCTCACCGCGACACCCCGAGCGTGGGCATGCTTGGCAGCGAGGGAAGGAGACCGGCGGCCGATCCCCCTTTGAAGCTCTGCAGTCCCAGTTGTTGGCGCAGGGACAGATGGAGGCGACACGGGACTTGGGGGTGAACAGGATGGATTTATTCAGTGAGCCCCAAGACCCTCCGGGGTGGGCAAACAAATGTTTTATACAAGAACTCAGGAGGAGGGGCATAGGAACAATAACTAATAGGGGAATAGCAGGGGAGGAGTTTAGGGCAGGACTAACATATCACAAACCTATTGGGGAAAACAGGGAAGTGGAGTAACAAAAGGAACCAATAAGGTGTTGAGCCTCACTAAATAGGCAGGGACTGTCCTGGAGAAAGGGGCAGAGAAAGGGAGGATTGACATCTTGGAGACAAGGGGGTTAGGAAAGAGCTAGGGAAGATTAACAACTGAGGAAGGGAGGAGATAGTGTGGGGGGGGTATGAACAGACACTGAAAGAATAAAAAACACGCCACCACAGTGTGTCACTCAGGGGCGTTTCACGCAGGGGTGTGTCACTCACAGATGTGTCACTCAGAGGTGTGTCACTCAGGGGTGTGTTTGTCAGGGTTGAGTCACTAAGAGGAGTGTCACTGAGAGCTGTGTCAATGAGGGCTGTGTCACTGAGAGGTGTGTCACTGAAACGTGTGTCACTGAGGGGTGTATCACTGAGGGGTGTGTCACTGAGGGGTGTGTCACTGAGGGTTGTTTCACTCAGGGATGTGTCACTCAGGGGTGTATCTGCCAGAAGCGTGTCACTGAGGCGTGTGCCACTGAGAGGTGTGTCACTCAGGGGTGTGTCAATCAGGGGTGTGAAACTGAGGGCTGTGTCACTCAGGGATGTGTCACTGAGGGGCGTGTCACTCAGGAGTGTGTCTGCCATGGACCTGTCACTTAGGCGTGTGTCACTCAGGGATGTGTCACTCAGGGGTGTGTAACTGAGGGCTGTGTCACTCAGGGGTGTGTCACTGAGGGGCGTGTCACTCAGGGGAGTGTCACTCAGGAATTTGTCACACAGGGGTGTGTTACTGAGGGATGTGTGCCGAGAGATGTGTCACTCAGATGTGTGTCACTGAGGGGCGTGACACTGAGTGGTGTGTCACTCAGGGATGTGTCACTGAGGGGTGTGTCACTCAGGGATGTGTCACTCAGTGGTGCCTCACTGAGGGATTTGTCACTGAGTGATGTATCACTGAGGGGTGTGTCTCTAAGGGTGTGTCACTCAGGGGTGTGTCAATCAGATGTGTTTCACTCAGGGATGTTGCACTGAGGGGTGTGTCACTGAGGGCTGTGTCACTCAGGGATGTGTCACTGAGGGGCACGTCACTCAGGGGTGTTTCATTAAATGGTGTGTCACTTGGGAGTAGGTCACTGATGGGTGTGTCACTGAGGGGTGTTTAACTGAGAGGTGCGTCACTGAGGGTTGTGTCACTCCGGGGTGTGTAACTCAGGGTTGTTTCACTCAGGAATGAGACACTGAGGGACATGTCACAGACTGCTGCTTCACTGAGAGCTGCGTCCCTCATGCATGTGTCACTCAGGGATGTTTCACTGAGGGGTGTGTCACTCAGGTGTGTCACTCAGGGCTGCGTCAATGAGGGATTTGTCACTGAGGGGTTTGACACTCAGGGGTGTGTCATTCAGGGGCGTGTCATGCAGGGGTGTGTCACTCAGGGGCATGTCACTCAGGCGTGTGTCACAGGGGCCTGTCACTTAGGGGCATTTAACTCAGGGGAGTGTCACTCAGGGTTGGGTCACTGAGAGGTATTTCACACAGGGGTGTGTCACTGAAGTCTGTGTCACTCAGGGTGTTTAAATCAGGGGTGTGTCAATCAGAGGTGTTTCACTCAGGGATGTTTCACTGAGGCGTGTGTTACTCGGGTGTGTCACTGATGGGTGTGTCACTCAGGGGTGTGTCACTCAGGGGTGTGTCACTCAGGGATGTGTCGCTGATGCGTGTGTCACTGAGGGCGGTGTCACTCAGGGGTGTGTCACTCAGGGGTGTGTCACTGAGGGTTGTGTCACTGAGGGGTGTGTCACTAAGGGGTGAGTCAGTGAGGGGCATGTCCTTGAGGGATATGTCACTCAGGGATGTGTCAGTCAGGGATGTGTCACTCAGGGATGTGTCACCTAGTTGTGTGTCACTCAGGGATGTGTGACTTCACGGATGTGTCACTGAGGAATGTGTCACTGAGGGCTGTATCACTCAGGGGTGTGTCACTGAGGGGCGTGTCACTGAGGGGCGTGTCACTGAGGGGTGTGTCATTCAGGGGCATTTCACTCAGGGGTGTGTCACTCAAGGATGGGTCACTGGGGGGTGTGTCACTCAGGGATGTGTCACTGAGGGGTGTGTCACTCATGGGTGTGTCACTGAGGGCCGTGTTACTAAGGGGCGTGTCACTGAGGGATGTGTCGCTGAGTGCTGTGTCACTGAGGGGTGTCTCACTCATGGGTGTGTCACTGATGGGTGTGTCACTGAGAGGTTTTATACTCAGGGGTGTGTCACTGAGGGATATGTCGCTCAGGGGTGTGCCAGTGAGGGGTGTGTCACTCAAGGGTGTGTCACTGAGTGTTGTGTCACTCAGGGGTGTGTCACTCAGGGGCACATCACTGAGGGATGTGTCATTGAGCCCTGTGTCACTCAGGGCTGTGTCACTATCACAGCCCATCTCAGCCTGCCTAGCCTGTGGCTTCCAAAAACCTTCCATGGTCATACAAGGACCTCTAATCAAATGGCACTGGGTGGGGCGAACACAATTGTAATAGAACAAAACCCTTTCTATCCTGTGCCTTTTTAACCTCTGATGTTTGCTGAGGAATATAGCCTTGTTTTTATCTTGGAATTGTCATTCTAGGATATAAATCTAAATGGGTTTTTTATATGCTGAATTACAATTTCTTTTTTTTCTCTGTCGCTGCCAAGGTATTCACAATAAAGTGCACTACTTTATATTATGTTTTTTTATATATACACGTAATTTTTTTTTTTTTATATTTTCAGAATGTTAATTGTTCATTTCAGACTCTAAGTTTTATTTTGTGCCCTCCAGATCTCTCCGTCCTCATTCTATATTTTCCAATTCATAACATTATTTTAAACACTGATGATGGCTTGGCTGTTCCTCACTAAATACAGACCAGTCGGGAAGTCATAAAAATGAAGCCATGGAGTAAAAGAAAACAACTCTGATGGCTCATTCTTTCCTTATATTCCAGCATCCACAACTTTATTGCAAATAATTCAGTTACAAACTACAAGTTTCCAGTTTGCTCTCCTGTCTTTTGAAAAATTCATTGACTATGAAACCTCTTGGAATGGTATCAGATCCCATCAAACCACAGCTGCTTAAGTTTCTAGAGGTGTCTTTAGTTATTGTAACAGTCCTGTTATTTTGCCTTTGCTGGGATTTATATATTCAGAAATCAGATCAGAATAGCAGCACTGATGGGCAGCGTTGGAAGGAACAGGGACTGGTGTGTTCCTGGGAAGTTCCTCTGCTGTCTTTTGTACTAGATGCTCCCTTGGAATGGAGTTCTAATGCCCAGGACATAAGCCTGTGATTTTACTCTTTTAGGATAGGAGACATGCTGCTGTCTCATCATTTGATTGAGAACAAGATTTTCAGTCTTACTGACAGGTACAAAAATCTGTTTATGTGTGTGTGCAGCTGGCAGTTATGTAATTTTCAAGCTGATTCCCTCTTGCCCTGCTATTTCTTCCAATGTCCATGTCACACCCTCAGATTCAACAAGGTCACTTTAACACCTTATTAGTCCCCATCAGTGCAGCCCCCACCAATTCAGAGGGGAAATCCAGCCGGGGTGCCTTGCATTACTGCTCTGACAAACTTTTTTTTCTCCTTTCTTTTGACTCTTCCTACCTAGATAGGAATCCAGAACTCATTTTCTATGAGACTGATTCATAACAGCAGCAAGACGAAGAGAGCCATGCTGATGACCGATCACCTTAATATATTGAGTATTTGCAAGAATCCTGAGATGTCTAATGTGCTTAGTTATAATCAGGAGATAACTGCTGTGCTTAAATACTTTAATTTACCTTGGACTACATTTCACGTGTCATTCTAGCTCCCTGATATAATTGCCTTTTACCAAAAGAAATTTCAATAATAAATCAACACGAGCACATCTATAAATTCAACCAAAGAGGGAGATTAGAGAACCTTGGTATCAGTTCAATTTTCCAGTCATATTCAGCTCCATGTTTCCTACCAGGATAGGGGAGGGATATAGACAATGGATTCATTAAGAATCTTTGATGATGTGTTTAAATGGTTCTGGTTTTCTGAAGGCACCATCCAACAGTGGAATCCAGCCAGTAATCATTTGTTAAAACTGCTCAAAGATTTGAGAGCAGCAATCATTTATCTGAGTGAGGATTGCAAACTGCATTTTTGATCTTCTGCAAGCTCCTAATGGCATGGAAATTGAAAGTTTCATTTTTGCTCCAGTAAATGTATGTAATAGCATTAATGATAACCTTCATTGCCTTGTTACATCTGCTCCTACCAGTGTTCAACCAACATCTCCTGGCCAAGAACCATCAATTCAAGGGAACAGTCGATCTGCTGAGACATTTTCACTCTCAGAATCATATGGAAGGTGTATTGTGGCTATATTAAGAAAATACTCAATAAATGAAACCTACATCTGCATCTGCTAAAGTCTCAGCAAGATGGTACATGAAAATATTTGCATGCTAACATCAAGAAAATGTTCATGGCTGAGAGGATGTTTGCAGGGATGGATGCTGCCAGATGCAAAGGATATTAAAGGAATGTGATTCCCCAGTTAATGAAAGAAATTATATTTTATAAAGTCTTGGAGCACAGCAGAAATCACCAAATCAAAAGTCTTTTAAAGGAAAATGTTTGAAAAACAACATTTTTTAAAAAAATCTAATAAAGTCTTTAAGGTAAATTTTTGTACTCTTGAAGTTAAAACCACCCACATTCTATTTTTATATACACATGGATAATTATCTTTTTATATACACATGGATAAAACCTTCACCTATATTTATCTGCTGGCTATGCAAGTGACTTCTTGCAAATTAGACAGCCAAGCAATCATGTCATTAGGTAATACCTACATTTTGAAAAGCTAACTACATATTTGTAGTGATTTGAATGAGAAGAAGTTGTGTGGCATTTCCATGAGGAGGGGGAGATGGAGTTGTGGTGTCTGGATGGAAACTGTTATCATATGTATTAGCAATGAGAGATGTGGCATTTGGGCCAGAAATGGAAAATTCTGCTTCTTCCATGGCTGGATTTTTATAAAACATTCCTGCAGGAGCTTAAATTCAACTTTATCAGATGTCATAAACCCTGCTCTCATAATTCCTGCATCTATGATATCCCATCTATTTTTGTGGAGATTTAACTGGCTGCACTGAAAGGCCAAGGAATTTTCACTTCTAAGTAAGATAGGAATCCTTTTGTGGTAAAAGGAAAAAGCAGCCCAATGACAAAAAAAGCTGTCAGAGTAAGGTGAAAGAAAAACCTCATTCTCTTTGGAATTGGATGAATTGATGACATTATATTTGCTAAGGTAAGTACTGGGGCTAGGACCTGTTCTTTAATCTTCCAGGAGAATGTGATGAGTGGGTGTTAATTACCATTCTACACATTTTTTTCTGCTTGTAAGGGTTTGATAAGTAGAATGTTAACATTTGGTTCCCACTTATATTTTACTGTCAGCCCAGTTCCTCTGTTATTCACTCTTCTCTGATATTTTTTGAACTGCTGTATTTTTAAAAAAGACATGTATGGTTTTCCTGTTGCTGGATAACAGCTTAGATCAAGGCAAATATTTATTTCCATATCATTTTATCTTATAGAATGAAATGGAACTGTACTGATAAATCTTTCTGATGTAAATGCTTCAACTTTCAGAATGAAAATTCTTCCTTTAGTGTTGCTATCGCGCTGCCACGGTAGTGTGGAGGAAGGGATTTAGAAAGGCCTTGGGAATTGGAAACTGAGGAAAAGATACATTTAGGTATGAGGAAAAGATACACTTATGTATGCCCCATTGTTTCGGGAAAGTTTCGCTTCAGCATCTTTATGTAAACCCCCTTCTCCCCACCCCTGAGCAGTTCGCATTGGACCTGACCCCTGGGGTGGTTCTGATGAGCCCATGATGAACACTGTCTCTATTGTTTAGACCTTATCTCTTAATTTTGCTGTATAAAACTGTATCTGGGCAGTAGCCCAGGGTCTTTTGTCCCTGCAACCGTTCAGGCAATACAATCTTTCTGGACTGCACACAACTGACCTCTCTTCATCTCTTTATCTTGACTCCTTGCGGTGACCGAGGTGCCGCTGCTGCTCGGACCGTGCCAACCCAGCCGCTGCCTGGTGAGTCCAGTGCAGCGGGACCGCGGCAAACCCCGGTCCCCTGAGGGGACAGCTAGCCAGAGGGGTCCCGGGGGGCCGGGGAGGGATTGGGGACAGCCGCAAGTGACGGCCGAAAGCCGCACTTTAGTTCATAGATAGGTGCCGGAATCCACGGTATTGATGATTCTGAGATTGTAAAAAGTCTCTGTCTTTCTTCCCTGTTGCCAAAGAAGAAGTCATAATTCGTCTGTGCTGGTTTTCAAGGTTGTTTATTCTATTTATCTCTAACATGTTCTGCTGCTCTGCCGCAGCTCTGTCCTGCAGGGCAGCGTGTGGGGCTCTGCCCTCAGTGGGATGTTACAAACATTAAATACCACAAACTACCTGTGCTGGATTTACAATAACGTGCCAATATCTGTCACCTACGTTGAACAGTGTGTCCCCAGCCTAAACCAACAGAAGAATGCCAACACCACAGTGAAACATGGAGGGCATGAAGAAGGAGAAAAAGGACAAGACACACCCAGTTTCCTCCATCTTGTCCCCTTTGGACCCCTTATCTAGAATCCTAAAATTTTACTTTTGCACCCATGCCACACTTAATTATTACTCTTATCAAACACTCAGAGCTTGTAATTCATCCTGTAAGACTGAAAACTCCTTTCCATGGACAGAGACCAGACATTGTTTCTGGGTGCTCTGTACAGGGGGGTTCCTGACCCCTTGCCAGGGTCCCAGAGCTGCCAGGGCAGCCAGAGGGAAGCCCTGGATTGTCGCCCTGATTCTTAAGTTTTTCTAAAGCCTTCTGAGTTTACATTCTGTTGGAAAACTTTCCCACACAATTTCTACAAACAACATATTGTTTTGCATTCCTTCATGGGGGTGGAGAAACTTAATATACTAGTAGTTTGTCCAATGTCTTTGGAGAGGTGGCACATTCACTCTCCAATCCACTGTCACCTTTAGAAAAGTATAAAAGTTAGAGTCAAAAAATAAACTTTCTCTTTTACCTTGCAAAATAGCAAGTAGCTCATGTTGTACTTTCTCGTGTCCTATAGCGACACTGGATTCCCACAAATAGGCATTTTTTACCACAAAAAGCTTCATGGTTCGGACCTGTTGCCAATTATCAGGGAAGAAATAGGAAATGACTGGTTTTCCCCAGAAATTATACTTTACCAATGTAAGACTAAGCACACTCACATGTGCAGCATTAGCAACTGGTTTTAATTGCTCAAATAAAGGTAAAGGATTTAGTTGCAAAGTTTGCTACAGATTTTTGCCATCTTTTAACGAACTTCATTTCCAAACATTTGTATTTAGTGAAATGCAGGGACAAAATAATACAATAGAATCAAAGGTAAAACAGATTTAAGGTCCAGCTGGCTTTTTGATGTACAAAATTATTTTACCTAGTAACATCTTTGATTTTTCTATTGTCTAGAAGAAACAAAGAAAGCCAGAATTCAGAGGGAAAATAAGTTTTAGTCAAGGAGAGAATGATTTCAACAGAGTTGGAAGCAGAAAATATTCCAGATAATATAACTGGCATCCCTGCCCATGGCAGAAGGGTTGGAGGAAGATGATTTTTAATGTCCTTTCCAACCCAAGTAATTCCATAATCCTATGCTACAAATATTTCAATAGCATAGTTTTAAAGGTAAATAGACACCTAATGACATGTGCTTGAATTTTTTTGAATCATCCACTTACTGATTTAAATCAAAATGCAGCATTTAAAAGAGAATCAGGTGTACAGGATTTGATTCACAAAATTATTTGTGCACCACCAAAGCAGAGTGGGTTCCAGTCACACTTTAAGTGGAGCTGGCAGTGAAGGCATCCCTGATGGGATATTCTGCTCCTCCCTGCCTTGTCTCCATCCTGCAGCCAAGAGTCCTCTCCAATATCCATGTGCGGGAATAAAATCATGTGGATGATACAAAGTAAAACGAAGGCACTCCCCCACACAAAGCCAAAAATATATATAAAAAAAAGGGGGTTGTAACTGTAGGGATAAAGTGCACAAGAGAAGGGGAGGGACACAGAGCTGGGATAAATGAAACAGGGAAGGAAGGGAACAAAGCTTCTCCTTTCAGCCTGGATTGTCTCCTGCTTTCCCCTTCTGGCACCCAGGAGTGTGAGTGTGGCCCTCACCCTCAGGCTGGCACAGAGCCCTGACCACACTTAGCATCACAGGCAGGTGACTGTCAGAGTCATCTGAGCCTGCTCCAGTGGCTCTGCCAGTGTGGATGCTCTGTCCCAGGGCCAAACACCTGCAAAGCCACCCTGCACTGAGCAGCTGGGCCAAGGGATGCTTGGAATTCAGCTCATGGTTCTCGTGGTATATGACCCCCACCTCCCTCTCACCAAGGCAGCTGTGGTGCAGTGTCCTGGGCAGGGTAGGTAGGAGCTGAATTTGGGATTGTGTCATTCCCACAGTTTTGTTTGATGGTGGGTGCCTTGAGGCAGCTCCCATTTTTTATGGATATCTAGGAGAGGCTTTTCTACAAAAGAATTGGAGTGGAGTCAAAATGAATACTAGCCCATGTAGCCTCCGAGCACTGTTGGAGCCACAAAGTACTAACAAACAAAATTAACATTTGCAGGTTAAAGATCTGTTTGCTTGGTGGTTATTTTTCAGCATTAAACATAATTTATGGCTGGCTGATTTATGGGCATGGAGTCGTTTAGGATATTAAACAGCACCAAGTAGCTGCTTTATCGCCGTTGAGCAGCTCCAAGTCCTGGGCTCAGCTCCCTGTGCCATCCCTCTGAAACAAAGGCACCATTAATAAACTGCCCTGCACAGAACCAGAAAGGCCTGAGCATTGCAGCCTCATTGCAGAGGTAATAGACTTAATAATGAACAAACGACCCTGGAATAGTTTGAGGCTATTATTTTTAGTAATGTATGTGCTTCACTGGAGCTCTGTATGTGGTAAGCCCAGCTCAAGGAAAACATGCCATGGTTATTCACATCACAATCTGGTCTGTGCTATTTTTCTGCAAAGAGACCCAGACAAAAGCTTCCAAAGGACAAGGTGCCAAGGTCAGAGCCAGTTATTACTTAAGAAAATATTGTTGGAATCAAGGAGAAGTGGTGTAGGATGGAAGGAGGAACTGTGTCTGCAGTCTCTCAGGGTTTCACTCCACATCTGTCTCTACAAGAAAGACAGCTCACACTCTCTCTTAGCCCTTTAGCGGTTACTTCAGTGGAATGATTTGCAGGAGGCAGGGGTAGAGAAAAATGGTTCTATCAGTTTTTCTTCTAGACCAAAAATTTTGGCAGGCAGTATAGAAAAATTTGAAATTGCCCAATATTTCAAGGGAACTTGGGTAAATACTGAGCAAAGTTTAAAACACCTCTTGGGATCTGTCTAAGGACTTAGTGTAGCTATTTGAAACCAATTTAAATAAAGAGATTTTACATAGTTCCAACTCCAAGTCAGACTGTGCTGGCAGATCAAGCTGGATTCCCCTTTGGACTCTCAGTTTTGCTGGAATCTGAAACTCTGAGCAAAACTCAGGAGAGGCAAACATATGCAGACAGTTTCACCCTGAAGTGCTAACTGACTTGTTAACCAAAGCCCATTTGGACTCCAGTCTATTTAAAATCCAGCAGGAAACAACTTTTTATTCCCTTACACACAGAAAAGTGAGAGAAAATGGCAGCACAGCACCAACCGCACAAAAGCACTTTTAGAGAACAATGAGAGAGTATCCATCCTCCATACAATTCATTTTGATAGAGGGTATCACATCATCTTCTTGGACATCTCTACTGCTCTGGAAGAGTTTGGAAATGGATAGCAATGGGTTTTCCACAATCCCAGTAAGATAATTTACACCTACCAGAGTACTGTAGAATGGCTAGAGACAAACTAAATTTAACAAATTAATATCATCTAAGCTGTGACTTCACCTGTGTACTCAGAACACTTCCAGAACCACTGTACTGTCCACTTCCCTTCCTCATCCTTCTCCAAGACAATCTATTTTTACAAAAATTTTAGGTGAGGGGCTTGCTGGCTTTTTTTCTGGGCCTTCATTCTGCTCTGGGCTGCCAGACCTGGTGACTTCCATGGTGATAAACACAGACAAAAATGCTGCAATGCTGCCAAAGCTCTCCTTAGAAAACAAAAAACAATGTTTATAGTGAAAGGTACTAGTAGGAAACTGGAAATGAAATACTTGAAATTCAGATGGTTTCACTGCATGGCTGTTACACACAGCCAGGTGAGTCAGGATGCACTGGCCAGTGCATGCAAGAGGTGATGGGGGTGAACACTTGGGCAGCACAGAACTAATCTGTGCAAGACACGTTCCCCCTGGGATGAGGGGAATGACAGAAGAGCCTGGCTCTCACTAAAGAGAACATCTGGCCAGTGAGTGTTCAGTTCAGGCAGGTTAACAGCTGGGTGTGCACAATAATTAACATTTTCAGGTGTGTTTGCTGTGTGTGTATGGAGCATTTATCTGTCAGGTCTGAGCTTCTTTGCTCTGTCCCTGTGGTCTTCCTGGTCCCATGAGGCAGCAGTTCCTGTAACACAGGCTGCACATCCCCCAAAGTATTTAGATGCACTAAACAGCTAAAAAAACACTTATTTTTTGCGATATAAAGAGCTGCAGCTATAGAAATAGACAATTTTCAGAGTCCTCCAGAAGCAAAGGAAGGCAGAGAGAAAAGTGGTGATATAACAGCTGGGATGAACTCACTGAACAAAAGTGATGCTGGGTGTGCAGGGGAAGCAGCAGTACAATGGTCATGTCAAGGGACAGGCATGGCCAGTGTGGGACTTCCGAAAAATAAAAATAAAATTACAGAATGGTTTGAACCAGCTTTAAGGTTCCTGCATTCCTGTCACTCTTTAGCAATTCAGCACAGCAATCATACCATGGAAAGTACCTTGTCCTCTACCACCATGAGAGATTTCATTCTCAGATTCAATCTGTCTCCAGGGCCACAGTTTGAACTGCACTTCTGATGAAGGGTCTTCAACCTTAAGAACTGTTACAAAGTGAAATTCATTCTCATCATAATTACCATGCCTGTGTTAACAGATGGGCAGCTGAGGTTGTGTGAGTGTTATTTGTTCAAGGTCACACAGAAAATCTAAGGCAGAGCCCTGGTAGGAACACAAGTCTCCAGAGGCCAGACCTCATGCTTGAAGCACAAAGCTTCCCTCAAACAGCCCACCTGGCAGCTCACTCATGGAGTGCAGCAGGTAAGGGCTGACATTCCAAGTCCTTTCAGTCGATATTATTGGCATAGAGCTGCAAAGATGTGTGCAGTGGAGTATTGGCAGCCAAAGGGATAAGTGATAATTGTAAGGCAAAGTGTTTGTGTTTCTGGCCATCTGTTTGCAAATAACCCAAAGTTTTACTTCTAGGAGTGCAGGTTCTGCCGAAGCTGCATTTCTGGGGTAGCATAGTGGGTGGCTGAGAAAAACCAATTCCTTCTGGGGAAAAAAAAAACAAAAAACAATCAGAAAAAAACTTTATATACTTCTAATTCATCCTACTCATATAACACCAGAACTTTACATCCACATGTTTCCTGTTAAATAGAACCATAAAATCTGGATAACAAAAAACATCACAGTGCGTTAAGAGAGCAAAGGTGCAGATGACACACACAGGCCTGAGCATCTGAAGCTTTTGCTTTCTAAGGTTTAAATCTGTCCTGCTGTAATTACTGCAGAATAAAAAACAGCTTTCATAAGCTACATCCCTTTCCCTCCACGTGCAATGTTCCTTCTCTGCTTTTCCTCTCTCTGACACTCACACAAACAATTTAATTCCTACCAACCCAAAATACTTGAGTCTCCAGGCAGTGACAGTAATGAGCCCTGTCTCCTCATGTACTCTGGGAGAGCAACAAGAGCTGCAGGAGAACATAGACCAGAGCAAACAGGGATTGGTGCTCAGGAGATATGAGCCATTAAATCTCTATTTCATCCCACTTGCAGCAGAAAAAGGCAAAGAGATGGTAGCTCCTCTCCACCCAGATGAGCAGGCCAGGGCTGAGGACAGCCTGAGGCTCAGCACCAAAGCCAAAGAAGAAAGGATGTCCCTTTCCCACTGAGTTTTAGTAGGAACTTGCTGTAAGACAAAACTCAGTCTAACTTTTCCTTTGGCTCCCACAGGTGTCCTCCATGGAACATTCCCTCCCCAAACTGCAAGTATTTCTCTCTACTGCACTAAGATACCCTCTACATACAAAAAACCTATGAAGTGAGTGGCAAAACAAGTTATACATTCTGATCTATTGTCTGCTTTAGCTCAAACCAATAGGAGTATACATTAAGGAGGGAAAAAAGCCCTGTGCTGTCTCTGTATTTATAACCTTGTCATTTAAACACTTGGCAGCCTTTTAGCTGCTCCATATGGTCGCTGTATTAAGCTTTACCATAAAAGGAACTAAGCAGCAAAGTCGAAAGAAAGCTGATATTGTATGGCTTAAAAGTCTGGCAGGAAAAATAATAATCAAGGCAAATTCTCAATAATGCCCATTTGTGGTACCTCAGGAACTTCAAAGGCCTTGTAATGAAACACTGTCACCCTTAAACTCTGCTGGCAGATTGTCTTCAGACAAGAGGGCTCGGAATACACACATCAAAGCTACTGGTAACCTTGTGCTTCAGAGAAATTTGAATTTTTTTTTCAGGAGGTGACATCAGAAAGAGACAAAATTAGAAGTTGGGAAAATTCTGTGCCATTGAAAGGGTAGGTTAAAATAACAAAGAAATCAAGCCTTCTGGAAGAAAGTTTGAAATGGGTGGTAATGGGTCTTCCACAATCCTAATGTGAGAATTTATACTTATCAGAGTATTATTATATGAAGCCAAACGAAATGTAACGAATTCCCATCACAAATGCACTGTTAAGTGTATTTTTGTACATATCTGCAGTTGATGTGTCAGCACCTGTCTGCAGATGAGACATCTCTTCCCCCAAACTGCTCTTTTTGGCAGAATTCAGAGAAAATTCCCTGCTAAAGTAAGGAACAAGAGAAAACCAAACTACTCAGGCCGAAAGCTCAGTCTCCCATCCCTAAACTTTTATCAGCTTTGCAGGTTTAGAAGTGTATGGTTGTTATTAAGGAATTGAACATTTGTGTTTGTTCTTTGATCTAAAAAATATGTATCACTGGCTAATTTTTGTTTTGTTTGGTTTGGTTTGGTTTTGTTTGGTTTTGTTTTGTTTGGTTTGGTTTTGTTTTGTTTTGCATCATGGGGTTTTCTTCTGAAATACACCCCTACTATGGACAAGAGCCAGCTGAAGCAACTCCCATGACAGCATCTCCTCACAACCTTGAGGCACCTCCCAGGAACTGGGGCCCTCATCTGTGGAGTACAAATCAAAATTGTCCCCCCTGTGAACCTTCCCACTTTCAGATTGGAATAAAAAATTCACACCACACCTGCAATTTTTAAACATCATCTGTGACCATTGTAATGTAAATAATCTTTAGTAGGAAAAATTGCTTATCCCTTCCAATAATCTTTTGCTTCCTCTGGAGAAGCTGTGTCTGGATATGATCCTGACACTGCATTTGTAGAAAACAAATAAAGTTTTCTGCAGTATTTTCATTTTGGAGTGGACAGAGAGGAGGCATAATTAAATTACTAAAATTAAAATCCAAAATTCTTTTGAACTCAGTATTTCTCCTTGTTGTGAACTCCCCAGAATGTTTCCCATTATTTTCTGATGTTACCCACATTGCAAATGAGAAGATGAAATATCGAATTGTCCTGCTGTGTTGGACCAGAGCTACCCAAATCCTGACTTTCAATATTCCCAGTCTATATATACCCATTCCAGTCATATTTGGACAACCTTACCAGGAAACAGAGGCAATCAACCACCACCCACTGTCAGAGGAGAATTCACATTTTATATTAATAACAATACAATTCTGAAGATTACTATCTATAACAATAAAATTTCTGGGTTTTGCATATAAAAGATACACATAAGATGACAGCTCTCATGTGACTCCAACAAATTCCAGTTGCTTTGCTTACTACTGCTCTCACATATGCTTTGGAATATTAATTTTCTCGTGTGAAATGTCTAATTATCCATCAGAATAATCTCTGCTACTCTTTTGGATAATTCCAGGGTTTGTTAAGTGGAATGATCTTTCCTGAGAAACTTCTGAATTAGTCAATGACTTACATGCACAAAAAGAGATTCCCAATAGAATTCATCTGATCTCTATTAAACCAAAGAATCCATAATTCTGTTGACATTTGCACTTTTTTTTTTTTTTTTTTTTTTTTTTTTTTTTTTTTTTGGTGTGTGTGATTATGGGATACTATTGAATGGCAAACTGGTTTGGATTAGAAAATCACCACCATCATCTCCTGCTCATGAAATGGCTCTGGAAAAACCAGTCTGTGCCATTGCCTAGCAAGGATTCCTTAGGTAAATATCACTCCAAGGCTTTATTGTGGGATGGGTTACAGAATCCTGGAATGGCCTGGGTTGGAAGGGACCTCCAAAAATCCTCTGCTCCCAAGCATTTCCTGAGGCAGGGGCAGCTCCCACTGGCCCAGGTTGTTCAGTGCATCCCTCTGAGCACAGCCTGTAAACAGATATTGGTACCTGTGGCTGTGATTCATCACGTCAAAGGAAATACCTAAAAAGTAAAACAAATCCAATCAATGCAAACTTAAGTCATGGGAGCAGCAGAGAAAGCAGAACTGGCAGATTGAATACCTTATTAGTACTTATGTATGATTCATTTTTCTTTGGCATACCAAAACACTTGGGAGTAAATTGTTTTAAATACTTGCATATTCTGAAATTCAAAGTAACTTGTCAATGAAACATGAAATTTTTCAGTACTCTCATTACATTTGTGCTTGAAAAATTAATAAAAAAATAAATACACCTCCTTAATGTTAAATGTTTATCAGTCTTGCTTTTTTTTGACAATGATTTGATAGCACATTAGTAATGAAAGGTGGAAAATAATCAGAATCTAAACAAAAATGCTTAATTCATGAGACAAACATGCAAAATAGTTGCACTAATTAATAGAAATTCAATATCTTATCAGATTATTGCTGCAAGTTGCTGTTTTTCACAGCTGGATCCAGGAAATATTTAAAAGCCACAGTACACAAACTAATCCAGGAGCTTGTACTTTTTCTGAAGGCATGAGGCTGTACTTTCAAACTTGTGCCATTTTTGGTGGAATTAATGTGCTTTCCAAAAGTTGCTGGTTTTCAGACCAATGCACTATTGTTGATTTAAATAAACAATCATGGGCTGCACCGAGACATAAGGATGATGTACATCCCTTTGTTTAGCTTAGGTGTGGATACATTTTTATTAAATTTATAAAACCCCAAAATGCATTCAGCTTCTGCTTCACTTTTTTTAGAGGGCTTTTTGTTTGTGGGCACACCCTGGTTGATGTATTTGATGAAACTGAGTAGAAGTCCAGCTCTTGGTGTGATAGAATAAAGCACTGCAAAGTTTTCATTGTGGTTCTTAGCACCAAACTTACTGCTATGAAATCAGTTTACAGGGAACAGTTTTGGCTATGTGAGGAACTCTAAATGAGACATGACATTTATTACTAAAGCAGGATGCAATGTGTGATTTCCTTTCCCAAATACTATCTTAAAACATCAGGGAAATGGCATCTGCATGCAGGCACTGATATCTCCCAAACATCAGAAGTAAACTTTAAAATAACCTCTCAAATTGAACCACCCAGGCTGAGAAAATATTGGGAAATATATCACTGCATCTGCTCATGTGAATGCTTTTTTGGGATGGGAGAATTCAAGCCTATTAAACAAGCTGATTCTGACCACAAAGATGTAATTACTGGCATTAAAGCTAAATTTTACTATACTTAATACTTCAAAACCAGTGCTGTTACATAATGACATGCAGATACAGAAGTGGCATGTGCATGTGCCAAGCCTGAGGAGTTTCCCTGTTCACATTTGCTCTTTCCATTCAGAAAACCCCCATTTTCCTCCCCAGGAACCTTGGTTTATCTTGAGAACACCTTCCCAACAATAATGCCCAACATACCTGTACTGTAGGTGAGGAGGATATAAACCAGAAACACTGTGAGAGTTTTCTTTCAAAAACTGTAGTGACCATGTTTGATTCTTCATGAAAATAAACACTGGAAAACACATATCTTCAGGAAAAGACAATTATTAGCTTATAATTTTGCATTCATCATCTTACACCCACCAGATTTGTCTATATTGACAGAAGAGCAGATTTGAGATTATTTTCTGCAAAAAAAAGGACAAGTGCCTGACTTGCCCACAACCTGGACAAAATAGCTTTCCCCTTGACTAACACAGTTCCCAGCATGGAAATGCAAAGAGAAGTGGTTAAAATGGGGAGAAAATCCTTCACCACTGTTTTCTCATCACAACTTTGCCTTCTGGAAGCAAAGATCTGGGGTCTCCCTACTCAATTATGCAATACGAGATTTCCTGAAGTCTGCAAACTTTGCACTAAGGAAATCCTAAATTTGAAGCTGTTACAGTTTAATGAATAAGACAAAATCTGATGAGTGCAGATCATTCTTTTACATCAGTTCCAGAATGGTACATTTTAATTACCATAAATAAAATATAAATTGAGTGATGAATTGCCCAGAAGACTTTGAAAAAGTATTTGACAAGGTGGTGCATTTTCGTTATTTTGTCCTACAATAGTTGAAGAAAATACTGTACATTGAGATGCCAAAAGCTGAGGACCGCAGTCTGATTGGAAATTGAGTGGTAAAAAGGAGAAATGTGGGGCAGTCCCAGTGCTGGAATTGATACCAGAGGCTAGGCAGAGCAGGTGGGAGGCAGCTGATGCCTGTACCAGTTTGGTTTGTACTAAAATGGGTGTCATGGTTTCACTCTGGCACAATGCCAGCACCCCCATGAAAATTCAGCCCCTCAATTGAATGCTGTGAAATGCGATCAGGAAACAGAGCAGAGCAGGCCCAAGCTTAATAACAAGGGAAAAACTTTATTAAGCTACTACTACTATACCACTATAAAAACAAAAAAAGAAAGAAAAAACACACACAAAATTCAAAATGAAGACCTTTCAAAACATTCCTCCTCCCATCACCCAACTCCAACAAACCACAGTGAGACACAACCTGGACCCCAATCAGGTTCCCACCCTTCAGATAATCAATACTCAGTCCATCAAGGGAGAGAGGAGTCTCTCCTGTGCCACAGACAGCTGCCACATCCTGTGTTTCCATGTAACACATGGCACCGCCCGGAGAAAAAGTTTGCCATGGTGACCCTCTCCTTTCCATGCACAGCGCTCTCACCACCAATGCATGGATGGACAGACTGCTTTTAGGATTTTTTCCTTTCAAGGATGCTCTGCCAAGAGGGGAAAAAACAACAGTTCAGTTTTTCATTTTTGGGACCATAGTCCCCCCCATTTTCTTCCTCTCCTGGGGCCGAGGGTCCAAGAACAGAGATCTTCTTCTCCTCTTCTCCTCTGAAGACAGGGGGCTCCACCACAAACCCCCCTAACTTTTCACTGTTCCCTCCACTCCTGTCTTTTCTCAGCCGCTGAAGCAGGTCTCTTGGCTTATCGGCATCCTCCTAAAATACAGTCTCTCTTTTGGAGGAGAAAATCAGTTCAGTCTGTGGCTACCAAGAAAAAGTCAAGCCAAAAGCCACTCCATCATCTCCTCCCACCTAGAATTTCTTCTTCTTACATCCTAGGGTCCAAGCTGTCTCTCCTCCTTTCTTTGAAACCGAGGAGGAGAAAAATTTCACAAAGCTTTCATTTCTCAAGTAAGGGTTAAAAGTCCTGACTCCCTGGCTGGGTCTCTGCCCGGACCTCTGGCTCCATGGCTGGGTACCTTGTGGCCTTGTGGCCCAACTCGATCTCCTCCTTCCCCGCGGTGTACTGCTGGCAAACCATCGCTGTCTCTTTCTCTCTTGTTGCCATGCGAGATCGGCTCCGGGCGGACGCCTGTGGGCACGGCGGGGAGGGAAGGAGAGGGCGTCCGCTTTCCCCTCGTCTCTGCGAGGCTCAGTTCACGCGGGAACAGACGAAATGGCGACACGGGGCTCGGGTGCAAACACGTGTTTATTGTGGGAGCGTGTCCCCCGAGACCCCGGGGGAGCGAGCGGAGGCCTCGGTTATACCCCGTGCCGGGGGTGGGGGGAACCTGAGCCACGGCCAATGGGACAGGGGCGGGGCAGGGGACAGGGGCAGGGGACAGGGGCAGGGGACAGGGGCAGAGAAACCCCAGGGACCACGGGAAAGCCGCAGGGGGAGGCAGGGACAGCCCACGTGGTGAGGGGAAAGGCGGGGGGGGGGCGGGGGACAGGGACCGGACTGCATGGTGAGAGGGAGAGGTAAGGGAACAAAGGGTCGGGACAAGGGACCGCAGGGGGAAGGGGGAGTGAGGGGGGGAAGAAGAGAAAATTACAAATCCTACAGCTCACTCTTTTGAAATTACATAAAGGAAAGGGAGTTCTGAGGTAAAACCAAAATTAACAACGTTACAAATTCGAGACATCAGAAAGTGATACACCAATCATAGTTACAATGAATGGGGCAAAAATCTTTTCCACATTACAATTTAAGATAAAGCATACATAAACACATTCTGTATCGAGGATGAAAGCAGGATTCATGACGCGATGCTTGTGGTTTCCAAATACTAGCAGAGCAGAAGCAGGCAGCGAACAGCGATGTGGTTTCTCCAATTTGATTGCGAAGTTGGCATAGCATTGTGGGCAGTAATTAGAGAGGATGATCTTTCCTTCTATAAGATATAACTCAATCCAAGAAGTTATTTCCAAATTATCACAAGCAATGGGAAAAACTTCTATTGAAATAATAAGGGAACTTTGGGCAAGGTACATTTAGGAGATGGGATAGGGGTGAACCTGGGCACCACTGTTTCAGGGGAAGTAAAACAGAAGAAAAATTACAAATCCTACACTCGAGAGAGAGAGAGGCTCTGGGGGGGGAACAGAGACATCCCAGATTTTTCCACCCTTCCATCTGCAGGGTGTCCCAGCCCCCTCCACCCTTCGTCTTACCCAATTCAGGCCTTCCCCTCCCCAACCCAGCCACGGGTCAGGCAGGGGAGAGTCCTGCACTGCACCCTGACCAGAACCAAAGAGAGTAAGTTCTCCTGGGAATTCTGCTTTTAACCCCTCTGTGTTCTCAGAGGCGTGTCCACCTTCAATTGGTCACTCCGCAAGTGTCAATATCCAAACCTGACCCCTGACTGGATTGACCTCTTCCTGCCAAGAAGATTCTTTTTCCCATGTCAAACCACGACAATGGGTAAATCTCATCTGCTATCTCCCCTTCAGACTGGATCCACAGTAACAGCCCATATTGGGATCTGCTTTCACAGGAACCTTATTTCTTGTGAAGATATTGAAGATAACTTAAATTGCCTCTTACCCACAGGCTCTTAAATGCAATCAATATCTACAATCAATGCCACGAGCTATTAATCAAAAAGGGTGACATATTCTTATTTGACCTTTATGAGCAAACCCTCTTAGTGATGGTACTTTACTGCTTAACACTACCATTTTGTTCCAGCATTATTCATCTTGGAGAAACTACAAGCCCACAGAAATCAATGGCATAAAGGACAGAATTTCACCCTTGAGATACGGATTCAGGATTATGCAAAGCAAGATTGCTACATCTGAAGGCTTATAAGCAAGGAAGCTGCATTTATGTTTTAACCCAACACATATATTGACACTGAGCAGTTATTTCTGATCTCTCATTTTTCTCTGGGAGCGTGGGCAGGCCCTCGCACAGGGTGCCAAGAGTAGCTATGAGTGCCCCTGGATCCCTGGCAATGTCCAAGGCAAGATTGGACAACACAGAATCACAGAATCACAAGGCTGGAAAAAACCTTCAAGATCATCAAGTCCAACCTGTTCCCTGACACCTCAACTAAATATGGCACCAAGTGCCACATCCAATCTTTTTTTTAAACACATCCAGGGATGGTGACTCCACCACCTCCCTGGGCAGACAATTCCAGTAGTTTATCACCCTTTGTGTGAAAAACTCTTTCCTAATATCTAACTTATATTTCCCTCAACGCATCTTGAGACTGTGACCTCTTGTTCTGTCAGTTGCTGCCTGGAGAAAGAGACCAAACCCCGGCTGACTACAACCACCTTTCAGGGAGCTGCAGAGAGTGATAAGGTCACGTCTGAGTATCCTTTTCTCCAGCCTAAACAACCCCATCTCCCTCAGCTGTTCCTCACAGGGCTTGTGCTCCATTGGGGCTTGGAGCAGCCTGGGACAGTGGAAGGTGCCCATGGCAGGGATGGCACTGGATGGGATTTAAGATCCCTTCCAACCCAGGCCATTCTGTAACCCCATGAAATGATAACCTGATGCTCAGATTTCATTCTTGCACCTCTAATTAAAAAACCTGTTTGCCTGCGTAGGCGTATCCCTGTGTTCTGAGGAGCAGCCAAGAGCAGGAGCATTTCAGCTCTGAAGCCAATACCTTGTAACACCATGAAAATTAAAGCACAGATTTTAATGTAATATAAACATTGCCCATAAGAGATGGAAAGATATAATGCATTGTTCTATACCAAGCTGTTAGATCTAATGCAAGGTAATATATCTTCAGATGTAGAGGGTGTTTACACTTGTTATATCATCACAAATAAAATAATGAGCTCATCAACCAGTGTTTAGTGGCTTAACACCTTCTATAAATTTTACTTAAGTCATCCAGTAAAGGAGAAGACCAGCTATTATGTCTCTTATATGTGGGGAACAAAACATGTATCTGCAGAGCCCAACTGCCCAGCTGCCCCAACTGCTCAGATGATCACTGATTCTGAAATAACTGGGCCCTTACATGTAGAAATTATATCATTTTTAAGCTGGACAAATGCTAAAGAAATTCTTATACTTCCGTTTTAAAATCAGACACTTTGCCATTTTTCCCGTGTTTATACAGGGCACAATTATTTAATATGTAAAGACTGTGTAAAACATAGTCAAATTCTATTATTGAAGGTGTATCAAGTTTTATTTTCTAAGAGTGAAAATGGTGGGGAATGTGTATGATTTTCAGGGAAGCCTCTGGGAAATACACTGAAATAACAGACATAGGGGTCAGTCAAAAACTATCATAGAGTTTGGAATGGCTTGGGTTGGAAGGGTAAGAATGAGAGAATCACACAGTATTCCAAATTGGAAGGGGTCAAGTCCAAGCCCTGGACTTGACACAATCAGTCCGACAGTCCCACTCTGTGCCTGAGAGCTGAACTGAACTGAACCAAAAGGAGAAAATGGAGGAAATTAGCTAATTCATGAAAGAATAATACTTCCTGTTTGCAATGAATATTGTAATGAATCATGCAAATCCAGAACCACCTTATCCCCAGTTTTACAGTGGTTCATACACTCTGGAAACTCCCTGTCTTTAACCTGATGAGCACAACTGGAACCACTCATTCTGTGCATCTACTCAACTTAAATCTCTCTCGTATCTTCCTAGCTCTTTAAGAAATTTGGACCTCATTGGTTTTCTTCCTACAGACAGATAATTCCACCCACTCCACATCTTTAGTGGGAGAATAAAACTCTCCACAGTGCTGTAGGTGTCCCCACCAAAACAATTAATCCTCCTGTGTGCTAATGACATCCCCTGGTGTTTGCACAAGCTTTTGGCAGACCTTCAGCGCCTGACAGATTGCAGCACACACATGGAGGAGCTCTCTGCACTGCAACAGGGAAAAGGTGAAGTTGAGGAAATTCCAGCCCCCAGAGGTTCCTTTGGACACCTGTAAGCTGCTGTGGCGGGGAGTGTCTGCTGAATCCACGCACATCCAGTTCTCTCTCCTTGACCCATTTGTCAAGCACCCCTTAATTTGGTGACAGACTGCACTGGGGGCACTGCTCAAACCCTCCTCACTTGGCCACCACACAATTTCTTAAAACACATCATTTAAATCAGCCGATGGACAAAACAATGAGAATTTTACAGCACTGTCTCATATTATGCCCTGAGCTCTTTTATTTCCATATTTAAACTCTCAAGGTAATCACAGAGTGAAGAATAACCAACCATATAAACAAATAATGTCTTCTATAACCACAAATAGATTGCATCCCTAAAGCTGAATTACTGTGCATCTTATTCTAGATTATTTTATGTAATTACTTTGTTGATTACCAGTGTGATGATGCTGAGGTGAGCTTTCAACCTTTCAAAATTAGACCTTTATGCACAAATATGTTTTGGAGAATAGCAAATGATTTCATATTCCACACATAATAGTAGCAGTAAAAATTGTAGCAGGCCTATAATTGAGCTATAATGGAGAAGCTGATGGAAAGACAAGATAACAAAGGAAAAATGATGCTGGAAAAATTGCTTCACTTTGACTCCAAATGGCGAAGGAGCTTGAGAAGCCCAGGGTTTCATGTGCAGTTAGTCTCAAAAAGGAAAGACTCGAATATAATAAAAAGACATTACATAACATATGGCTTAAAAGAATGTGAAAAATACAGGAATATACCACCTATACTGCCATTCTTTAAAATTACTGATATCAGGAGGCTTTCACAACTTTGGGAAACTTGATTGAGAAGTTGTTCTTCTCCACAGAAGGAATGTCTTAAAGGGCATGACATCCTTCATCTGGTGAGAGCAATTTGAAAAGTTATTGAGCATGTAAAAATATAAAATAAAGGTGCCTGATTAGACGTGACAAACTGGAAGCTGGATAACAATATTGGAATTTACTGTGGACAGTATTCAGCCAAATGAAAGGTATTTTGTATGGTTTTCATATTAAAATGTAAAAATTCCTCCTTTCATAGCTTCATTTAAGATGTCAAAATCTCTTTATTACTTTATTTTTTTATACAATGGATCGAAGTTTTATGGCACTGGGGACCAGGTCTTTCTCTCTTTTCATAAATAATGCCATGATTTTGAAGAGACACTAAAAAGCAACTATACCATGGATTAGCCAATACAAAGACTGCTTTGGAATATTGTTTTATTGTCCTCCTGCTGAACAGTCTGAAGCCAGTTTTTTGCTATCCCCAAATCTTTCAGAGCTTTGACTTCAATCTGCAAACCAGATAATGTTGCTGAAAAAAGTAATCATCAGTGTGTTTGCTTGGAGGGGCAGAGGACAAGGGAGGGAATGAGGGGCATTTGCCAGGGATAGTGTCAAGAGTTTATAGTCAAACCCTTCACCTACGTCCTCAATGGCCTTAACTCCCCTGAAATAAAAGGAATAAATATATGTGCAGTTGTGAAACTATGTGGTGTTTGAGCTCCAGTTTGTGCACCACATCCTGGGCATACAGATGAGAATCTGCTCTGATCCCAGTGCTGTAAGAGGGCTGCAGCAATGCTCCCCAGGGAAGCAGGGATTCTTCAGCTATTCGCATGCTATTGTTGTAACTTGCTGAGGCCTCTCTAATTAAAAATGCCACTTCTCCAACCCTTCCAAGCTGTACATGCTCACTGGACACTGCCACGCTGAGATGCTCTGCCCTTGTTGGTTTGGACAGGCACCGTAGGCTTCAGTTCCCCCAGGATGTTTTCCCAGTTCAGGAACAAGTTATTTTTGCAGTTATTCCTATGTATGATGACAGCAAAAAGTGCTTTCAGGTTAATCCTCTTCTAACATGAGTTAACAAGGATTAACACACTGTGCAACTTGTTCCATGGACTTCAGGTCTCATATGGCATAAAAATGTCAGGAAGCACTTCTTCTGCAGCCACAGTTACGTAATAACCTGACTGTGGCACCTACTCCAGCCTGAAAAATGTGCTGTGGCTCTTTGGGAGCTGCTGTCTGAGATGCCTAAAGGCAGCAGACACATCACCCTCCATGCAATTTCCATGCTGAAAGTGCAGTGTGGTCTCCCTTCACTGCAGGAGGGCTGGCACATTCCACTGGGGGGGGGCGAAATCAGGGTGTGGACAGATCATCTGATGTGTGCCAAGTTTAAAAGAAGGGATTGATTTGATAACAGCAGGTAGAAGTAAGAAACGACCCTTTAAACACCACTCTTTCCTATACCTGAAGGTTGAAGCATTGTGTGTGATGGGTTTGTCAGAAGCACCCCTGGTTAAACACTGCAGAAACTATTTGACTACTTTTAAATGACACTGAAGATCTCAAGAAGCAAAAACATTCTAAAAACTTCCACCCTTATATAACAACTCAAATGTCTGACTTCTTTTCAGATACTTATGTAAACAGGCATGAAAAGAAAAAAAAAACCCACAACTCCACTCCCCACTCCAAATAAAAGCATTGTCTGAATTTGAAATGCAAAGTACGCATTGGGCCTTCATGTGGATCCTGTGGGATGCTCTGCGGCTAATGTCATTAAAAAAAAAAAAAAAAAACAAACCCACACTTTTGTGAAATGTTGTTAACAATGTATGTATAAGGCAAGATGTTGTTGATACAAGTAACAAGTTGTAATTGGACATGTAGTTACCAGCGTGTGGTGCAGGGTTGATGTTGTGGGTGCAAGTAAGGTGATTAGTTGTATTAGAACTCAATACTGTTGTGTATGCCTAAAAGGGGAGTGGGACCGAGGAGGAGATGCCAATCTTTGTGGAGGAGGGGCAGAGAAGCTTCCAGAAGTATGGACAGCATCGTGGGACACAGCCACAGCTCGGATCAAGACTGGAGGAGAGACCAACCAATAGGAGGCGAGAGTCCCAAAATGGTAGGTGAAGACTGCACCAACTAATGGGCCCATCAGCAACGGAGAAATAGACCTAGCACAGTGCAGATCCTGAGCACCCCAATCAGGAGACAAGAGAGAGACTTTAAAAGGCCTGGGGTGTGTGACACCCGGGTCTTTCCTTGGAGCCGGTATCCTTGGAAACACCCCTAGGTTACACTTACTAAGTTGTTGAAACAGTCTCCAGACTAGCCAGACGCTTTTGCTTCCAGTTGTTCAGGTTGTAATAAACAGGCTTACTTGTTTTTAATTAACTGGCCTCCTTTTTTTGTTACTTTAGTTTTCTTTGTAAGCCTGTCCATAGCAGCTAACACACAGTGAAAGTCATTGTATGGACACTCTGTCACTGAGGTAATTCTGAGCCAAAGAATCCAAGGTTATAACACTGACTATTTTGTGTGACTTAATTGAAGAAAAGATTTGTGCATACAAACTTCAAGTGCATGTTGTAAGCTACAACTGTACAGGATAACTTTATTCTGCTGTTAATGGACTAAAAACCTTCCTAAAGTGCTGGATGCAGTGACACTGTTCAAATCTCAGCCATTTGTGATAGAATGGGAGGAAAATAATGAAAGAAAGAAGACAAAATTATGCAATATATTAAGTAATAAAGCAGGTGTTTTACTCACTTCTCCTTTACTGTGACCATGCCCTGATAAACTCACTGACATATGGGATTGTAGCAGCAAGGCGAGGGGCTCAGTGCTGCTACCTTCCCTGTGTTATGTGTAGTAGATATAATTTGCGCTATTTCTAGTATGATATATGTGATATTGAATATTTTTTGGAGTATACACATTTGTATTTGGAGTCCCCCCCACCCTAGCAGGCAAAACCTGGTGTATATTAGAACCCGATTTACAAATAAAAGGATGTGGCCTGGCCAGGAGGTCCAGGAGATCAGGAAATGAGACATGTCTGGAGAGATACGGGGACCCCAGGCGCTGATCATCACGTGAACAACCCAAGATGGATACCATGGAAATCCTCTGGCAGATACATGCGAATGCAGCGTTCCCATAAATTTTATCAAGAGATTCAGCAACTCCGAACACTGAATTGTTCTTCCTCATCACCAAAAAAGAAAATCTTATTAACCTATGGACTCTGAATGGAAGAAAAGACTGATTGCCAAAATCTTGCCTCAGGCAGAATTTTCCCTATAAAAGTCGCTTGTGTCAGGATGGAGATGTGTGGGCATAGAGGAAAACCTCTGCTGAGGCTGACCTCTTTACTACACACCCAGGGCCGACCCCTGGGCTCGGCTCTGTTCTTTTCTTGTGGCTGGCTAGATAGAATTTGATTGCAAAATAAATATTTTATTTTTTCATTTTAATTTGGCTGGACAAATTTTCATTTATAACACCTGGAGGCATCTTCGGGCAGACCGCAGCCGGGCAGGCTCATGACACACCCCCAGCTCAGCAGTCAGGCACACCATGGAGAGCTGGCCACAAGGAAACACAGGAGGGCCTTCTGTGCAGGGTTCCAACCAGGGTTTATTGGGGTCCAACACTGAAGGGGTCCAGGGATAGAAGACCCAATACATTGGAGGGTCCAGGGTTAAATACAGGGAAAGAGGAGACAAGAAGAGCATCAGGGCCAATGGGATGAGGGCAAAGACAGTACAAAGGGCAGGAAGCAATAGGGAACACTGGATAAGCAGGTTACACAAACCAATGGGAAAACAGGGAAGGGAGAACTTACCAGAACATGAACATATAAGGGTAAAAAGGGGTAGGGACAGCCAACGGGAAGGATAAAACTGAGACAGATTAACACAGTGCTGCAGAGCACCATGGGGGAAGCCTTAATTCTCACGCTAGCTCGGGGGTAATGCCCAGAACCTACGGTACATCCCTCCAGGGCATTGCCATTGCCTTTTCCCCAGTAGGCTCACAGGCTCCCACATGATATAAGTAGCGCTCAGTCCATCTTCACCACAGCTGGGAGATGTGGCATCAGGTGTTTATACCTTCTGCATAAGCATTCACAGGGATTTTGTACACCGTATTTATTCTCTGCTGCTTCACAAGGAACTGTTTTCAAGCTCACTGGCACTGGTGACCGCAATAAATTCTCTCCCAATTTCAAATCACTGACAGCAGCAGAGGCAGTGATGGCACATCCATCCCCCAAATGAAGCAATAAGAAAGTTTGGATTCACTATAGGAATCAGAGACAGCTTGTTTGGGCTGGTGCTGCACGAGCAATGGAAGTACAATATCTGCTAATACAGAAAGGGATTACCAGAGTTCTCACTGCAGAGAAGATGCTTAGGGGCAAAAGCTTTGTTAAAATTCAGTGTCACAATTCTTCCCTTCACCAAATCATGTCAAACAGAAAGACCTTGACAAATGAGAGGGCTGTGAATTAACAGTGGTGTGATGTTCAACAAAGGGAAGTGCTGGATTCTGCACATTGGGTGGAGTAACCTGGATGTACAGACAGACTGGGGATGAGAGGCTGGGGAGTGGACATGGGAAGGGACCTGGTGGTCCTGGTGGATGGCCACGTGCATCTGAGTCAGCAGAACAGACACCCCAGGGAATGGGAAGAGAGAGCCCTGAGGCTGCCGGAGCTCCTGGAGTGTTTGGACAGTGCTCCCAGGGATGGACAGGGGGGATTGTTGGGGTGTCTGGGCAGGGACAGGAGCTGGATCCATGATCCTTGTGGGTGCCTTCCCACTCAGGACAATCTGTGATTCTACTGCACCAAAATATTGCCTTCTTTCAGATATAGTCTCTGACAAGATATTCCTTAGAAATAAAAGAGAACTCAGACAATTTTGGAAAGCACAGTATAAAGCTGCCTGGAGCTGCAGTGACCCCAGTGATTGCCCTTAACTGCTGCATTGTTCATACACTTTCAGTGACACAGGGCATAATTTAAAGCAGTTAAGAATTTAGGGATGTCCTTTACTGATTAACAGGTACTGCTTAAGTATCTGGAAATCTCTCTGATCCCACCACAAATGTTTCCAAGTCTTGGTACCAATGATGGACAGGAAAGAACATGCTGCTAATGGCATTTGATTACATCTTCAGATTGGTTGTTAAACCGTATTGAGCAAATAAAGCTGTGCAAAAGTCTCTTCAGTCTATAGTAAAATAATTATAATAGAATTCTTTAGTTGCAGTTTTTAAAATGCATCTACACTGGATGGCGTTTTGCACGTCAGCATCACACAGGTGTGTGGTATGAAATACCTTCATGTCTTTTTGCTTACTGGTGCAGAGTGCAAAAGAACACGATTGCCCCACAGTCTTACTTTGATTAAATATCTTGTAACAAGAGACCTGGCCAATACCATTCAATAAGTTAAATAGCCATGAGTCACCAAGGGACAGCAGTTGGAGATTTTCTGGTCTGGCACACACTGTTTAATGAAGAAAAACCCTCAAAAAACAAAATAGTTAAAAAGATATTGAGGTTTTATTTTCTTTTGTTTTTTTCCCAGCTAAATTTGGATTTTAAAATCCCAGAATCATTTGGGTTGGAACAGACATTAAAGCTCATCCAGTGCCACCCCTGCCATGGCAGGGACACCTTCCACTGTCCCAAGCTGCTCTAAGCTCCAGTGTCCAACCTGGCCTTGGGCACTGCCAGGGACCCAGGGGCAGCCACAGCTGCTCTGGGCACCCTGAGAATTCACATTATTTACCTAAATATGGATCTGACCATAAAAGTCAGTGACCACCTGAAGTTTGGAAAGGATACTCTTATTTCCCTGGACTGGAAACCCACACTGATGGACTGGCACCATGCTGTGAAGCCATTTTGAAACACTATTTCAGCAGCTGCAATACACTGAGGTTAGAATTATTGACATTGCAAACAGCAGAAAACATTCAAAGTGCATCCTGAACACCACAAGTAATAAAGAAGCTAATTCTGCATAATATCAGAGTCATTGAGTTTGGAAAATATCTCCAAATCCATCAAGTCCAACCTTTGACTGATTACCACCAGGCCCACTAAACCATATCACAAAGTGCCATCAAGGATTTTAATACTATTCGTCAGAATAGTAAGAAATACATTCATTATTCTAACTTGAAAAAAAAAAAAATCCCTCCTAAAAATAAATGTTAAAATAATAATATTTTAATTTCAATTCTGATAATGATTATTTAAATTAATAATTGCTCATAATTAATCTGTGGCAACAAAAGCTACAATTTTTGAGCAAAGCAATATGTAGTTAAACAAAGAGAACATTTATTTCATCTGTTACTGCCATTGAGGATTAACTTACAAACTTTACTTCTGCTTCAGTGCTGGTTGTATTTCAAACCCAGTTAATTCAGGTAAACAATATTGTCTTCTTTGGTTTATGTTTTGGGCATCTTCTGCTTCAGAAACAAATATTACATAATCTCAGAAATTAAACTGGTTTTTACAAGTAGTATTTATCCCACGGAATGCTGCAGTTTAAGAAACTGTTTATCCTTTCATGTTCACCTGAATTACTGTTTCTCCATAAAAATAACAGAATTTCCATGGTACCATGACGACTCAACCACAATTCCTCATGAAGATGTCAGAAGGACAAGTTTCCACTAGAAATGAAACAGCCTGCAGGGAAATAAAAGGGAATAGAAATGAATTTTGCACTAATCTGTTCTTCTTGTACCTGGATTTCCCATTCCCACTCAGAGCTGCCCATACAACTCTGCCATTCTTCAACATGTTTTGTGTTGAAGGTTTTTAGAATTCTGACCCAGAATCCCTGCCTAGATGCTGGGGTGTTATGAAGGTTAATAAAAAATGAAAGCAAGGCTCAAAAAGAGATGTTTGGAATTTGAAGCACAAATATAGCTGACTCAGCAGATAAACCCAGATTCCACCAAGTCTAAAGGATAAGAGACAAAGATTCCCCCTTTAATCTGATTTGGTTTGCTCACTAGTATTCAGATAAGATAAAAACATGAGAGATGAGGATCTTTTGAAGGATAAAACAGTGGCTTTTTATTTTCTCCTACAATACTTGGAGCATCTACATATCCAATAGAAGGCAAATGTCATATAGAATAGGGATTCCAGGATTCACTACCAACTGCTTCTTTAAAAAATAAGGTGGTTGGCAACAATTCTGTATAGAGCTGAGTTTTAATGACTTCTCATGAAAATCATGTGGCTAATTAGAACCCACTGGTATATATAGAGATTCTAAACTTTTAGGGATGGCTCATGGGCAAGAATGGGCCACAGCCATCAAGACGAAGTCCTGTTTCAAGTTGTCACTGCATTTCCAGGGTACAAGAGAAAAATAACCTGCAAAAGTGAATAATTACCAATTAAAATTATAATTAATAATCTTGTGCCAATGTTCTTATCAGTCCCCTTCACACAGAGCATTTTTGCCACTCGCTAAAGCAAAAAAGTAATTAACAGCAATGATGGGCTATGCAAGGGAACATCTTACTTTATAAATACTAATAAGTCTTCAAAATTATCAACACTGACCTTAAAAATGAGTAGAGACATTTTGACACCATCATTCATACAAATGAAATGAGATTTGGGAAATTACCTCACTATAGGAGCCTAAACAAAGGTTAGCTCATGGTGTGGAGCATGACAAGTAAAAGTGACTATCTAAAATACTGATAATGGAAGGGCATTAAACTCAGTTTCAGCAAATGAGAGAGGAGGAGCTGATTTCTCTCCTGCTCACTTCCAAGTAGCACCTTTGCAGATTTACTTTTAATTTTCAATAATGATCATATAATTTGCAAAATTTTTTTGTACAGGAAACTTCATTACATGAAATTCGTTATTTGGGACATTGATAGATATAAAGACTATTAGTTATCTGTCTGTGTGATAAGGGAATGCTCAGGAATTGTAGTTTTACACTTTCAGTGGAGGACACTGCAGTGAGCAGAAGTGGGATCAAGAGTTGTGTGTGCAGTGTTTCTGTACAGTTTTCCATTACTTAAAAAGTTCAAGGAAATAAGGATAATGAATCATTCAAAGCAATAAATGGATGTAACACCAATGCCACTGATACTTGCATGGGTACATGGTACGGAATCACCAATATAAGACAGAGCATTTCTCAAACTCCACAGATCCAGGCAGATCAATAAAAGAGAGTATTTGCAGTATTCTCTACACTACAATGGTGTTTTATGGAGGGCAAAGAGCAGGATTTTATGGGTGGCCAATATAAATATTTCATATTTACGCATTCCATAAATTACAAGAAAAACAGGGAAACTCAGAAGTTCAGTCAAATCTCTTCCAGGGGTGTTGACACCACCACTGCCTTAGGCAGCCTCTTCCAATGCCTGACAACCTTTTGGGTGATGAAATGTTTCCTAATAAATAATCTAAACTTCCCTGACACAACTTAAGGCTGTTTCCTCTTATCCTGTTGAGGTGAAAGTAAGGTGATAAGTATGGAAGCAGTGTCTAAGCCAAAATCATCATCTCCTCAAAGTCTGACCCCAAACCAGCCCAGGCCAAGTCAGGAGCTGTCTCTCAGCAGGTGTAAATGTCTGGACTTGTTGATCTTACAGGTTTTTTCCAGGCTTTACAATTCTGTAACTCCAAAATCTGGAGTGACCATTTTCATCTCTGCTCTGTTCTGCCTGGGATCATAAACTGAAAAACCTAAAGTGAAGTAACTAATGAGTATTTTGCCACTTCACTGATGTCATGATCTTGTTCTTATCTGCACTATTTGTTTAGGTGCTTATTGCCAGCATTTCTTGTCTGGCAAGGGCAAATTTCTGACAGGTCTCATATTACCCTTCAAATATCAAAGGCACCTCCTGGAAACATTAGGATTTCAGGAGGGTTTTTATATACTTAATTTCCTATAGAAAATGGAAAGGGTAATTGTAATGGTTTTGACACTGGCACAATGCCAGCGCCCCCCATGAAAATGCAACTTCCCAAATGAATGCTGTAAGATGTGATTAGGAACAGAGTAGAGCAGGCCCAAGTATAATAACAAAGGAAAAAACTTTAATAAACTACTATATAAGGAAAAAAAGAAAGAAAAAAAAAAAACAAACCACACACTAAATCCAAAATGAAAACCTTCCAAAATATTCATCGTCCTTGCTGCCCCACAATTCCCACAAACTACAGTGAAACGCAACTTGGACTCTCAATCAGGTTCTCACCCTTCAGATAATCAATACTCAGTCTGTTAAGGGAGAGAGGGGTGTCTCTTGTGTCATAGGCCCTCTAAGTAACACAGCTGCCACCTCTTGTGTTTCCATGTCACACATGGCACCACCCGGAGAGAATCTGCCACGGTGACACTCTCCTTTCCATGCACAGTGATCTCACTACTATGCATGGACAGACTGTTCATAAGGTGTCTTTTTAAGGATGTTTTGTTAAGGACAAAATTAGAAAAACAGTTCAGTTTTTCATTTTTGGGACTACAGTCTCCCCTATTTTCTTCCTCTCCTGGGGCTGAGGGTCTCAAGAACAGAGATCATCTTCTTTTTGAAGACAGAGGGCATCACCACACCCTCCTCAACTCTTCTCTGTTCACTCCACTCCTGTGTTGGTAGTCACTGAAACAGGTCTCTTGGCTTACCATGTATCCCCCTAAAATGCAGTCTCTCTTGGAGGAGAAATTGGTTCAGTCTATGGCTAAAAAGAAAAGTCCAGCCAAAAGCCACTCCATCATCTCCTCCCACCTAGAATTTCTCCTTCTAACATCTCAGGTCCCAGACTGTCTCTCTTTTTCTCTTTCAAACCAAGGAGGAGAAAAATTTCACAAAGCTTTCATTTCTTAAGGAAGGGATTAAAAGTCTCAAATTTCCCGGACAGCTGGCGGCCAGGATCTCTGATCAGACTTCCAGCTCCCACACTGGGTACCTTTCCCCCTCTTCCTCCTTCTCCTCCTCTGCTGGTGACTGCTCACACCATCGCTGTCTCTTTCTCTCTCTCTCCAGAGAGACTCTGGGGAGGGGGGAACGCAAACATCCCAGATTTCCTCCATCCTTTCACCCGCAGGGAGCTGGCTGGTTCCAGCCCCTCCACCCTTCGGCCTACCTCAGCCTGGGCTGCATGGCTCCCCTCCCCCACCCAGCCACCTGGCCGGGCAGGGGAAAGTCTGCACTCTCTGATGACCAGAACCAAAGAGAGCGAGTTCTCCTGGGAGTTCTGCTTTTAACCCCTCTGTGTTCTCTGAGGTGTGTCATGCCTTCAGTGGTCAGTCCAAATGCCAATATCCAACCCCGACCACTGATTGGTTTGACCCTCTTCTTCCTGAGAAAATTCTCTTCCATGTCAAACCACAACAGTAATGTATAGATAAATCCCAGTCCAGAAAGAATTGGGGACAAGCTCAGCAAATTCTCTGGTCTAACAAGGAGCAGAGGTTGCCAAGAGCTGCTCTAACCCTGCCCTGCTTCAAGGAGAGCTGCGGCCAGCAGAGCCCTCAGGCTACCCAGCAATGCCAGGAGTTGTTTAGCTTTGCTCTTTCTCTGGCCAGCCTGCTTGTAATTAGGCACTTTCTGTGACTATCACATTTTCATGCCACTGGCCTTTTTCTTCCCTTCAGGTTTTCTTTCATATGTTCTGTGTGATTTAATGAGGCAGCACATTTTGTTTTATAAACAAATTAGGTGTGAGAAATTAATCACCCACAGCCGGCCTACCAGTTGTCAATACTTTGACAAGAACCCCTCAGCTCTTGTAAAGTGTGATGTGAAATCCAGGAAGTATTTTGAGGATGTGCAGTTTTCCCCAATGTCCTAGTCTGAGTTTTAGTCTTGCTTTATTGCTCTAAAGAAGTCTTATGACATATTTATTGAGAATAAACTGGAATGTGTGGTTGAGCAATCTCCTGTATGTTTTATTTCCAGAGGCATCACCATCCCATTTGTTGCCCAGCCAGAAAAATATCACATAAAGGCAGATCCCAGGCCAGCAGTGGGGGACAACTGATATATTTTATTGTGTCACACTCACCCAAGGCATGTTTGGAGGGCAAATCTATAAAAGACAGCTCTTACATATGGTTATATTTGATTTACTACTCGTGAACTATTATCCTGTGAGAATAGAATACATAACCCTGTTAATCATGGCTGTGCTTTCATAATAAAATATATGTAGTAAACTCACACTGCTTCAAATTAATAAAACTAAGATTTACTTTGCATAACTTGTTACTTAATATAGTGTGCACAAGGAAAATATCCTCTTTAGAGCTCATGTATCAACTCAGCAAATAGCTAAAGCACATAATTCCCATACCAAATTCTAGCTAAAGTTATAATTTTTAGACCCAGGAACATTCAGGATATTTTTCACCCATCCCACATACATTATATATATGACCCAAAAAGATTTTTTTAAGCTGAATTAATGACATGCTTTAATGGAAATTACAATGGAATGAAATACAAGCCATATATATATATATATATATATATATATATATATGTGTGTGTGTGTGTGTGTGTGTGTGAAAGATATTACATTACATTAAATTTCTGATTCAAAGGATAGCCTAAAAATCTATAATAAGTCTGACAAGTCATTCTGTCCTTATATGGATTTGCCACATTAATTTTGAATATTCATATATCATTTTAGAAGCCTAATGAGGCATATTACCTAAGTGTAACTTTTGATGTGACATTTCCCTCAAACTGTGATTCATCAAACAAGACACAAATATATTTAAGTTTCCTGAAGTATTTTAAGCTCCAGATCCTGAACATAATTAAAATTGGGAAAATCAAATAGAAATGTTATCTGTTTTAGAGATAAAATAGAAAGAATAAATTTGCTTGGATTATATTTTGATATTGGTGTTTTGCAGAAGATGAGTGGCACAAAGAACATTTTAGGGAGAATGGGTTAAAATCACAAATGGAATATCCAAGACAACAAAGACCAAACCTATCTTGGCAAGTGTTGAACTTCACACAAGTTGGGACAGTCAGATTTAGCCACATTCAGCCTAAAGGGTTACAGAAATCACATTTGCATTAGAAATTACTTGCAAATATATAATCAAGAGCTTTCTGGCTTTGATATTCTTTGTGTTTCCATGTCTGGCTGCAAACTTCCTTTGTAAATGAATACTTTGAGTGATAATGGCTTAGTTTGATTTCCACCTTGAGCCTCACATGAGAGAAATCACACTGGAAACTGAAGTCAGCCTCAAGCTCATAAAAAAAAAAAAAGTTTATAAACCTTCAACTGACTGTCAAAGTTGGTCCTAGTTTTAAAGTTTCCTATTGTAATCCCTGTCTGACACTAATCTAAATATTTTAATTACTTGCTCTGTTAATAGCAGTTTACAGGCTCACAGAAGTGGACTATCCACTCCGGTATGCAATTCTATGACTTCCTTAGAAAGACATCCTATGATCTGCTGAGATAAAGTTTATTTTTTAATGAAGTTTTCACCAAAATCCTTCATTAGAGATCTCATACATCAAATGCTGGAACTTTCTTTTCTCTAATTTTTTTCAGCAAACTCATATTTATCTTTGTCTCATAGCAAAACCATGGTTACTGAACTGCTCATTTTCTGACCCAGGTCACCTAAGATGCTGGACATCTTTTTGTCTTAGCCAAGTCAAAGTTACAGTTCTTTCCCCAGAAATCTTCATAAATTTGCACTTTGCTACTTCAGTTTTCTGCCTCTTCTAATTTCAAAATCAGACCTGCCTTCAGCTTCAGCTCCTCTTATTTATTTTTCCTTTGCATAACTTTTTCATACATGGATTCAGTTCCATGAAATTGGTTAATTCTGTTCCTCTAAGTTTCTCTCCAATACAAGTCATATAAAAACACAGAAATGTAGGTGACATTTTATTCTGCTCCTCTTCTTTCATTTCTAAACTGAAAATATCAGGATTTATTTGATGTTGCCACCAGACACATTTTAGGTGCTACTGTAAAACAACATGATTCATTGATTCAGCAAATACTTACAGCAAAATGACTTTTTGTAGCATTTTCAAATCAAAGATTCAGAGAATCACAGAGGATGCTGAGTTGTAAGGCAGCCACCAGGATAATGGATCCAGTCCCTGTCCTTGCCCAGACCCCCAACAATCCCTCCAGGATCATGGATCCAGTCCCTGTCCCTGCCCAGACCCCCCAGCAATCCCCCCAGGATCATGGATCCAGTCCCTGTCCCTGCCCAGACACCCCAACAATCCCCCCTGTCCATCCCTGGTGTCCAAAGGCTCCTGGAGCTCTGGCAGCCTCGGGGCCGTGCCCGTTCCCTGGGCAGCCTGGGCAGTGCCCAGCACCTCTGGGGGAAGCAAAACCTTTCCCTGCTCTGCAGCCTGAGCCTCAAGTGCCCGCAGCTGTCTCTCTGTCAGGGTGAACACACACCAGGAAAAGCATTGAAAACCACACAAAATACTGGATTTGGCATGTGCACATGCAGACACAGAAATTTCACATTAGAACAGCCCAGATATCCTCATCTGGCAGACTTCCAAGGAATGCTGCTGTGGGACCAGGATTACAGTCTCTGATTCATGTTTCTCCAGGACAGGAGTCAGCCAGCATTCCAAGCATTTTCAGGGACATGAATTCTTAGCTCAAGATTACCGGGGATGAAGCAACACCATGATGCAAACAGAATTTTTTTACCTATTAATGACCGAGCTGGCTGATGTTTCTTGGCAGCAATCAGTTTTAATGTAGGAAATACATGGGCTGTGGAAGCCGAATCTGAAGCAGAGAGCTTAATGACCAGTGTTTCAAAATCCACTTCTTGTTCCTTAGAAGTGTTCCATGCCCAGTTTGGGCTCATGTTAACTTCCCTTGGGTTAGCTAATAGATGATGCTCATTATTGTCAGCGCTGCACAGGGCACGTGGCAAGGACAAAGAGCAGAGACAGTGAGGAAAAGTGGGATACAACTCAAGGGCTGTGCTTCTAGAAGACAGGAGAAGCTTTTTCTTGCTCAAGTGGATCAATCTACAATCATTTAACCATACAACTAGTCGCTGATAATTGCTAGAATATTACCCTTCTATCCCACATTGTCCAGTCACCTGGAAGAGGTGACCAGTCCTGCAAACAGACTTTGTCAGGCCAATTCCTTGTTGGCCTTGTCACTCTGCTGTCCCTGCAACAGCCAGCAGCTGAGTTCCTATTTTTTCTCAGGTTGGGCTCGGTGCAGGGTGAGCCTGCCTGTTGCCACCTTGCCGCAGAGGGTCAGTCCCTGGGCTGTGGGGTCAGCTCTGAGCAAAGGGGGCAGCTCTGGGCAGAGGGAACAGCTCTGGGCAGAGGGAACAGCCCTGGTAAAGGGGATAGCTCTGGGCAAAGGGGACAGCTCTGAGCAGCGGGAACAGCCCTGGGCAGAGGAAACAGCCCTGGACAGAGGAAACAGCTCTGGGCAGAGGGAACAGCCCTGGTAATGGGGACAGCTCTGGGCAGAGGGAGCAGCTCTGGGCAGAGGGAACAGCCCTGGTAAAGGGGATAGCTCTGGGTAAAGGGGACAGCTCTGGGCAGAGGGGACAGCTCTGGGCAAAGGGGACTGGCTGCTCCCCACCTGGCACAGATTACAGCAGGATACACTAGGCTCCATTCCCAAATCTCCACTCCCAGTGAAACAGGCTCCAGAACCATGGACTCACTTAAAACACAGAGAGAGCCCTGTTTTGTGCTGCTAGGACTGTAATAAATGCTAGATACTTTTGCAAGACTTGCAGCGGAGACTGAGTGAATGTAGACCAAAAATATCTCAGCTCCCTCAGTCAAACAAACCTGGATTGCATGTGCAGGAATCTAACATTAATGCCTGAGGGCATTAACATGCCTAAGTCAGAGCTCATTTTTTCATAATTCAACTGCACAGTCATGGAGCTACTAACAAGTATTTTATTGCTTCTTAAAATGGGTATTAACATTGCAGTAATGGATGTTATTAAAGTCATAAATATCCCACTTACAATACTCATGTCTCACCAAAGTTTAAGGCTGTTTCAAAGACCAGATGTCTCATTCTCCAGTCTGCTTTTACAGCATAAAGAGATTTTTGTGGAAAGTCCTGTTTCTGCTCCAAGCAGAAACTTTATTGTTGTTGGAGTTTAAAACAGTGATGAAAGAAAATAGTTCACAGATGCTGACTACAAAACTGCGAAGAGTTTTCACTCTTTTCTCGTTGGGAAGTTGCTCGTCTTTTGTCTAATTTTGAGACTGTCTGAAAATTAAAATTCAATAAGAACAGTGCACAAATTTTAGATGTGTTTTGACTGAAATTTTGCCTTTCCAAAGTCTTTCATGGTCTTAAGAAAACAGGCAACCCTGTGCATGGCAATATTTATGTCAGCTGTGAACAAAAGGCACTGCTGTCCTTTGCTATGGATGGAGATGCCTGAGGAGCATTGGAGCATGCAGGATGTATTCAGCCCCCTCTCAAGGAGACTGAAGCTCCCATGTGCTCCAACAAGAGCAAACAAGCTTCTGAAAAGCAGCTTAAATGCACCATTGGAGGTGAGCACGAATCCCCTGACAGTTCTGAGAAAGGTATGAAGGTGTGAGGGGAGCCACAGCCCCACTCACACCCTTAAAGAAAGTGGCAGCTATCCCACTGTCAGGGAAGAGCTATTTTACAGCACCATGGCATCTCATTCCCAAAAACTCTCATTTGAATCAGCCCATTAGTGAAAATAAAGTTGGAACAAGCAGTGGTTTTATTTCAGTTTTGCTTACAGCATGAGATAGCCTGTCTAGAGAACTCAAATCTGAAATGTCATTGCTGTGCTAATGCACAACTGCACCTATCCAGAATTTTTTTTAAAAAAATTAAGTAACCAAGTATTGCCAGCATGTGAAGATTGAACCAATTTTAAAAGTATCCAGGACTGAGATAGCTAAGTTCCTATTCAGTCATGTCTGGATTTGATTTTCATATCCACACAATAGCAGAAACAGTATAATTTATGGGGAAAATTATGTGTGACAGCCAAAGGCTGATGATTTAATCTGGTGCAAAGTATTGCAGTAACCAAATGCAAATCACTGAGCCGTGTTTTAGCCACATTAGAACACTAGAGTTCATAGTTTCTAATTTTTAGAGTAGATTACAGCTGCCACATCATTAAGACCTTACAATTATATCTGAACAATAAATTGTATTATTAATAGGATGGTTATGGACTATGAGTATTAGATGTTGTTTGTGATTTGCAGTTAAAGAGGGATTTTAATCAAATTTACCATTCTTAAAGAAGTCTGGCTTGCATTTAAATAAGCATCCTTAAAAATTGATGTTTTGCTCAATTATACAATGCTTCATTCTGGAGCCTCAAAGTAATTTGTTATCCAGGCTCTGTGAGCAAGGAAGATGTATTGCATTGTACTTAATCTTATCAAGTTTCTGCTGATTTTTAATGACAAAGTCTGTTTATCATAATTATTACAAGTTGTCTGGGTTAATAAAACTTGAAAAACTGTTTGGGAATTAAACCTGTATGGAGCCTTAAACTTACTATTTGTGTAAGGCTGCCTGATCCCAGCTGTCCTTCACAGGTCCATGAAGCCATTTATGTCAGAAAGTCATGGAATGGGTTGGGTTGGAAGGGACCTCAAAGCTCTCCAGTGCCACCCCTGCCATGGGCAGGGACACTTTCCACTGTCCCAGGCTGCTCCAGCCCCAGTGTCCAGCCTGGCCTTGGGCACTGCCAGGGATCCAGGGGCAGCCACAGCTGCTCTGGGCACCTGTGCCAGGGCCTCCCACCCTGCCAGGGAACAATTCCTAATTCCCAATATCCCATCCAGCCCTGCCCTCTGGCAGTGGGAGACATTCCCTGCATCCTGTCCCTCCAGCCCTTGCCAATTGTCTCTCTCCATCTTTCCTGCAGCTTCTTCAGGCCCTGCAAGGCCACACTGAGCTCACCCCAAAGCTTCTCCTCTCCAGATGAACAATCCCAGCTCTCCCAGCCTACAAAGTCACATTCACCTCCTGCATTGGAAGAAATGTTTCTAATACCTTGTTGTACTGATTGCATCCCATGCCATTATCTTTAGGAGCTACTTCTTGCTGGAAGTGCATTTGGTAAGAAATTGTTTCTAAAACTGACAAACAAAAATATTTTTAAAAGGTAAATGTGGATTTAATGTACCTTTCAGAGGATGCAAAATGCAAATTACTTTTTTTTTTTTATTTGCAAAGAATTTAAAGCACTGTCTGTTTCAGATTTCACCAAGGGCCTTTGGATATCTGAAATAAAAGCCCATGTTTGCCACATTCTTGGGCACAGAAGCTACACTGATTGCCCTAGATATAAATCTGGGAAATTTGCTTGCAGGGAGCAAGTTCTCAGTCCAAACCCAGGTCAATGGTTGTCCAAAGGACCAAGAATGTGCACAAAGCTGGTGCACAGTAATGAAATGTGGACAAAATGCACTTCAATTATTCCATAAGAAGCAATAAAGGCACATGAAATTCCCAATTAAAAATGGGAATGACAAGGTTGAGAGAAGATTGAAAAAACTACTCAGGCAGCCGTGCATGTTTTCAAGTGGAATACTGATCGTATTTCTGCTGCTGCTGCCTTTAGTGAGACTGAAAATGTTGGGAATCCCTCTCTTTGGCTCCGGTTCTGAGTATTTTGGGACCATTCTTGCTTCATTCTCAGCTATACATTTCTCCATGATAGCACCAGCCATCTCTGGAGGTGTGGAATGACCCCAAACCTCCAGAGTAGGGCGTGGAACTCTTCACAGCAGCTACAGGAGAAATGCAAACTGGTATTTGGGCTGCAGGAGCAACTTTGGAGTTAAAGAAGTGACAAAAGCAATGCTAAGAAGTTAATAGCACTACCAATAAACCATATAATGACAAGAGTTAGTGCTGTTCTATTTCACAGTTCAATCTAATGGAAGCTTTTGTTGCTCAAATGGGACCTTTTTTGATGTTTACAGATAGACTTTATGGCTTATTTGTCACCGGGATAGTGTCAATGTGTCTGTCTCCTTCCTGTTCAGCAATGCCTTTTGAAGAGTTTATAATTTTTCTCCTTCCCCCACCATTATCCCCACTCCTCGACACGCGAGCCCTACCCCCGCCCCCCACACACCTTTCCCACCGCCGCTCCTGCCTTCCCGGGGGTCTCCAGGGTTTCCTCACCCCCTGCCCTATCCTCATTGGCTGTGGTTCCTGTTTCTCCCCACTCCCCCACCTCGAGGGTATATCGGAGACCCCCAGCCAGTGCCCCAGTGTCTTGGGGAACAGGCACCCACAATAAACACGTGTCTGCACCTGAGCCCCGTGTCGCTATTTCGTCTGTTCCCGTGCTAGAACTGAGCCTTGCAGAGCTGAAGGGGAAAGCGGCCTCGCCTCTCCTCTCCTTCCCTCTGCCCGCAGGAACCTGCCCGGAGCCGGTTTCGCATGGCAACAAATGGTAGCAGAGGATGGCTATTTCCATTGACTTGTTAAAGGGGGAGAGAGAAAGGAATTCTACCGCCATAAAAGCTCTGCTCACTCTAAGAGGAGCTGACTCACTGAGCGGAAAACAAAACCGAAGCTCCGGGGACCCTCTTCTGTCCTCACCGGCGTGCTCTCTACCCTGGCCTGGAGCAGCCGCGCTGCAGGGGCAGCCGAGGTGCAGGGGCCTTGAGCCGGGTAGGCTTACCCAAAGACACAAGAGGGAGGTTTGGCAGTGGCTCACAGTGGAGCCTGAGCGCGAGAACGGCACGTCATGGGACCGCACATGCATAGAGACTGCTAGAGGCTGACAGTGGCCGAACCCAGGGTTTCAGGGATGAGCCCTGGTTAACGGGAACACCCAGGCTTCTAGGGAGCCAAACCGCGAAGGAATACGTCCCCAGTTCAGTGTGATTTTCCGCCACCGAAGAGAGAGATAGAGATTTCACCGTCTAAGCCTGGAGGGTAAGTCGGGTCAGAGCAGGGTGGGGACCCTGGCGGGTGGCTGAGCTACCTTTTTTTATTTTCTGAGTTTTAACCACCGCCCACGCTCAGATGGGGACTGTAGCCTTGCATGTCCCTGGTGGCTGGGAGGCTTTTTCTTTTCCGAGGAGGACACAAACTCGCTCGGTCTTTTTGGGGTAACTCATACTGGAAAGCTCCTTCTCTTTCTTGGAAAGCTGCCTTTTCTAGCCTCTCCTCCCTATTCTGGGCTATGGGGGCAGGGGGGGTCAAAAGGACACCAATGGAACAGAATTGTAAACGGCGACACGTCAGCTATGGGAGAGTTGTTAACATCTTAAGAGAGGCCCTTCACATCCACGCATTTCGTCGACTTCCAGCCACGTCGGGCCCCTCTCCTGTAGATTTCCCCTTTGGCTTCTGCGAAACCCCCCCTTCCCTTTTCCCCATGGACTTTCCCAAACCTTCTCCCTTGGAGACAGCAGCGGCCGAGCCGCCCCAAGCGCCCTGCCGGACACTGTTATCCTCCCTTAGGGGTGGCATTGGCCGTGCCTCCCCAGGCGAGATGCAGTGCACCCGGCATCCCCTCTCAAGATGCTGCTGGCCACGCTACAGGGACCCCATTTTCCCGCCTTGACCTTTCTCTCCCACCCATGTTTTCCCGCCAGCCCCACCCATCCCCCAATGACCCTGCACCATCCTGCAGCGAGCCAGCCCCTGTTGGAGGAGAGGTGAGCTTGGATTAATCCCCCAGTCCTTCTTCTGGCCCCCCCCTCTGATGGGAGGGATCACCGGAGGGGTCCCTCCATTAGAGGACCTTCCTTTGTAAGAGAGCTTTCCCCTTTGCTCTGGGGGGGGGCCCTTCAAAGGGAGTGGAGCTGGAGACCCGGACCAGGGCTCCACTGTTTTCTTTCCCTTGAAACGATGGTGCCCAGGTTCACCCTCTATCCCATCTCCTAAATGTACCTTGCCCAAAGTTCCCTTATTATTTCAATAGAAGTTTCCCCCATTGCTTGTGATAATTTGGAAATAACTTCTTGGATTGAGTTATATCTTATAGAAGGAAAGATCATCCTCTCTAATTACTGCCCACAATGCTATGCCAACTTCGCAATCAAATAATCAATTTGGAGAAACCATGTCACCGTTCGCTGTTTCTGCTCTGCTAGAATTCGAAAACACAAGCATCGTATCATGAATCCTGCTTTCATCCTCAATACAGAATGTGTTTATGATAATTTTGTACCCTTTATCTTAAATTGTAATGTGAAAAAGATTTTTACCCCATACATTGTAACTATGATTGGTGTATCACCTTCTAATATCTCTCAACTTACGTTTTCTCAGTAATTTGTAACGTTGCTAATTTGTTTTTACCTCAGAACTCTCTTTTCTTTGTGTAAAGCCAAAGAGGGAGTTATGGAGAGTTTATAATTTTTCTTTTTCTGCCCCCATTCCCCCCACTCTTCCTTACCATGCAGTCAGTCCCTATCCCCCCCCCCTCCCACCCCCCGCCTTTCCCATTGCCACTCCTGCCTTCCCGGGGGTCTCCAGGGTTTCCCCACCCCCTAGCCTATCCTCATTGGCCACGGTTCCTGTTTCCCCCCCCTCCCCCAGCTCGGGGGTATGTCAGAGACCCCCGGCCGGTGCCCCGGTGTCTCGGGGAACAGGTGCCCACAATAAACACGTTCTGCACCTGATACCTGTGTCGCCTCCGTCTGTCCCCGCGCTGAAGCTGAGCCTCGCAGAGCCGAAGGGGAAAGCAGCGCCCACCTCTCCCCTCCTCCTCCACGCCCTGTCAGTGCCCACCCGGAGCCAGTCTCGCACGGCAACAATGCCTGGACCATGCACTGCCTATTTTAGAACCAAGGCGGAGGGAAAAAAAGAGAGCCTTAAATTCCTGGATCAAAGCAACTTTAACTCAAAATAACTGTCTTGCAATGATTGATCAAGTCATGTCAAGATAATGAGGTTTTTACGGTCCTGAGGAGGACTTAATCTAATTTTTGGAGGTATTCTGATCTCACTGTTGCTGCTTTATCACTTTTAATCTCAATACTTTTATTTGAATTTGCTCTGCAAAATTCAATATACTTTTAGTTGACAGCTGAAGACACAGAATAGTCTTTTCACACCGTTTTTCTATGTTGCAACTGTGTTTTAAATCTAGTTATCCTTACTCTGAGTGAATGCAATTATAGAGTTGTTTTGCTACTTTAGACAGAGAATGACCAGCACAAGAATTCTTCCAACACAATAAAAGTACCTCTTAAAGAAAAAGTAGTAGCCTGATTTTGAACTGAAGGTCGCTGCTAATGGCGTCTTTAATTATTTGGTAGAAGATAATTCGTGAGAAAAGATATCTAAGGCTTGTGTTACTCCTTATAGCATCCACTTGTTATAAGTAAGAATTGATCCAGCCAAATTAAAATTAAAAAAAAAAGTTTTTATTCAGTGATCAAATTCAGTCTGAGCCAGTGTCATGGTTTGACACTGGTATAATGTTAGTGCTCTCTTATGAAAATGTAATTTTTTAATTTAATGCTGTGAAATGCTATTGAGAACAGAGTAAAGTAGGCTTAAGTTTAATAATAAGAAAAAAACTTTATTAAACTATTACTATTATGTTACTATAAAAGGGGGGGGGAAGAAGAAACACATATAATTTAAAATGAAAACTTTTTAAAGCATTTTTCTTTTTATTACCTAACTCCAATAAACTACAGTGAGACACAATTTGGACCCTAATTAGGTTTTTACCCTTTAGATAATTAACATCTAGTTTATTTGTAGGGAGAGAGTAGTCTTTTTTGTGCTACAGACTCCTTAAGAAATACAGCTGCTATATCCTGTGCTTCCATGTCACTACATGGCACTGCCCGGAGGAAAAGTTGCTAGTGGTGACTCTCTTTTTTTTATGCAAAGTGCTTTCATTACTAATGTATGGATGGATAGACTGCTTTTAGGTTTTTTTTTTTTAAGGATGCTTTGTTAAGAGGGGAAAAAACAACAGTTTAGTTTTTTATTTTTGGGACTAATAGTCTTCTCCATTTTCTCCTGGGGCTGAGGATCTATGAATAGAGATCTTTTTTTTTTTTTCTTTTCTGAAGACAGGGGGCACTACTATAAACTTTTTTAACTTTTTTTTGTTTGCTCTACTTCTGTTTTTTCCCAGCTGAAGCAGGTTTCTTGGGCTTATTAGCATCTTTTTAAAATACAGGTTTTTTTGGAGGAGAAGATTAGTTTAATCTGTGGCTACTAAGAAAAAGTCTAGCTAAACAGCTACTTTATTATTTCTTCTTACTTAGAATTTCTCTTTCCAACATCCCGGGTCTTAGGCTGTCTCTCTTCTTTTCTTTTTTAAATTAAGGAGGAGAAAAATTTTACAAAGCTTTTATTTCTTAGGAAGGGTTAAAAGTCCTAACTCTTAGAGATGGCTTGCTGCCCAGGCTCTAGCTTCTATAGTCCGGCTGGGCACCTTGCGGCCCCCCCGCTCTTTTTTTTCCCCGCGGTGAACTGCTGATAAAACTACTGCTGTCTCTTTCTCTCTCTTGGGAGAGAGAGAGACTTTGGGGGGAACGGAGACATCTCAGATTTTTTTCTACTCTTCTATCTGCAGGGGGCCAGCCCAGTTCTAGTCTCTCTACCCTTGGGCCTACCTCCGAAGGCCACATGGCTTCTCCCCTCCCCTACCCAGCTCGTGGCCGGGCAGGGGAGAGTCTTGCACTGACTGCTGACTGGAAACTAAGAGAGCGAGTTCCCCTGGGAATTCTGCTTTTAACTCCTCTGTGTTCTCAGAGGCGTGTCTACCTTTAATTGGTCAATGTCTAAATTGACCTCTTCCTTCTGGAAAATTTTTTTTTCCGTGTCAAACCACGACAGCCAGCCACAAAGAAAAGGACAGTGCTGAGCCCGGGATTGGTGCTGAGTGAGACACAGGTCTGACCACTACAGCAGAGGTTCCCCTATGTTTCATACCAGCAATCTGCTCAAGCGGTTTTGTATACAGCTTATTTTGCTTGGGGCAGAGTTTTCGGCTATTAGGCTTTTCTTTCCATTTAGAGTCCCACATATTCATAGAATTTCTTTTCTCTGCTGCTGGGTTGAACAAAACCGTGTCCGGAGAGTGAAGTATGTCCATCATTGTGTTCCTGGAACTTGGCATTGAGATGTATCTCTCTGGTGGCTCCAGCGATCTTAATCGTGGATAGACGATCATTGCTTGGGAGTTCCTCATATCACCTTGGGGAACGACCCATCTCCGGACAAGATAGGTGTATTAACTTGTAGATGAAGTCCTCCCTCTTGTCAGAGGTGATTTCAACATATGTGAGGCAATCCCCTGGCTCAGACTCGCATGCTTTATACAAATATTTCTTAGCAATATACAACATTACACCAATATATCACTTTATAGGAACGAATTATCCATATTACATATAACACACTTGTATGTGTTCAATTTTCTAATAATATGAGGGCAAAATAAAGTTTGTATTAAAAAAGATAAATGGGTAAGCATTGTTTCCTCAAGTCTCAGGGTTAATGAGCCTTTTTTTTTTTTTTTTTTCTTCTACTTTTTAAATTACCTAAGACAAAATGGAAAATTACCACAAATCTGGTTAAGGAATGATTCATATAATTTATCTGCCAAAGCCAGTTTGGGGCAAAGTTCCCTCTGCTCTGCCCACAGCAACTTGCATCTTCTCCCATACAAACAGGGGAAAGTACTCAGTCTACTCTTCCTGGTGAAATAGAGATTTTTGGAGTCCTCTTAAGTTAACAAAATGAATTAAGCATTTATATAAAGCCAGGGAACCTCAGGGAAACGGGAAACTGGACAAGACAAACGCACATCCAATCAATATGATTAATGCAACGTTCTCCCGTTTATTCAAAATCAGGCGGTAGTTTTTATAAGCTTCTATATAGTTTACAGAAACAAAGACACTCTGATTGGTAGGCTAACATTGTTTACCTTTTCCTTAAAACGGCCTGCACTGTACACCATAAAACCTATACTAGTTCACACCCCGTGGTCCCCACAGTACCTTAAGACTATTTTCTATCTGCGCCACAACCCTGAATTTCTAACTGCGTCAGAGGCTTTGAGGGCCCCACCAGGCCTCAATCTGAGGCCTAGCCTGGAGTAGCTCAACTTTCACAATTCATGCCCTCTTTCTCTCAAAAATGCTGTAACAATTCCCTCTTTTTCTTTTGAGCTACTCAGGCTGGAGTGAAGGCTCAATGAACTAATTTTTGCACACACTGTAAAAAACACGGTATAACAATTTAACTAACTATAAAGATAAAAAAAAGTGCAATACCCTTTGACCCAGCTAACATAAAAGAAACAATCTTAATTTCAAACATAAACTATAACTTCTAATAAACTAACTTCTGATAAATCTAACTTCACACTTATGATATTTCAACTTATTTTTCTGTTTCATCTATTTTTAAAATTCTGTTTCTGCCTTTTCGTATCAATGCAGCAAGAGCATCTATCCTGTCCATCACACGACTTCTTGGTTGGATGGGTAAAAACACTCACTCAAGTAGAATTTCTGTTGATCCCCGTTGGGACCTCCCTCTTTTTCTTTTGCCATTGGAAAGACAATGGCAAGATGAACAGAAAAATCACAGGCATTACTAAAACTTATTAAAAACTTAGCAAAAAAAAATTCTATAACATCATTAAAAACACATTTAAAAAAAAACCTCAAAGCCCACGATCTTCTGTGGGTGAAACACAAATCTTTGCACAATCCACTTTTGCTGTGCATCCTCTGATCCACTTGTGGAGAGATCAGTGCCCTCTTGCAATTGAGAAGTTCCACATTCTTCACTGAAATCCATTTTGATTCTGCACCTGTTAAAACACAAACAAACCTAACACCCCCACAGGGACTGGAGGGTCCTCTCTTAATTCTGTTCCCTAAAACTTGCATGAAGAAATGGAAATATCAACATCTTTGTTATAAACATGAAAAACATTAAGAACAAAACAATGCCTATAGTAAAGAAACTAACAACAAATAAAAATCAATCAAATAATACACAATCAATATTACATATAAAATCACAGTTACCAAGTGCTACACTATCAAACTGTCATCCCAGAGTCTGCAGCAGCTGAAAAACCTTAAAACAACAGAGATTTGGATAAAACATGTCCGGATCATGTTTTTCCAAACTCCCTTTGAGGCTCAGCTGTCCTGTATGGTCAAATTGTCAAGCCAAAAGGACTTGAATACCTTTTTGATGCAGAAAACATCTGGATCAATCACACCATCCACGTAGAGCCAGAGCCTGGCCAGAGCTCGAACTCTAATTGGAGGATATGTTTAAAGCAAAGGTCTTAAAAATAACAGTTATAAGTGAAAAACCTTATTATTAACAATTTATCAAAACATCAAATAATTGAACCTGTCTAAAATTTGTTTCAAGACAAAAATTCTCTAAATACAACAAACCTTTTCTTCAAAAATCTGAAAATTTGAAGTCTGAAATCTTGAACCAGAACTTGGACTATAAATTTCTAAAAGATGAACTGCAGCTGCATAGGAAATTGAATAAAGAAAACACATGAGTAGTTAAAAAATCAAGCACACAGGATCCTGAAAAATACATCTCACAATCAATCACCTAAAAAAAAAACCCCATAAAACATATGAAAACTGACTGTAAATATTAAAACAACACCTCAATACCTTAACATCTTAATAATAATTCTTATCACAAAAATCAGACAACTTACATTATATGATCAACCTATTAACAAGAAATGTTTAAAATAGTTTAAAACAATCTTGTCAAGCATTCATATAACATTAGTAACAATCACTACTTATCATTATCCATAAAAACTTGACAATTATTATTTATCTTATTATCTATAAAAACTCAAAAACAGAAATTGTGAACTCAATGCCAACATTCCATCTGACTGACTTTTCTCAAATCTTTGCTTTCAAAGACATTTTTAGCAATTAAATAATTATTAACATTTCTATCCTTTTTTGTTTTACAGTAATTTTCATCCACATTGTATTTGAAATAACTTTGATTTGCATAATGTCCATCCCTCTTGGTTTCTTGGAAAACACTCAGTATTGCTATAGTTTTTCATTACGTCTTTTGTCTCCTTGTGTTGTTGCTTGATAAAGCAGCTGCAATGATGTGTCCTTGTTGTTCAATTGCATCCTGGATGGTTGCGGCGAATGCCGCAGCTTGGTTGCTCTGTTCTGCGCGTGTGGCTCTGACAAGCATCTCATCGACTGGACAGCCCTGAGGGAGGGTGGCTAGGATGGTTCTGGTGGGTGGGTTAGCATTCTCAAAAGCAAGGGATCGGAATAAATGTTCCTGAACGTCTGGTGGCACGTCAGGTGCATCCTTTAAAGCAGCTGACAGCCTATCAATAAATTGTCCAAATGGTTCAGTGGCTCCTTGCTTTATGGTGGCATAGGATGCTGACTTTTTCTTGTCCGGTACCAAAAGCAAAGCTTGATGAGCCAATTGCTGTGACAATTGGTGTATTTCAATAGGAAAGGTAAGTTGCACCTGATTGGTTGCATATGGTCCCTGCCCAGTCAGCATATCTGGCTGGACTCCAAAAAAGGGGTCTCCCGCATCTGTATGTTTGTTGGCCTCCTCAACTGCCAACCGTTTCCATTCCCTTTCAAACATGAGGAATTGAGAAGGTGTCAGAAGCAGGGATGCAATGTTAGACGAATCACTAGGACAAAGCACATCTGCTGTGAATATATACTGAATGATGTTCCTGGCTGCTTCTGATCTGATCCCATAAGTGGTGACTGTCTGCTTAGCTGACTGTAGGATTTTCCAGTCATGGGGCTCCCAGATGGCATTCCCATTAGACACTATGACAGGACAAGCCAGGGAGCTGGCAGCTTTCCAGTCACCGTCTAAAAGAGCATTTTTCACAACTGACGCCCATCGGGACTGCAAGGGATTTTTTAAAACTGCTGGCGATGCCAATTGCTGGCCAGTGGAAGGTTCCACTGGTGGAGCCTGACGATTTGAGAGGGTGGCAAGGCGGGCTATTTCTTTCTGTAACATATTTGGTCTTTGTATCTTGTTCTGTGATCGCGTGTCCCTGCTGCAATTGACAACCGGAAAGTCTGGCTCTGAGTCGTCAGAATCTGAACTCGGTGGGAGTGGGCAGTGCCGCGCCACGGTGGTGGGGTGGGAACTGGCATTTTCGGGGCTCTGCTCTGGTGTTGTTTGGGTGGCTACTTCTGCCACTCCGCTAGCATTGGGGTGTCCAGCCCCTCCAAGCCGCGCCAGGCTGCTGGCCACGGCCGCCGCCGCCGGCGGGTATCGGCGAGCCGCTCCTCTGCGTTTGCACGCACCGGTGGCAGCCGCCGCCGCTGCCGCTGCAGGGGGGCGCGGGGCCAGCGCCGGCTCGCTCCCGTCTCCGCCCTGGTCTCTGCCTTGATCTCCGCCCCTGAGTTCCTCCTCCTGACTCAGCCCTGTTTCGTCACCAGCTCCGCCTGCCTCCTCAGGTGTCTCCCCGCCTCCCAAGGGACCCGGGAGGGTCACTTCCTGGTCTGCTGCATTTCGCGAAGCCACCGAGCTGTTAACATCCGCTGCTCGTGAGCAGACTTCCGCTCTGGGCGCAGCCGCATCCCCGCTCCGTCTCGCGCCGGCCGGCCCCGCGCTGCCCAGCTCCGTGCCGCCCTCCAAACGAGCGACAACATCTCTGACAGAGGGGCTGACTGGGCTTTCTGCCCGCGCACTGGCCGCATATTACAAACATTAAAGAATTTTTCAACCCGCGATGGCTTTCGTGTTTCTATTTGTTCTGCTGTGGACTGCTCAAATGCTCGAATGGCAGCTTCCGCTGCCTCTTTCTCCGCGGCCATGCTTTGTAAGGTATGTGAAACTTTCTTCCAAACACCTCCAAGCTCTAATAGTGTTTTCTTGTCCTTTTTGCCCTCTATCACTGCATCCCAAAGCAGCTGCCCTAGCTCTCGCCATTCGGTTTCACTAAAAAGCAGGGAAGGTTTTTGCAGCTTGCCTTTGCTTCTTGCCCAAAGGACCAATTGTTCTAAATCGGCTTCTTTAACTTTTTCAGCTCTCTTTGAGAGAATATGAAAGAGCAGCCGCACTGAAGCCTGTAAATCTCCATCCATGGTGAACTTTCACCCTCTCTCTGTCTCCGCGGCTTACCTCAATCTCCACGGGCTGCTCCGCTCTCGCTTTTCTTCGGCAAGGCAGCAGCTCCCGCTCCAGCTCCCCGGCCTCGGCCACGTCCACCCCCGCCGTTCGGGTCCTTTGTGAACGCCGAGGTCTTCCCACTGCTCCAACGGACTCTCGCAAGCAAACAACAATGCGAAGAGTCTTTTTCCTCCCGTTGGGAAACGGCCCAATTCGGAGTTTGGAGACTTCTGCTCCGTTCCACCTGATCCCCGTTCACAAAAAGTGAATTTGGGATCCCGGTCCCGTCACCATGAGGCGATTTGGACCTGAATTCCTGTCGCGCGACTCAAACCTGACTGCCCGTTACTCTAAAAGTAATTTGGCAGCCTTTTCGGAGCCTCCTGAGTCCCTGTGCGGGCGCCACTTAAAGCCAGGGAACCTCAGGGAAACGGGAAACTGGACAAGACAAACGCACATCCAATCAATATGATTAATGCAACGTTCTCCCGTTTATTCAAAATCAGGCGGTAGTTTTTATAAGCTTCTATATAGTTTACAGAAACAAAGACACTCTGATTGGTAGGCTAACATTGTTTACCTTTTCCTTAAAACGGCCTGCACTGTACACCATAAAACCTATACTAGTTCACACCCCGTGGTCCCCACAGTACCTTAAGACTATTTTCTATCTGCGCCACAACCCTGAATTTCTAACTGCGTCAGAGGCTTTGAGGGCCCCACCAGGCCTCAATCTGAGGCCTAGCCTGGAGTAGCTCAACTTTCACAATTCATGCCCTCTTTCTCTCAAAAATGCTGTAACATTTATATTTTAGCTTGTAAAGTTATGTGTTGAATTTTAACATTTTACTTAAGAAACCTCTGCCATGCTACAAAGGGCATAGGCAAATGCAAATTTCTGAAGCTTCTTGCATAAAGAACAATACTGGGACCGAGGATGCAAAGAACCCAGATAAAGAAGCTTCCCTGTCTTCAAGCCTATCAAGGCTGACAGACACACACAGATAAGCACCAATGGACCAAAAGTGCATGTGCAAAAGAGAAAAGTTCAAAAGTTCAACCATGAAGAAGACCACGATCTTCAGCCTCAAGAGACCACCAGGGACCCCTGCAGGACCACCAGAGCAAACCACACGTGCCCAGAAGGGCGTGGACCTGTTTAGCATGAGAGGTGAGGACAGGCGGGGCCAGGGGTTGAATATGCATAAAAAAGTTGTGTAATGTATTGCATATGGAACACCTTTGGGAATAAAGGTGTGGGTAAGACTGAGACTTGGGGCACTAGTTTTTGGCGAGCTATCTCACTTGTGCCGAGCGCTGACATACATACCCACTTCATAACTACCCCAGGTTGTGGAGTCTAGTTATTTATTCCACGTATCGCTTCACTGGGACTGTGCCACTTGTGTTTTCTTTTTGGCTCTATCATCTTTGATATTTTTAGTTCTTAATCTTATTACTTCACACTTCTGTACAAATGAGCTGAATAAGCTACTTATCCAGTCTCTAAGCTGAATCTATGCCGATCATATTGAATTTATTTGCCTTGTACCTCTATACTTACTTTATCTCATTTCTATGTCATTGACAAATTTGGGTCAGAAATTTATAAAGTAAACAAAAATGTCTCTAATGCTGCACTTACCGACATTCATTTTAACTCCTTCCTGAGCTGTTTTGAATTTTGCAATAGTTGTTCCTTCAAATAAAAATAATTCCCTGGAAAATCAAGTGCTTTTTTGTAAAGGAATGCTTCCCTTATTTGTAGATCAAACCCTTCTAAAATCTACTTTAAAATATGCACCACATTTGTCTCTTTCCCATCAGTTGAATATGCATTGACACATTCTCCAGAAGAAAGACAAAAGCCAGGAGTATCTTGGCACCCTAAGTCAGCTCCATCATGGGATCCTTTTGGTCTGGGCAAATCACTTCACCTCTCTTGCCACTCTCCAGGGAAGGAATTCACAATTCTATTGATTAGTTTTCACTGAGCATTCAAGGGCTCTGCAGAAAAGGTTAATGTGTCATACAGAATCACAGTCTGGGGTCTCCAACCTTGGAATGCATTTGTTCTCATTGTTCTGGCTCCTGATGGCTCCATACATTCTCATTTTCCCGTCATCAAGATCCCCTGGCCTGCTCCCGCTTAAATAAAGCATTCTGCCCCAGGTGTTACATAGGGAGCCAGTGGAAAGGTGTTGTCATTTGACTGGCTGTGACATTTCAGAACATGCTTTGAGAAACTCTCCAGTACTTCCAAATATCCAAACCAAATTATGTAAATATATTCACAGCGTAACTCTCAAAATAATCAAAATACTTGTCCTTAACTAATATAAATTTTGCTTTCAGTTCAGAATGTATTTTTTTATATAAAATGTTCTGAGTTCAGCCTTCTAATGTGGGAGTTAGCACTGAATGCAAGTTTTTCTGTGAGAGCAAATACCCACAAGAGTACTAGGGTTGAGGATTGCAAAGACAATTTTGAAGCTTTATTTCTTCCATTGAGTGCTGAGTGCACAGAGTTCCAAGCACCAGTTAACATTACTTTTCCTTCATTTTTTTCAGTCAGATTCCTTGTAAGAGAACCTTGTGCAGCTCATAATGTAACAAATCAAGGCTGCTTTTGGGAGTGAATCATGTATGGTCCACACATCTTTTTGCACAGAGACTTCCAATCAGTCAATACTGGCTTATTTCTGAACTTTCCTGAGTACCTGCATATCAGATAATCAAGATAGAAGGATTTCTCTAATAAGGATCATTTTTGTTACCAAAGTTTGTTCTTAAAGGAAGATTAGTGCCACCCAGTTTTTTATTCCTGGAGGACAACAGTGTGATGACACTTGGGTGACACACAGCCAACCCAGCTGTGTCATGGAATCACAGATTGGTTTGGGCAGGAAGGGACCTTAAGGCCAATGCCACCCCTGATATGGGCAGGGACACCTTCCACTGTCCCAGGCTGCTCCAGCCCCAGTGTCCAACCTGGCCTGGGACACTGCCAGGGATCCAGGGGCAGCCACAGCTGCTCTGGGCACCTGTGCCAGGGCCTGCCCACCCTGCCAGGGAACAATTCCTCATTCCCAATATCCCATCCAGCCCTGCCCTCTGGCACTGGGAGCCATTCTCTGTGTCCTGGCACTGCAGTTTTTGAGGAATTGTCCCTCTTTGTGTTCCCTGCAGCCCCTGGAAGGGGCTGCAAGCTCTCCACACAACTTCTGTCCAGGCTGAGCAGCCCCAGCTCTCCCAGCCTGGCTCCACAGGGGAGGTGCTTCAGTCCCCTCAGCACCTCTGAGGCCTCACCTGGACTTGCTCCAACAGTTCCATGTCCTTCCAGTGCCCCTCACCATCACTGACAGGAGGATGCTGTCCACACCAGTGCCTGGGAAGTCATCACCCTTTCCTCCATGGACTGATAGCTGGAACAGCCCCAAATTCCTGGTCAGGAGCAAGGGAGTGGCTGCTCCCTTTAACTCCTGCCATGGTGCTCAGCAGGTCCATTACTTGCAAATAACTGCAGATATCCCACTCTGTTCAAATTTAAAAAGGCTCATTTATAGCTATGCCACAAAAACACACTGGGTGGCCTTATTCAAGGTGCAGGACTAAAGCAAGAAATAAATCAGGGCTGCAAACATAAGCAGCTCTGACTGCTCAATGAGAAAATACAGGCAGCTCCAGTCAGATAATTCACTGTAGCTGCTTGGCAGCACTCCCCATTTACTGTATTTACGCGTGTCTAATCCCTGGGTTATCAGCAAAATGCGATTCAGCAGCAGCACTGGCTGCACATTCATGGTGGTATTAGCAAGAGCCTGCTGCCTTGTTCCAAATTTTTTTTATTACAGCAGAACTCTCTTTCTGCCTTTTCTTGTGTGAAGGTCACCCAGGAGAGTATTTTGGATTGCTGGTCCATCTTGGTTGTGGGAGCTCTCAGAGGTGTGAGTGGCACGTGTGGAAATATAATAATCCCAGCATAGCTGGATGCTCCAGTTCAAAATGCTTTCAGCTGGCTTCAGGCTTATGCACTGAGGGGTTTTTATTTGAAAGTGTTGGGACATACAGTATAAAACACAAGCACTGATGAAGATTAAATGGAATGGAGCTGAGTGTGCAGCAGCTCTGGAGGGACCAAGTCTTCTAGTTGCTGGTTCATACTACCAGGGCAGTGATTCCCCTCTGCTGGAGGCTCCAAACTGCCCTGTGCAGAGCACTTAGAGTGTCACAGCCCTTCCCTGCCCTGCTGCACACCCATATCCCTCTCCTGTCCCTGACAAACTAGCTCTCATTCCTGTTCAATGGCCCAGTGTCTCCCCTGTGCATTTCTTGAAGTAGAGCAGATACTGGACATGGAAGTGTTGTCTCACAGATGCTGGGGGGCTCCTGGATGCAGTTTATCTTAAAAAAAGTCAAGGAATTCTGGCACATAAGGAAGTGAGAGATGGATTTCTGATACTTAAAAGGCAGAGAGCCCTTTGTCCCAGCAAACCCAGAGAACACTTTTGGTGAAAGCATTCCCCACACCTTGGTTTCCCCTCCAGTTTGAGCTGTCATTGACTGGGACAGCTTAGGACCCATCCTTGAAGTCCCTCAGGACCCCACAGCCATCCCCATCCCCCCACCCTGCCCATGGGATGTCCCCAGCAGCACCCAAAAATGCTTCATGTCTCCTCCTCCCTGATGGACTGGGAATGCATCAGCCTTGGAAACCTGGCTCCTGAGCATTGCACATCCTTCTGAATCTGAGGGGTGGCACAGATGAAAAGGGAGGAAAACCACCATTATTGGCGAATTTTAGGTGTTTATTCTTGTTCCATGTTCACTTAAATGGGCTTGCCTTGGAGGGATCTCTACAGCTTGATTTTTCCCCTGACAAATTTATTGGGACTTTTCTTCATTAATAAAAATTCACATTGTTAGAAGCTCAAAGAAAAGCCAGGGAAATAAACCTTCTTGAGAAACAGTTTTGCAATTTCTCATATTTCTAAAGGTATTATTAACATGAAAGTATAATTTTTGGGGTTTTTTTCTGAAATACTTTGACAGATTTTTTTCCAAAATAAATTTAAATTATTTCCTTTACCAATACCCTTAACAATTATAGTCAAAAGGAAAACTGACTGTATTTTGAGGCTGAATGAAAATAGGCTTTGAAAAGGTAGCAGAAATGTTTCCCTGAGGATGTCAGTAGCTCTGTAGTACAACAGAGCAATCAAAATGGACCTACAAGGATCAGCAAACCTCTCTCACTGAGAAACAAGCTACTTTCAGCTCTTCCTCTTGGTTACAGTTTTTTGGGCGGTTTTTTTGGGTTTTGTTTGTTTTTTGGGGTTTTTTTTGGTTTTTTTTTTATGGAGACTTTTCTTTTTCCAAAGCCTTCTGAGGCCTTCACAGTTCCAGGTGAGAATCTAAAACTTCTTCTTATCAGAAAGGAGGATTAATGATAAGGAAACACAGAGGAGAACACAAAAGAAGTGCAGAGCTAGAAAATACCAGAAAACAGAGTTGTCTTAATTTGAAAGTACATTGGCTCCTCTCCTCAAATCTTTCCTAGGATGAAGACAAGTGCCAAGCAGTGGCACTATGTGATCTCGAGCCTAAAATCAGGTGATGTCCAGCCTAAACTCAGGTGATGTCCAGCCTAAACCCAGGTGCACTCTGAGGCACAGCACCAGAAGCTTTGCCCCAGAGTGATGCCCAGGAAGAGGGGATGTCCAGAAGAGACAGCCACAATTAACACAAGCCCCTGTTAGGATCTGATTAGTAGGAGATGCCTCTGCTCAAATTAAGTTGCAAATGAGACTGTATGGCAAAGTCAATAGTATGGATTTTATCTAACAGTACATTTAAGGCAGAAAAGGGGAGGGGGAGGGGGAAAGAGAGACAGAGTTTTGAGCCATGTAAGTGCATTCTGTAAGCCCTCACAGCCCCAGTTTAGCAATCCCACACTCACAACAGGACAAGAAGTGGAGGAACCTCTGGCTGCCCCAAGGAATTCACTGGTACCTGCAGACAACACTCAGCCAAAGTTCTCCAAACTTTCAGGCCTCACAGACTGAAGCCTGGGATCAGCATGGCTATGACAGGTTTTTGCTCTTGAGGACATCTGACCAAGGCATCCTAAATCAGCACAGGGGACTCAGCCTTTTCCAGAGGTTTTGTCCAGGCTCAGTCTTTGAGTAGCTAGAGTGATGTGTCCCACAACAGCAGGAGGAAGTGACCACTAATTTTAATTGTTTATATTTAACATGGTATAAATTTCTGGAAATAATTAATATGCTTGCCAAATCCCCCCAAAAAAGGCTTTACAAAGAAAGCTCCAGGATTTTCATTAATTGGATGATGAACAGCTTTCAATATTAGAGGACAAACAGTAGCTCTGAACCTGCTACACCACTGGAAAAGTCCCAGAGATGAGAGGCAGACATTCTGTCCTTCTGAAAGCAGGAATATTTTGTCACACTATCATCAGATACAATTTCAGATGTAGAGTTAAATAACCTTTACTATCAACCATACAGTGTAAAACATGAAAATCTTCTAAAAGCGAGAGTCCAAAAGAAATGTAAATACAGTGTATTCACTACTGACATTTCAAAAGATTTTGCTCCACCAGTGGAGACACCTATTCTCTATTATCAGGTTTCCTGTCACTCATGTTGATTAAAGTTGATAAATACTGCAAGCCACTTGGGCTAAAGGACACAAAATGAAAATGTAACTTATTTGAAGAGGACCATATTCCATGGGAAATGGAATGCAGACCATATTTTTCTGCATTTCTCAACTTCAAGAACAAATTCCTCTATTTAAATTTTTTTTTTTCCCCCATTTTCCTAGAAGTGATACACACTTAGAAACTGCAATTAATGGAAGAGTGCTTTGCAAAGACAGAGCCGTGTGAGATTGAAAAGGCAGCACAATTTCTCTGCATTCACACACTATTTTGTTTATCAAACCTGGACGATAAATGACAACTAGACCAGCTGATAAAATTTGGGATACAGCAATAGCTGCATCCTAAAGGAACATGAGTCCATCAGGAGCTTTGGGATGATTTTTGTCAGATTAAGATGCCAGTCCAAAAAGCAAACTGTTTTCAAAGCATGCCATATATTCTCTCTGAATATTAATATGCATAAGACATAAGATCAGAATTTAATATAATTCATAGGGTCAAATCAGATATGAAGATTCTTCTGATTGCTGTTGTATATGCATTATTTTTAATCTTCTCAAATCTTCAGCAGAAGTGTGTATTCATTTCAGAATTAATGTTAGAAAAGCATTGATTCTTGTTTCCCATCAAGGCAAGGGAAAGGAGCAACAAAATCAACTATGGAGAGGAAAAGATACTTTTTTTCCCTTTTAGTGTGAGCAAGCAAAATGTGTTGTGGCAAAATTTTGAAAAAAAATTGGAAGGAAAGGAATCCAGGAACATTCTGTCATTTATGAGCTTCCGTTAGACATCAGTGGAGATAAACCGAGGGGATCAAAGGAATGTCCAGGAGCAAGGAATTCAAATGACAAAATATTTTCTAGGAAACCTTTATTTCTTATCCTGTCAAATTTTCCAGAATAATACTTTTCTAACTTGACTTAATATTACAATTACTGGAGTAGAAAGGACAGAATGGCAGAACCCAAGTTGGATTTCTTGAGGGAAAAAAAAACAAACAAACTTGAAAATTATTCAGATTTACTGTATAAAAGAAAAAATGAAACTCCTGGTAATTTAATTAAATTTGCTAGTTAAGAAAAAATCTCATGTTTATAATAAATCATTAATTAAGTCTGAGACAATAAAAGTATTTGATGACCCATCTATTTTTTGTCTAATAATGTGAAATCTACTGTCAGCAGAATATATTTATTTAAACTTCTAGGGTTTTTTAAAAGGCCTGCAGAGCCTTAAAACTCAAAAAATTATGTGGGTTTCGAAATTCTGAACTAAGCCCAGTTTGCATTAGTATTTTAAGAACATTATTCATACATTTACCTCTCTGAGCTTTTTGTTTAGCTATATATTTTCTGCAGGAGCTGGAGTGCCTGGAAATGTAATGCAATAAAACTTTATGAAATTTCTGACAAACCATAAAAGAAAGAAAATCGGTCCCACTCCTGTATTCCCATAAAGTTTAGGTGTTTTTATGTGGAAATTCTTTTTAAAGTGCACAGGAGGAGCCAAAAGGAAAGTTACTATTTAAGAAGCTCTCATCTACCACTGCAGAAATCAAGTTGAGAAAACTTGGTTACTTTTTACAGCAATTTTAGCGCAGCTACCCTGGGTCTACTTATCTGTTTGGATGCTTATCCGTCATAAAAATCACAGTGCACAGAATCAGATTACAAATCCTGATGAGCATTCTACATATGTGGCTAACTGTGCCGTTATATTTAATTTAGTCACAAATCACTCAGTGTTAACAGAGGAAGATACTCTTTTAGAAATGCTGGCACTTTTCTTTAGGCTTTATAGATTTCTCAATAAAGAAACACAACATGATCACAGAATCCCAGAATCATTAAGGTTGGCGAAGCCCTCCCAGCCCATGGAGTCCCAGCTGTGCCCGATGCCCACCCTGTCCCCAGCCCAGAGCTCTGAGTGCCACCTGCAGCCCTTCCTGGGACACCTCCAGGGATGGGCACCCCAAACCTCCCTGGGCAGCCCCTGCCAAGGCCTGACCCCCCTTTCCATGCAGAAATTCCTGCTGCTGCCCACCCTGAGCCTGCCCTGGCCTGTCGGAACTCAAAATGTCCCTCAGACATTTTCAGAGGTTCCAGGCCTTGGTCAGAAGTGTTTTAGACCCTGGCAAGCAGCTGAAAACAGCTGTGATTTTGAGTTTGAGCCATGGAATGAGTTACCAACTTTGAAGGTGGAACAAGTGGTCACAGAGGGTTAGATGGTATAGTAAAAGTAGTCACAAATTAGAGGGAAAAATTTTTTAGTATTGTACAGGGGGGTTTTAACACCTGTACAGGGGGGTTTTACTTTGTACATGGGGGTCAGGAGTTCTAAGATGGAGGAAAGTGAGCCTGATCCTGTTCTTCCTCCTTCTTCTTCCTTACCTCCACGTTCTTGGTGATGCTGGCACTCACAGACTGGTTTAGAGTAGAGAAACACCTTGTAACATAGATAGTAGGTATTGGGGAAAATCTGTAAACATATAATACGTAATATATCGTATAAAAGATAGCAGCAGCCTTGGGCGGGAAGAGAGACGACAGAGACACCGGACAGTGAGGGTGTCAGGAGAGTGTGTGTCTCTGCCTGGGCCGCTGATCTAGGCAGCCGCAGCGGGCAAAGACAATCTTTTAGATAGCTAGCAATAAACTGCCCTGAGACCGAACAACAAGAGGCTGAGGAGTCTTTCTTTGGAAGCACGGGTTGGAGGAGAGACTTCACCACCACACGAGACCCCTGAATCAATCCCGGGGTTCTCACACTGGCCCAGCCTGGGGCCGTTCCCTCTCCTCCTGTCCCTGTTCCTGGAGCAGAGCCCGACCCCACAGCTGTCCCCTTCTGTGTCAGGAGCTGTGCAGAGCCAGAAGGGCCCCCTGAGCCTCCTTTGCTCCAGGCTGAGCCCCTTTCCAGCTCCCTCAGCCTCTCCTGGGGCTCCAGCCCCTTCCCAGCTCTGTTCCCTGCCCTGGACACCCTCAGCCCCTCGAGGTCTCTTGTCTTGAATTGAGGGGCCCAGAACTGGGCACAGCCCTCGAGGTTTGGCCTCACCAGTGCCTTTGTCCTGCTGGTCACAGAATTTTTGACATAGGCCAGGTGCCATTGCCCGTCTTGCCCACCTGGGCAATGCTGCAATGATGCAGCAACAATGCAGCAAATGATGCAGCAATGTAAAAACTGTCAAAATTGTATTTCACACAGAACTATTTACTCCCTTTTCAAAGTAATTAGATTTTTCACACATTAACCTATGGCTTTTAGGGCTTTTCATATCATAATTTTGGTCATGAGCTGCAGTGAGAAACCCCTGATGACTCTCCTGAGCTGAAAATGGTGGATGTACCTCTTGCAGGTTTTTGATGAGGCAAACTGGATGACCCCATTACTCCTTAAATCAGGAGAAGCTATGGCAGAAAAAGAAATTACTGCAAGATATTTGGGCTTAGATTATGGCATATTTTAAATATAAACTAATGGTAACTCTACTAGCAATTTTAGCAAGGTGCAGCTTGCTCAGGATTTCCTACACGTAAGCTTGTTTCTAGCAAAAACTACTGTCTCACACAGTTAGTTTATCTGGCAAGTTCCCTGTAATAAAAACACAGATGCTTTTTTTCCTAAAGTAGCATACAGAAAAAAGAATGCAAAAATTTCTAGGGCCGCTGGCCAGTGGTCTGCCAAAAGAGCTTGAACCCTTCAGATCATAAAAGCAACCTGAAGAGCACCTTGAATTGCTCAGAAGCAATTACAACCCCTGATAACTGCAGATGAAATGAAGCAAAATGTGAAAACTTTATCTTCATGTACAATTTTCTACATAACAGAATGGCCCCCATTTATCTTACTTCTTTTTCTGTTAGACTGATTAGTTAACTGGCTTCAGAAGCAAAATATGAATGAGCTGACAAATTGTTCCCTTTGACTTTTGCACAGTCCAAGTGTAAATACCAGATTTAACATTTAATCATTTAAACCATCAGATCTGGCTCCAAGGTAAAATGTGAATATATTACCCCAAGTGTGCTGTCAGTACATAGAGAGGAGTGTTACTTTTCAGTTGTACTTTAAAAGCATTATGGGGATAAACAGATATCAGCATTAATTTTATCCTACATTTGACCTACTGAATTCATACACAGGAAAAACACACAAATCCATTTTTTGTTAAATTCGTTAGAAAACACAATGACTTTCAAGGATAATAAAGGACATACCCTTAGTGCAGGGCACAGTAGATGTAAAAACAGAGGCCTTACTCACCTTTACCCCCAATTAAAGGTAATCACGCTTCTGGATTTTTAAAATACTTGGTTAATCATCACCTGCCTTTATTTTTATGAAAAATCTCATTGAGGACTCCCAGTGTACATCTCTTAATTGTATCTTTAGAGACAGGAGTTCAAATAAATCCTGATTATGTCAACATAAAAATAAACATCTTTGTCTCATGACAATAGCAGGCAAGCAGTGGCTGCATCACTGAATATAGGAATCATTAAAATTGAATTATCAGTGTTTGCCCAAGATGGGTTATAGGGACTGTGGTAGGTAAGGGACAGGCGAGCGGAAGATCACGGGATGTTACGGAAAGATAGACCCCTCCCCTTCTCTCTTCCCCACGTTATCCATTAACCCCAGAAGCCCCAGAAGCATGTAGCCACACCTGCCCTGGTAAATTTCCACTCCTTACTAAACCCTGAGACCCCCCAACCCCCCTCTGACGTAGCAAAAACCCCCAAGACTATTTAAACCCACGAGATAGGATAATAAAGGCTTTTCGACCGTCTGCCATATTGGTATCTGCGTGTGTTGATTAGCCCGAGCGGCCTGGAGAGGCCAGGCCGCCGTGCTGCCTTGCCTGAACCAGGTCCCCCGTTGCCCCTTATAAAGGCAACATACTGGTGCCGAAACCCGGGAGAAAAGAAAAAAAAAAAAAAAAAAAAAAAGGAAAAATTCCCCCGGCGGACGGGATACACCTGGACGGGAGCAGCGGCTGGAACGGTCAAACCGTATCTAGGCGAGGGGAGACGTCCCGGGACCCGCGAGCGTCATGGACAGCGTCGCATGGGTCGTGAGTATGAAGCAATGGAGTATCGAGTTTAAGCTCAGGGACTTTTATCTTGCTATAGCAAGGCTGCCTGAGCTTGGAGCAACCAAATGCTCAGTGGATGCCATGCATCCGGGAATATGGGAACAGTGTACAGCCACGCTGGCCGGGGAATTGAAATCCTCAGGCAGTGGCGAGAGCGTTACGGCACGGGGCAAGGTAGAAAAAACCCCGCGCAAGGCAATAGAAAAGCAAGAGACGCGGAGTGCAGCGCGAATGTGTTTATTAGTTAGACCCGGGCTCGGGAGGGGGGCGAAAGCACAGACCGTCCCTGGGGACAGTCCGCCCGGGAACGGAGACCCGGGGGGGCTCAGCGCGACAACCCCTTCCCCGGATCAGAGCCCAGCCCGGCCCTGCCGCGGAGCGGAGCCCAGCCCGGCACAAAAAACCGCCGCCGCCGGAGCCCGGAGCGGCGCGCTCCGAGCAGCGCAGCCCCGCTCCCGCCGGGACCCGGACCCGGCCACAGCTCCGCGCCGCTTCCCCGCCGGCGCACCGAGCGGAGCGGCGCCAAACCCCGCCGCGGCAGCCCCCCGAGACTCCCCCGCCACGGAAAACCCCCAAAAAACCCCCGCCGCAAAAAAACCCCGAAAAGCCGCGGCTTCCCGATCCGTCCCGCCGCCGCCGCCAATCAGAGATCCGTTGTCAGAGGCGCAGCCGCGCGCGGAGCGCTTTTGGCAGGAGCTGGCAGGAGAAGCCAGAATCGCGGAAGCCGCAGCTCGGGAAGAATCCCCGGCAGCGTGGCCACGCTGCCGCTTTGAAAATGGCGCCGGGTGCCGTGGAGGGGGGCGGGGCACGAGTAATCTCGGCGCGAAAACTCGGGAACCGCGCAATTTCAGAGGCGCGCGTGCGCGGGAGAAAGAGGCGGAGAGCGGCAGAGGGCACAGAGCCAATCAGCGGCCGCGCCAGAAGCCGCCACCATATAAGGGAGAAACCACCCCCCGCGGGAGGCGCGGCGAGCCGGGGGGGCGGAAGCGGCCCCTCCCCCGCGGGGAGGAGCGAGCTCGGGGCCGGACAAAACGGCGCGGAGCCCCGGAAGTGCACTGGCATTTGATTTCCGGCGCGGAGCCCGGCGACCGCTCTGCCGGCTCCTCCAAGCCGGCGGGGGCTGGCCGGGACTCCAAAACAAAAGAAACGGAACCAGCACAGTTTGAAACAAAACCAAATAGAGTTCTAAGCCGCACCGAAAAGCAGTCACAATACCCCTTGGAGCTGCAGGAGAAAAGAGCATCTCGCCAAAGAATGCAGGTCCCAACCCCCGGACACACGGAACGGGGGGGGGGGGGGGGGGCGCGCGGGCGAACTCAGCCTCCTCCCACCGCAAGCAGCGCCTGTACCACAGAGTCAGCAGGAGACGCCCCGATACAGGACCCCTGGGTAACCCTAGCCATGAAAGTGGGGAGGGAGCCCCCGGGGGTGTGTGGGACGTGCTGCCTCTGTGGCAGTCGGGACCCCCACGTAGTGAGACTATGAGAGCCACTGCTGCACACCCACTGCTGCCAATCAAACCTGACCCTCAAAACAAAACTAATGAGAGGCTGTGAGTCTTATTTGCAGGACACGCTTGTGGACCGTCCCCGTGACACACACACCCCTGCTCCAGAGAGAGATGACGGACCACCAAGCCACCAGACAAAACCTGAGCGTCCCACGGCGGTGAGATCCAAACATGCACAGTGTCTTTCTTCATGCAATTTTGCTGTTAGAGGCTTGTGGCCGGGGGGCAAGCTGGCCCAGGCCACTACCCTCATCAGCTATTTAGGTGGGTCGTGCAACATCTATCAAGTGACAAGATGCTCAAAAAAGTCACCATAATAAATACCCCATCCTTCGTGTTCCACATAGCCAGCCTGTTTAGAAGCTACCTTACTAACCCTAAATGAAACCAAATCAAACCTGACTAACCCCTATTAGTTTTGCTATGATGTTAAACCCCCTTTTCTACGAAAGCATTGCTTTAAATACCCCCTTCAGTTACTCCACAGCCAATACCCCCCACCAGTGCAAGTGGGACACTCCCCGCAGAGAAATCACCCTGAGTCAAATCACAGGACAGGGCAGATGTTCTAGCAATGCAACCTTAGCAAAGCAGAAAGACAACTTCTGCACTAAAGTTGTCAAGCCTGACAGAAAAACCAACAAGTGAATGACCCCATCTGCATCTGGGCTGTGAGTTTGCCAGTGATCCAGAGCGAATCCTTATATGTTCCTTGCCAAATTTAATAACTCTATCGATTTCTGTGTTCAAGTTCTGATTGTTTCTAAGGTCCTACATCACTCAGACGAAGAGACATACCACCTTCTCGAGGAACCTGACAGACTCCACAAAAAAGAAATTAACCATCGCAATGCTGCTTGGCCTGGGAGCAGCTGGCACAGCCACAGGTGTCTCAGCCATCGCAACCCAACAGCACGGACTCTCTCAGCTGCAAATGACCATCGACGAGGACCTGCAGAGGATCGAGAAATCCATCTCCTATTTAGAGAAATCAGTCTCTTCGCTTTCAGAAGTGGTCTTACAAAATAGGCGGGGTCTGGACCTTTTGTTCATGCAGCAAGGAGGACTGTGTGCAGCCTTGAAGGAGGAATGCTGCTTTTATGCAGATCATACGGGAGTCGTTAAAGACTCCATGGCAGAACTCCGAGACAGACTGGCTCAGAGAAAGAGAGACAGGGAGACCTAGCAGAGCTGTTTTGAATCCTGGTTCAATCAATCACCTTGGCTCACTACTTTAATTTCCACCCTGGTAGGTCCACTGGCAATACTGCTTTTAGCTATTACCATAGGACCATGCCTGCTGAACAAACTAGTCTCGTTTGTTCAGGCCCGTCTGGAAAGGGCAAACATTCTGTTCATAGGCCACCAACAAATGCTGTAAACCAAAAAAACTGCAAACACAGTCAGTAGCTAAAGCCTTCAGCACCTGCCTTGAAAAATCTACCCAGATCTACCAAACCACCCTTTCCTTAACAAGTTGCAAGTTTGTACCTCACTCCAGTACCTATACCTACGACTACCTCATTTTGTATGTGATAAGGAGGGGGGAGATGTGGTAGGTAAGGGACAGGCGAGCGGAAGATCACGGGATGTTACGGAAAGATAGACCCCTCCCCTTCTCCCTTCCCCACGTTATCTATTAACCCCAGAAGCCCCAGAAGCATGTAGCCACACCTGCCCTGGTAAATTTCCACTCCTTACTAAACCCTGAGACCCCCCAAACCCCCTCTGACGTAGCAAAAACCCCCAAGACTATTTAAACCCACGAGATAGGATAATAAAGGCTTTTCGAACGTCTGCCATATTGGTATCTGCGTGTGTTGATTAGCCCGAGCGGCCTGGAGAGGCCAGGCCGCCGTGCTGCCTTGCCTGAACCAGGTCCCCCGTTGCCCCTTATAAAGGCAACAAGGGACACATAAAACTCATGACTGTTTGAATTTTTTTGTGTCTAGTTTTGAGATGTCTCAAAAGACCTAATCAGGCAAACCTTTCAGCCCTTAAAAATTCTGATTTTTCAGAGATAGTCTCAAGTATAAGCATAAAGCTGTTAAAAAGGCCTTTCAGGTATATGAAGATCTTTACCTTCTCTTTCAAGTTATGATATACAGTTGTATAGGCCGTTAAATTTAACTTTTTGCTTGTGTTTCAGGCTCAGAATTACATTTGATATTAAACATCTAAACATTTTTAGTCAGGTGTTGGTGAATAGTTTCAACCTTCTCACTGATCAGTTGAACACCAAAGATGTACACCACCATCCACATGCACCTTCAGCAGGTGTGAATCCGTAGGTTTGGCACTGTCCATGATTCCAGAAGTTTCTCTAGTGCCCACAAACTCGATTTGGGTGAATGTCATAGTAGATTTTATCAACATACACTCTATGTGTCTTGCTGCTTGCTGATATCATCCTTTATTTAACACCCTTAACATCTGTGCTCCAGAAGAGTTAAGTCTTCTCAGACTCTATTCCTGGCTCGCTAAGAATCTCTCAAAACACAAATTTAAAAAAAGGTTGCAACCCTATTCCTTCTATCCCACATGCATTGTCAAAAGAGCTATTAAAAAATTTGTTAGAGAAACCTACAGGCTCTCCTGGAATGGACTGGAGCTATGCCATGAATTTAACTTACAAAGGGGACATTCCAGTCTTATTGCTCCAGACTGTGATTTTCTGTGGTATCATAAACTGAAAATTCTGTTTCTGTTTTAGACATTTTGATCTCAAGTCCCCATGAGCCCTGGAAACTGGGCTGACCAGACAGATATTTTCCAGGCCTGTGTTCATTTCCTTCCACTGTATCTTGCTTGTCTAACTGCTTCTCTTCTTGATCTCTTGCTATTTTTGTTCGCTAAAATTCTTTTCCCTGACAGTTTTAGTTTCTCTCATCTGATACTAAAAAATAAACAAACCACAACAGTCAAACCTGTTTCGTGCCCCCTTGTCTGACTTGTAATATTTGTGTGCAGAGCTCTGACTTCCAAAGCTGTTGAAAAAGAAACTCTTCCAGAGGCAGCGAGGTCCAGGAGCTGCCCCATCAGTCTGGGGAGCAGGAAGCTGGAGCTCCCTTCCAGCTGACTTTCCCTGCAAAAGACTGCTAGAAAATGATTTTGTGTCCTTTTGACTCTGCATGACTGCCTCCAGGATCTTTTTTTGGAAATCTTTAGGGACCTGCATGGATTGTTTTTTGGGTTTTTTTTCCACTCAGAGTTTTTCCGTCATTAGCACAGGGAGCCCATTACCTCACTGTAGTGTTATTGGGCTGAAACACTGAGGGACCTGTGGCATAAACAGAGAGATGCTTTTGCTCTGGAAACAAGCAGATCCTGTGCCACCTTCCCAGAATCCATCTAATTTGGAACATATTTTTTCACGAATGATGTCTGTAGAAAAAATTTGTACAACATTACCTCTGGAATGAGACACAAAGAAAGTTTTTTCAATAAATTAACACACAGAAACACACACACACACACACACACACACACACACACACACACACACACACACACATGTTCAAGATTCTTTTTCCCCTCTTCCCCATCCATTTTTTTTATTTTTTCTGGTTATCTATTTTTTCTATTTTCTAATTTAATAAATCTCTAAAAAGGACTTCCTTTTCCTGGAGATCTACTTTTTATTATGGAAATGTTAACCCAAGCCAAGAAAATTCATTTGGCAGCAAAGACATTCCAACAGAGTCATTCTTCCTCCTTCCCTGTCAGGCACTGTCATCATGGCCCCAGCCCAGAGGAAAGTGGTGTCAGTTCCTGCCCAGGGGGCTGCTGAACTGGAGATTTGCTGTGGCACCCACAGCCTACCATGAGGAGAGGCCAAAACCACACACACAGATGGGGTGGGCACAACCCAAGCGCATTCTGCCGTCCTTTTCCCTTCCTCTTCCCCAGGATCTCTGAGCCAGTCCTGGGCTGTGCCAGCAGCAATGCTGATTAGGGCTGACATTCTAAACTGAACACACAAAAGGTTCCTGGAGCTTGTGCTTCCATCATCAGTGGGCACTGCCATTTGCATCGGCTCTCTCCGACTTCCCCAAGAGCTGAACAAACTCAGTTCTCTTAAAGCCGGATTGCTTTGACAGCCAGGGAATGGTTCTCTAAATAAAAATACAGTGTACTTCCTCATATTTGTATTTTATAAATCCAAATTTACATCTGGAAAGAAATTTATAGTGCAGACACTTTTTGAATTACTTCTACTGATCAGTGACTGAGTAAATAGGGTTGTTGATTATAAAATCTGGGTTCTGTTTATCAGACTTTTCCAATTACAGACCCTAATTCAGTCAAGAACTGGATTAAGGTTGCACGCAAAAGCCTTGATCACTAAATTATCCTTCCCATAAAGTGAAAATGGTGAATGACATTAAAAGCACTTTATAAACAATAATATATTTTTTTAAGATTATTGCAGCAAAAAATTGGTCAAAGTAAAAATTTGGCATTTTGTAGGAAGATTTGAGGTCCTTTTCTTAAAAGTATTCCACCACATCATAATATGCACCAATCTTCTCTAAATACAAGAAGTGAGGAAAATCCTTCCATTATAAATTCAATATCAAAATATCAATACCATCACAACCTTAAAAGATTAGGGTTTTTTAATTGTTTCACAGAAAAAGTGCCATTTTTACTGCTTATATCTAGTTTTCTATATCAAAATTTCCTTTTTTTCTTGTGCTGCTATGAAAGAATTTTTTACTTACATTGAGAATATAAAAGAATTATAAATTTAAACAAAACCCGTATTTAGGAATGAAAGTTTTTTTAAATAAGATACTTCAAAATTACCTTTCTAAGGCATTTTTTGTATCTGTCAGCATTCTATAAAAGTGCTTTCTTACTTAAATTGTTACTGTAATTGCTTAGAGATTCTTAAGGAAATTTATATTCGAGCATTATTTTGACAAGAATGGACAGGAAAAGCGGTGTTCTGATCAGCTTCTCTGAAGACAGCTTTCAAAAGGGTTTTTTACTGTACCAGGAAGTGTTTCACAGGGAAAAGGCTCACAGGGAAAAATACATAATTTTGAAAGTATAGTTAGACTGCAGAATAGCACCCTAGGGCAAAGGCAGAAGTGGCAATACTTATGAGGAACATTCAGCACTTGGATTGGGAAACAAAATATCCTGAAATACCAGAATTATGGAAAAGACATTGCTCTCCCCATCTGATCTCCCTCATCCTGCCTGAGTTTCCCCCTTGTATACATATTTCATTCTCTGTCATCTAAATCTGATTGCAATACTTCATCCTAGTGGGGTATTGCAAATTCAGTGAAATCATGCAGGAAAGCACAAAGACAAATAACTGAGTAATTTCACCTGCACCCCAAAATAAATCCTGGTGCACATTTAAAATTCTGATGTAAACAATTCTTAATGCTTGGAGTGTGGTAATGTACAGGTTTAGTGATTTTTAAATATCTTTAAAATCTTCCAGGAGGTTAAATCTCTAAAGCTCTCCAGCTTCAGGTAGTGGATTTTTAAAAGAAAAAGACATGGTATTGTTTGAATTTCACTTGACATGTAATTTGGTCTATAATTTAAGATATCAGTCTGTAATTTGCTGCAGGAGGCACCACGTAGACCTGGTGTTATAACATGTCACCTCAGGAAAAAAGCCATAAAGAACTATGGCTTTCCAAATATTTGGTCATATTTCTTTATAAACATCAGAAATAGTAAGAAAATGTTTTCCAGACCACAGCTATTTGTTTGACATTTCCCACAACGAATATGTTCTATTTTATATCAGTACAGCTGGAATCTAGCTTGATAACAATATCACCTGAGAGCTTTTTCTCACTCACCCAGGTCCATATTTAATACGTAGCTGAGCTCATAGAAATTTTTATGATATAATGCAATAGATAATCAAACTCAGTGAAATTACCAGTGTTGGAAATTAACTCCACCTTTATAGCAGAGACTCTCGAGGTTAAAACATGAAGCAGAATGCCATGTAATGGAGAAACATAAATTTCACACACACTACAAATGCATATGAATACTGTCTTAAGGTCCTTTTATATTAATCTAAAATGAAAGCAAACAAAGTAATACATTTTCTAGAGAGGCTGAACATATTAATTTCCCTGAGAATACTACATTTCTCTAAACTTTTTTCTCTAAGTGTGCTGGTTGATGTGGATTGGAAACAACTGAGCAATCCTCTGATCAGCTTTCACAGCACTTTCATGGTCCCAAGCCAAGAAAGGCAGGGCAGGATTCTCTCCTACTCTATTCCCAAAGAAAAAAAGAATATGAGGTATGTTAATGTAAAATGTAGAGAATTAACACTCTAAATATGAATATGTTTCTCAAGAAACGGAAAGTCAATGTTGGAAGGAAGCCACTTTATGTGCTAAATGGTGGGATGAGGAATGTGTAGGAATTAGCAAGACACAAGAGAGGTTTAACTTTAGAAAGCTTCAGATTGCCTTGCTCCTTTCCTGAGCCAGTGAACCTCTTCAGCTTCACAGCTCAAACTCACCCTAAACTCCCCCCCTCCTTATAAAAGCACATTTAGATTCCTCGTGGCAATCCATCTCCATGATCGTTTGGGTATGAGGAAAAACCTTTTCCTGACAAATCTCCCTCGGGACTCAGGCTCCAGCCACAGCTACCACCAGCTCTCCAGTTCTTCCCCAGGGCCAGTTTCCATGGAAACCTTTTAGGCTCAGGCTGCAGAGCGGGGAAAGGTTCTGCTTCCCCCAGAGGTGCTGGGCACTGCCCAGGCTGCCCAGGGAACGGGCACGGCCCCGAGGCTGCCGCAGCTCCAGGAGCCTTTGGACACCAGGGATGGACAGGGGGGATTGTTGGGGGGTCTGGGCAGGGACAGGGGCTGGATCCATGATCCTGGGGGGATGGTTGAGGGGTCTGGGCAGGGACAGGGGCTGGATCCATGATCTTGGGGGGATTGCTGGGGGGTCTGGGCAGGTACAGGGACTGGATCCATGATCCTGGGGGGATTGTTGGGGTGTCTGGGCAGGGACAGGGGCTGGATCCATGATCCTGGGGGGATTGTTGCAGTGTCTGGGCAGGGACAGGGGCTGGATCCATGATCCTGGGGGGATTTCTGGGGGGTCTGGGCAGGGACAGGGGCTGGATCCATGATCCTGGGGGGATTGTTGGGGGGTCTGGGCAGGGACAGGGGCTGGATCCATGATCCTGGGGGGATGGTTGGGGGGTCTGGGCAGGGACAGGGGCTGGATCCATGATCCTTGGGGGTCTCTTCCCACTCAGGACACTCTGTGATTCTACTATACCAAAATATTGCTGTCTTTCAGAGAAATTCTCTGACAAAAGTTTGAGATTTTAAAAAATAAAAATAAATATTAAGCAAGATTAAAGCTTTAAAGAAAAATCAAGTTGTTCTTCTTTACCTTTCTTCTTCTTCGTAAGTTTGAGTAATGTTTTGTGATTAGACAAGAAAGTCTGCATTGTGGACTTCAGGGGATCAGTTATGGAGTTAAAAAGGAAAATAATATAAGTGCCCTTTCTTAATTAGATAGTTTAGTTTTAAAAGACCTTGTAAGAAGAAGTAGTTAGCCATTTTGTACCTTACTAATAAAAAAACTACCAAACTCACAGTAGTGAGACTGTAGCATAAATAAAAAATAATAAACACCTAAATCCAAACATAAATACTGTCTCAAGTGCCTTCAATCCCAGCCTCAAGAAACCAATACTTCAAACCTAGAACATTCCATGATTCTATGATCTGTAATGTTCCCTTCTAGGATGACAGCAAGAAGAAAAGCATTAAGAGCTTTAGCCCCACTTCTTTCTACTGCTAAAAAAATGAAAGAGATGCAATCGGATTGAAAATAGTATTAAAACTATCTGTAAGTCGCTTCATCTGAAGTTGTTCTGTAGGCAACCAAATTTATATGGACTGTCCTAGAAGAGATGCAGATTTTGCATAGGTCAGGCCTAAGACCTCCACAGTCATATCACAGCAGGCAGTTCTCCAGATCCTGGACTATGCTGGACTTGGATCATATTAAATCAAAGTTGATCAGTAAGAGAAAACACTAAGGATTAATTAAGGATTCCCTGAGAAATGTGTAGGAATTAGCAAAGCAGATGAAAAATATCAAAACTGAAAATAAAGTTAGCACAACTCCAGAAATACCAAAATATAATAATGTTAGTCTGTATATTGTGAAGAGAATTCCATCTGAAATAGGGAACAGCATTAAAGGAGACTGGTCTTGCTTTATTATACTTCCTTTAAAGTGTAAAAGAAAAGTGAAGGTTGATTCTACAGAGCCCCAGGGTGGGTGAGGCTGGAGGGGCCCACAGGGGCTGCTCTGGTGCCACCTCCCTGCTCCAGCAGGGCCATCCCAGAGCACAGGGCCCAGCAGTGTCCGTGTGGCTCTGCAATGTCCCCAGGGAGGAGACTCCACAGCCTCTCTGCTCCATCTGCTCAGGGCTGGCACTGCCCAGGGCAGGAGTTCTGCCTCCTGGGCAGGGGCAGCTCCTGGGCTCAGGCCCTGCCCATGGCCTTTTTTCACATTTCTGGGGACCACAGAGCAGAGCCTGTTCTACCCTCTAACACCTCCCTTCAAATGCCTTTTACACTTCTATTAATTATAAATATTACAAACTTAGATACTTCTAAGCTTTAACTTATAAACACTGCATTAGTTTAAAAAACCCTTAAACTCATAAACTTATATTAGTTTAATGGCATTAAGGTGGGTAAACCTTAATGAATGTGTCACAATGTGAACAAACATGAGTGATTTTATAAACGTCCTGGTTTTGTAGAGCTCTGTGTGCTAAAGGGTTCACGGGCAGTGTGTGTGGTCACAGAGCTGCTCTGGAGGAGGCAGAGTAGCCTGGCCTTCAACCACAGAGCCAGTGCTGAACAGAACGTGCTTTGCAGTCACTGGCAGCACATCCAAAGTCACACAGCCACTCTCCAGGAGTGTGAAGGACGAGCCATGCACTCCATTTGCACTGGAGATGCCTTTACTGCAGCACTGTCTGCAAATGAGGCCCAAGGAGTTCTGAGCAGCAGCACAACCGGATAACATCCAAAGGACTGCTGGGATCCCTCTGCCAGTGCACTGCAATTTCCCTGCTGAGGTGGGAACAGCACAGGAGTGAATTGAAGTCGTCCTGAACATTTGGTTCTTCTCAGAACCAGCTGAACATGCTGTTGACACACTACCAAGGTCAATAATTACTGCTTTTTATAAGTGCTTCCACTCCTTCTATCTCTATTTTCTTTCCCTATTCTGGCAGTCAAATAGAACACAGATGGAACAAAGAGTGATACTAGCTGATTTTAGTCTTAAGTGGGCATTTTCCCACAGTCTTCAGAATAGCTCGGATTTAATAGCCAAGCAAATATGAAATCCATTTTCAATTAATTAAAGCCTATCTTTCTGATGAATCAATTTGAAAACTTTTTGGAAGATGGAATTATGCCTTACTTTCTGAGACAAAAAGATGGCCAATCTGAATGTTTCACAAAAAACAAGTTCTTTTTATTTCTTACAGCTCAGATGGTTGAAAAGTAACTCCCGTTCTACAAGATGTCTCTTGGCCTTAAAGATCTATGAAAGTTCAACATTAATCAGGCAAAATACTATTCTGCTTGATAGGAGCTTTTGAGGACAGTAAACTGATTATTTTAGAAATTTTCTCATCTCTACAAGAACTCCATTTTTAAAATGAAAATGAACACAGATGAGCAAATATTTTTACATGCATAAAATCCTAGTGAACTGCCAAGAGGATTTTATTCATGTAATACAATGATTTATTGTCTCCCATGTTGAATGTGTGCTCTAAAACAGGGTTTGTGGAGGCATAAAAGGCAATTTGGGCTCCATATATAGGAATTATTTTGTATCCATGTGTCTATTTTTGCCTATATGAAAAAATCACACCAAACAACCAAATTTGGGGCTCAAGCAATTTAGTGCATTCTTTTAAAGTAATGTAAACTTTAGAAACTTTTCTTTCCCTCAAAGACATGTGACTAAACTCAAAACTCTCCTTAGGAATGACATAAAGCCACAGTAAAAATCTTGATGCTGGGGAGAACAAAAGGCTAAAGAAAGAGATCCAGCCCTGATCAAGTATTTCACAGCAGAATGACTGTCAGGGACTCGAAAGAGCAACAGCATCTGGTGCACATTAAAATAAAATTGTCCATCCCCAGTCCTGGTAATTCAAGCAAACAAGCAGTGCTTTGGTGATTGCTATAGTTTGGTTAAAGACTGGATTAATAAGCACAGCCTACACCCTTCACCCAGACCAGACCTGGGCTCTGGGCTGCTAACACCCTACAAATAACCACCCCTCCCCAGGATTCTTCAAGTTCAACTGAGTTATCTTGAAGCAGTAAGGTTTAGAAAATTCATTTTTGCTGCTCTTATCAGCTGGTATTAAGAAGCCAATCCCAAATTAGCTAATTTTGGTGACAATGACAAAACTTCAAGACAAGTTATTTCAACCTGCCCAGAAAAAAAATTGAAAAATCACCATTCAAGTTTTCTGTGTGCTGGAGTCAAAATACATTTCTCAGTCTCTAATAAAATGTGCACTTTGTCGTAAGCATGTGCTCCTTATTTATTACTGCCTGTCAGCCTCACGGCCATTATTTTGCTTGTGTGCAATTGGTGTGTGTGATACACAACATCATTGCATTCTGAGCAGGAGACAGCCTGGATCTAAAGACTTATTCTTTCAAGAGCATGCAATTATGGAGTATGATTAAATTAATTTGTAATTTATTAGAGGATTTATAAACCCAGCAAGCATTGAAAAGATATTACCCCAGCATTCATTCATAGTGAGCTGCACTTGTCCTATTTTCCCCCAGTGCACATCTATATGGACAAAAAAAAAAAGGGGGGTTTTGCTAGAATCCCTAAACAAAAAAAAGGTTAAAAAGTATTTTTATTGAGAAAGGAATATTACCAAACCTAAAATGCCAACTTAGATGATTTATTTGTATGAAATATAATTGGCACTAACCCAAAACTCCTGTGACTTTTAGTCATGACTACACTTTTTAAAAAATACTGTGTCAACAGATTCTGATGAACAGAACTTTCTTATCACTCTTGGCAGACTTTCATTCACAGCATGAGATAAGAAAAAAGGAGCTTTATTATAAGTGTTTCAAACTGTGGTTTATACAAACCACCTCCCCCCCATTCTATTTATTGTATTACCAAGTGATAAAGTGAGGACACTGTAAATAAATCTGAATTGTGCTATTCTGATCTCTCTGTTCAGCTTGTTACAAGAGTGATTCAATAACAAATGAAGTATTGATTTGTGTTCCTCTACAATTTCTGCTTTGGTCCAATTCAACTGCATAAACATAAAGAAGAATTAAGATAGACTTCCTACATGCCTCTACTCCCTCACACTATATAACAGATCTGATTAATGTGAGCACCCTTTATCAGCCAAGAAACTTCCCCAAACCCAAGAATATTTGATTCAACACAATTTTTCCTATTGTCATAGGCAAGAATATCTGCTTTTTAATTTTTTTTTTCTTCAGATAAATTTTAAGGGGAAATAAAAGCAATAGTAGAGAAAAAATGAAATAGAATGTGTGGGAATCCAGGGCTTCCCTCTGGCTGCCTTGGCAGGTCTGGGACCCTGGCAGGGGTCAGGAACCCCCCTGTACAGAGTCCCGAGAGACACTGTCTGGGATCTCTGTCCATGGAGAGGAGTTTTCAATCTTACAGGATGAATTACAAGCTCTGAGTGTTTGATACAAGTAATAATTAAGTGTGGCACGGGTGCAAAAGTAAACTTTTAGGTTTCTAGATAAGGGGTTCAGAGGGGACAACATGGAGGAAATTGGGTGTGTCTTGTCCTTTTTCTCCTTCTTCATGCCCTCCATGTTTCACTGTGGTGTTGGCATTTTTCTATTGGTTTAGGCTGGGGACATGCTGTTTAACATAGATGACAGATATTGGCACGTTATTGTAAATCCAGCACAGGTAGTTTCTGGTATTTAATGTTTGTAACATCCCACTGGGGGCAGAGCCCCACACGCTGCCCTGCAGGACAGAGCTGCGGCAGGGCAGCAGAACATGTTAGAGATAAACAGAATAAACAACCTTGAAAACAGCACAGACAAATTATGACTTCTTTGGCAACGGTGCAGAAAGACAGAGACTTTCTAAAATCTCGGAATCATCAATACCCACAGATTCCGACAAGAATGTGTATTATTGAGAATGAGACAGCTTTCATTTCCTCAAAGTAGAACCTTCTAAAGCTTAAATTTCCTTCCCTAAGTAAGTAATGTGTTAGTCCTGCCTGGCGCTAACTGCAGACAGATTTAAACAGATGCAGAAGATAAAAACTCATCTTCTGTCAAAAGTGGAAGGGTTCATCCATATAATTATTGACTTCGGGAAGCTTCCAACCAGATGGATAACTTCAAGCACACATTGTTGATCCACTTTGCTACTTAGGCAGGACCTTAAATACTTGCCTAATTATTTTGAATTATGTCTGTAAAAAGGCAAACAAGATGCAAAGACAGCCTGATGGTGCAAGGCCATGTTTTCTATATCTGGACAGCTCAAATACCACCATCTGTTGTTTTCCCTAAAACAGTCCAAAGTATTAAAGACACCCTGCCTATTCTGATTATGTGTGAGTCATGTTTTGAGGAAATACCAGAGAATTGTGAGCAGCAGCAATGTGCCAGTTACAATGAGCCTCCTCTAGAACAACTTCTTGCAAAGTGAAAATGAAACTCATTCACATGTTCTTGAAACTCAGGGATGCAAATATAGAGACCAAGAGGTTAATTATACTTGTGCTTGACCTTCAAACAAAACTAGTTTAAATTAGTCCAAACAATATGTTTTAACCAAAAGTGTGTCTTCTAATATAATTTTAAATATTAGCTCAGCCCTTATAAAATATATAAATATTGGAGGTTTTATATAATTTTTCAAAGCAAGACATTTATTATGCAATCACTTAGATACAGTGGTTTTCTGGTTGGTTCTCCTACCTTGTTTCTACAACACATTTAGAGCTTTAAGGAATTGCTTTATCACAGGCACCAAGTGCAAGTTTATCAGTTGAATGTAATTAAATATGAAGTACACACAATGTTTCAAATGTCCCTGAAGACTCTTTCATCAGTCAGTTTTTCCAGCATTACTTGTTGATATTAAATAAATATTCCAGGCTTCTGTCTCTTGCTTCAGCATGAATTCTTCCACCAGATGAGGAACATCTTAGGAATCCAGAAGATCAAATGCCACAGTTAGGACAGCAAATTATTTCAGAGCAGTTGTGCCCCTGAACTGGAGATGGATAAGACTGAAGGTACTTTACCGACTCTTGCTTTTGCATTAACTGTTGATTTTTAATCAATCGATCAATCAATCAATCAATCAATCAATCAGACCTAATGCTCTCTTTTCCCTTTTTTCTGCTGCTGAACAGGAAGAAGCCCCCCCTTACTTCACATCTTTTTTTCATTTCAAAGCAGAAAATGTAGAGTTCATTACCTGGAATTTACTAATTCCTCCACTGCAGACAGCTTTGCCTTTCTCCATTGCCATTTGTCTGCTTCCTCCTGCTTTTCCATCCCTCCTGCTGCCTCTCTTTGTTTTCAGAGAGTACATATACACACATGCTCAAGTATCCCAAAGCTGTGTCTGGATCCAGCGTGGCTTACAGAAACCATTCTTCCATTAAATATATTTCAAATTTTAATTCAACAGGCTATAAAGTTGCCTTCAACTTACAGAATGTATTTTTGTCAGTTAAATATTAGAAGATTATGATGATATAATGTTGTCTCTATTAACTACTTCTCATCAGAAGTAGAAATGAAAGCCGTACTCACTTCAGTTAAGCTACTTAATTTGGACATAAAAAAAGGACAAATGATTAAATATTAGTAGGTGCACTTTGAGGAGCCTCTTAGAGATGTTACAGTTCCCAAGTTTCCTTCTTGTCTAAAATAGGATTTACAGGTTTTAAATAGAATTTAGATGGGTTTAAAATCTCCATATATGAGTTGTGCTTTTACTGATTTATTGCATGAATTTCCTGTTGAATTTTTATGTGACACTTGGTCGCCCCTGAGGGACCTGTTCAGTTCTGATTAGATAATGCAAATTTCCAATGGAGATTGAACACAAATGAGTATGAAATTGATTTATTATAATAAGGGAAATTGAGGTCTGAGGTCCTGCTTCTCTTTTCTCCCTCAGCCAACCCAAGACTGTCAAACGAAGGGGTTTTTTTTTGTAATAGTTTGCCAACAAAGAAAAAAGAAAATTAAGAGCACATTTCTCAATTACACATTGGAAATTAAATAAAATATTGTTCCAAACTTGTTTGGCTTCATGGGCACAAGAGAGCTGTTGGAATAGTTTAACACAGTTGTGATCACATCACCATGGAGCCAGTGATTGTCTTACATGATTTCTGTAGAATTCAAACTCATTATCAATTTAATGGGAAACAACCTTTAGCAAAATCTTGTGTTCACATGTTTACCTTGGATTATAAATTCTAAACACATGACTCGGGGCACTACCGTAAATGGAGTTGATGGACTGCAGGAAATGGTGTTTGGTATAACTCACAGATGCATGGGCATACAGAGCTTCACCCACAAAATAGCAGCCTTGGCTATGCTGAAGTAACTCCAAAGGATCTGTAGTCTCCAATGCTCCTTGATGGACACACAAAATCGGGCCCTGCAAATACTGAGATTCTCCACTGATAGAAACACATCTCCTGCCTGGATTTTTGTGTCACAAAAAATTAGAGGACCCAAAGAGCAGCTATGAACATGGACTCATTGTCAGCCATACCATGCAATCCAAGGATGAAAGATCACTTCCAGAATGGCTAGAACATCCAGTCCCTCTTCCCAGATCCTACAACAAAGGCTGAAAAAAAAATCTGCTTTCTTGAGTACAAACATTTGCTCACTAATGCAGACACATGTGCAGGAAGTTATGCACCCTGAGAAAACTGCTGCTATTTGTGCCTCTGACAGTCCCAATATATCTTTGAAAATAATCAGAGAGGTTTAGGCAAAAATTCCATCAATTCCACAGCATTCACCACATACTTTTTAGCTGAAGTGAATTAAGAGTGTGAAAACATTCACTGCCATGGGAAGGGCCAGACTTCTGTTGTGTTGGGAAGAAGCTGACAAGAAAGATGGAGAGAGACAATTGACAAGGGATGGAGAGACAGGACACAGGGAATGGCTCCCACTGCCAGAGGGCAGGGCTGGATGGAATATTGGGAATTAGGAATTGTTCCCTGGCAGGGTGGGCAGGCCCTGGCACAGGGTGCCCAAAGCAGCTGTGGCTGCCCCTGGATCCCTGGCAGTGCCCAAGGCCAGGTTGGACACTAGGGACTGGAGCAGGCTGGGACAGTGGAAGGTGTCTCTGCCATGGCAGGGGTGGCACTGGAGGACTTTAAGATCCCTTCCTGCCCAAACCATTCCATAGTTCTGTATTATTGAACCCAGAAACCTTTAACTTCAGGCACATCCATGCCCCAGAAGCTCAAACTACCAATGCATTAACTGAGTTTACCCTGAATTGCTGATGTAATTTTAGGAAAAACTCCCTTGTTTACCCAGGAAAACCAAAAGCAAAAAATAGACCTTGCATGAAGAGCCAACCTGTCAAATCTGCATTTGATTTATCCTATTAATTTTTCCCTTTGGTTTAATTCCATTTGCTTGATCATGAGTAGGTACAATTGTAAAGATCATACAGATCCCATCCACCCAAATTCTCTCTGTGCAAATTGGGAATGATGAATAAGGTCTACAACATCAAATGACTTTGCAGATAAGTAATCTTGTTCATATTTCCCTGTAGGCAATTCCCTTTTCCTACAGTTTAGAGAAAAATTGGTGTTTGTTAAGTTTTGAACAGCAGCTCTATCAACGATTGCAATATTTATACTTCTTGAAACCATGTCCTGGAATCAATACTCCTGCTTCTAAATGCAAAAGATTTGCATTGAAAGACAGGTGAGGATGTGAGTACTAAACCTCCAGAACACAGCCTTTGATCTTTTTGGTGGGTTTTAAAAGGGTTTCAGATTCTCTCTGGAAACATTCACCAAAGTTGGGCCAGAAGAAGTCAAAGTAATTTAGATCCAATCTTTCTTCAAAAATGAAATGAGCAAGAGTTTTATTAAAAGGAAATTAAGAGGAAATTGAACTTTCATATTTCATGGTGCAATTGTGATGGCAGAAAACAATATTCATTGACAGAAAATTTAGAAGAAGTTATTGATATGTCTGTGCTGCTCTGCTGGGGAAGATTTTTCCACAGTGAAGGGTAGATAATTTTTAAGGATATAGTGGATCTGTAGCAGAATTACCTGTTGGATATGCCACTAAGGGTCTGAATAAAAGACTTTTCCCCTTCTTAAGATGAGGCAGCAGAAAATTTAATTGAAATGTGTATTTTATGAGGAATTTCAACAGGACATGCTTGTGGGTAATGCAAATTTCACCTGCATAAAAACTGCATAGTCCTGTAGTTCTCTGACATGGAAAAACTAAATCACTTGAATTGAAATAAGGGGGCTGAGGAAGATTTGGAATGCAATGGAAATGCCATCATTCTGCCCAGCAGAACAGCCAGGACAAGAAGGAGAAAACATTCAGTCAGGCACAGGTGGTAATCACAAGTCAGTACAGAGGAAAAAGAGAGATATTTACATTTAGGTCCTAGAGGTGATGGTTCCACAGTTCATCGTGGGAGGGGAAGCAATGGCTTCAGAAGATGATTCGTATTCAGGGGCCGCTCCTCATGATTTTTGAACTCACAGTTAAGGCACCTCCCTTTCTACCCCGTCCACATTAAATGGCTGTGAACAACTTTTCTTGGACCCTGTAGTGGGTGTTCAGGCACAACTTTTCACAAATGTCCAATATTGCCACATACAAGCTGGTTTGTGCTAGGCACACTAAGCAGCCCCTGGGCTGACTAACAGGGGCCTCACCCAATCACACCTCTCCCAAGGCTGCAGCCATTTCACTGGCCAGAACCTGAAGGGCCTCAGTGATCAGACCAATGAAAGTGTCCAGACTGGGTTTTCAAACTACTTTTATAAGGAAGGGCATTTGAGAATGCTTGAGAATAAAGTCTCTCTGTTGTCACATAAGCGTTGGGGTGGGTGGTCTCTTTGTCTCCAACCCAATCCCCCTGCAAGCTGACATTACAGTCCAGTAATTCTGATGCCATCCAATTCAGGATACTGAAGCAGAATGTAAACACAGCACATCAAGGTAAGTGATTATTAAAAAGTGGCCTGGGTAACTCAGTCTGGGCCTTTTCAAAGCCAACATCTGAAAAGATTAGCATCCTAGATGGAAATGTAAGCTACTATTTTTTCCTCTTACTGCAATGAAGCACAGCCTAAAAATGTTAATCTATGACAGGTGAAAGGAATTAAATTACATTCTCACACTTTCTGCAATGCAAACATAGGTAAAAGCTCTCAGCTTAGGAAAAAGGAAAAAAATAAAGTTCTCCTGTGTGGAAAAAGGTACAAAGCTAAACTTCTTCCATAAAATATTGCCTAAGAAAATTAGTCAAAATAATCTTTGATGAGAAAAATCTATTCTGACTTACACAATTCAATGAAAAATAGTGTGTTTTCCCTAATACACGTCTATAACATCATTACAGCTGACAGAGAAAAGGAAGAATCTATATGTAATCAAGACTTACCATTGCAAACCAATGTTCCTAATTTCTTCCATTTTAAGTGCATACCTTGAAAATGTTCTTTCTATTTAGGAGAAGAATTTTCAAATGCATGAAATACTTTCAATATGCCTGTCTTGGAAAAAAAAAACCTTTACTTCAAAGCTGTTCCAGCTCATACAATAAATAGACTGTTGTGCCTGAGAGTTGGTGGAGAGTGGTGGATAGGAAGAACTGAATTTTGATTTTTGTTATAAAAATATAGACAAGAGTGCTACATGATGTTATTAACATTCCTTGAGGCAATTGTGAGTTAATTACATCTATAGCCACTCTGAAAATGTTGGAAACACTGTCTCACTGGTTTGTCCATTTTGCAGTTGGGTTTGGATAAAAAATCACATTAAAAAAAATAACATTAAGACAAGACTTGCAGAGGAGGCCATGCAGGCAGATGGGAGAATGATGGCAGCTGAAAATCACCTGGCTGGCACCAATTAATAAAAAGACAACAAAAATTAAGTGTCAGAGAAATGAACCTAGAGAAGCAGAAGAGCTTTGAAATTATTTTTAAACTAATGAAAAGAGCAAGAATAGATTTTCCAGGATATGGTTTTTTTTTCAACTACAGAAAAACCTTGGGTACAGCATGTTCAGACATTTTCAAAACATGATGTTGTATGGGTCAGTTGCAGTTTTTCAAGGCATCTGAAAATATTCCAGAATGGAATGGATTTGGATATTCTGTTCTGTAGCATCACTGTGAACATAGCCAGTTTATTATATCTTTCAGAATTATTTCTATCCACACGCAAATCTCCTGCTCACAGGATGTTTATTTGGCAGTGATGCTCATTATCTTTCCATTTTATTCTTAAGAAATATTGTCTTTCATGGATAGAGGCACAGGAGGGAAGTTAAGGACATGTCGGAATTGTGACCAAACTCAGGATAACTGGGTGATAAACATTTGTCCTGTGGTGGTTAGATAGAGAACAAATTCCTGATGATCACACAGACTTTATATGGCAGCACTTCTTCCCAAGTCTCTTTTTCATGCAAAGATTTCAGAATAACCACATACATAGACTCAGAATTGGAAAGTTAAAAAAAAAAAAAAAAGGCACAGTAAACAAAGATTTAATCACTCCCTCCAATGTGGAGAAAGGGGACCCATTCTAAATACCCTTAATATGAAATTAATTCCAAGAATGAGGAATGTCTCTGACATCTCAGTCACCATTTTTCAATTTGTAAATTATGAGGTGTTCACTCCTCTCTGGGACTGAGCTTTTAATCCCACAAATGTCCATTATAAACCCTCTGTTTACTTAGGAGTATAGTAGGTGAACTCAGAGCATCTCTGTGCTACAATAAATCTTCAGGCTCAGACAGAATGCTCATTATTACCTTCTAAATTCTTTCAAGGTCATTCCACATGATTTCACGCTACATAATATCCTTTCTCAGTCCATTTCACACTGAGAAAAGATCATGATAAACATTGATTTTTCCCTGCTGGTATTCCTGAATTCCATCATATCACCCCACCACATGCACATTCTAATACATCATATTTTAGTCATTTGATTCTAAGCTCTTGTGTAGAAACAGAAAATTCAAAAAGCCAAATATGCTAAGAAAAAAAAAAAAAAAAGGAGCTTATTTGATGCAATTACTTGAAGATTAGATTGAAAAAAATGAGAAGAAATGGGTGCTTCTTCCAGTGGGAGAAGCATTACTGAAAGTAGATAAATGCACAAAAAGCCACACTTCAAATTGCAGAGGAATTTGAATGTTAAACAGCCAAATGTAGATGAAATGTTTGTTTGAAATGTTTCTATTAGCAAATGCTCTTCATGAATTATTCAGCATCAAAAAAACACATGAATGCCTGAAAGAGCACAGAGACGCAGTCCTGCATGTGGTTCCTCCAGCATTCTGGCATGAAAGGAGTGCAGAACGTGCTAATAATCATTCTCTTAAGAGAAAGAGAGAGCATTCCTGCAAGAAATATTCACAGGCTCTGACAAAAATTAGCTGCTTGATTTCTACTGAATTTTATTGCCTCAGATGACTCATTATTTCAATGACCTCCTGTCTATGCAGAGATTTAAGATTAATGGATTAAATTCCCTAAATTCTTGGTGAATTTATTAGCTAATAAGATACTGCTATTTGCCATTTGATTAAAAATTCTTAAGAGTTCATTTTATCTTTTTATAAAGACCAGAATTATCTTATTTTTGTGCAAATACCCATTTCTGCCGGCCTCGGGAATAACAGGAACAATGCCTCTCCTGATGTTCTACTAATGTACTAGTGCCATTCCTCATTGAAGAAAGACAACTGTTTGTGTCATGGAATGAGAGAATCACAGAGATGGATATTCTCATCTCATATCCTGAGAGGAAAGGGACCTCCGAGGATCATAGATCCAGCCCCTGTCCCTGCCCAGACCCCCCAGCAATCCCCCCAGGATCATGGATCCAGCCCCTGTCCCTGCCCAGACCCCCCAGCAATCCCCCCAGGATTATGGATCCAGCCCCTGTCCCTGCCCAGACCCCCCAACAATCCCCCCTGTCCATCCCTGGTGTCCAAAGGCTCCTGGAGCTGTGGCAGCCTCGGGGCCGTGCCCGTTCCCTGGGCAGCCTGGGCAGTGCCCAGCACCTCTGGGGGAAGCAGAACCTTTCCCTGCTCTGCAGCCTGAGCCTGCCCTGCCCAGCTCCAGCCACTCCCCGGGGGCTGCCCCTGGCCCAGAGCAAAGCTCAGAGCTGCCCCTGGCCCAGCGCTCTCATCCTCTCCTTGGGTAGCCCCTCCAGGCCCTTCACCACCTTCATGGCCTCTTTTGGAAACTCTCTAATGGCTTAATGTCTTTTTTTTAACTCCTGGTTCTGAGAGCTGCCCCAGCATTCAAGGTGAGGCTGCCTCAGCCCAGAGGGACAAACCCTCCCTGGGCTGGCCAGTGCTGCTGGGCGTCATCCCCCAGGACAGAGATGTCCCTCCTGGCTCCAGGGTACTGCTGACTCAGATGCACCTGGCCATCCACCAGGACCCCCAGCCTTCCCATGTCCACTCCCCAGCCTCTCATCCCCAGTCTGTCTGTACATCCAGGGTGCCCCACCTATTGTGCAGAACCTGGCTCTGTCCCATGTTGAACATCACGCCACTGGTAATTTACAGCCCTCTCATTTGTCAGCGTCTCTCTTCAGGGTCTCCTTGCCTTCCAGTCAACCACTCCTTCCAATCTAGTATCATCTGCTAACTTACTTGATATTCCTTTAAGTTGTAAAAATGTTTTGGTAAAAAATGAAATGGTTTCACTTTCCATGGGACTACCTTAGAAATGGGGCTTTACTCCTGGTACTGTACTACTCACATGCTGTTTTTTACTCGCTTCTTGCCATACCCAAGCAAAACTGGTATCAGACCTGTTTGTGGAATATCTCTCTGTGTGAGGGAAGACAATTTTCTTCTCACCACCCCAAGAAAACAATCCTTCCCCAGGATTCTCAGCTTTGATGACAAGTTTAGGAACTCTCAGAGCTGGTACTTGCTTGTAGATCATCCTGTTTAGTAGCAACCAACAGATTTAGCTGAACCGTTTTTAGAACCCATTTACACTTCCAGGCTCCACAGACCCTTATGGCAATAAATTAAACTTAACAACATGCTCTGGAAAAGGTAGTTCCTTTCATCTGCTTGAGACCAGGAGCTCTGTTTGGGATAGTCTATAAGTCTGGGACAGTCTTTTCATCTGTAATTTAAGGACTGATTATCAATAGCTTTCAAATATATCAGAAAACAGTATTTTAACTGAAGGACAGAACTCAAGTATTTGGTGACAAACAAATAGCAGTTCCAGCACCTGATAGCAAACATTTAACTCCACAGGTTGCATTTTCTCCCTTTCAGCACAGGGGTGTGCTCTGAATAAAAAGTGATGCATCTTCTGTTGATTTCCACAGTCAAAAAATTCTTTTCTAAAGTGTTCTAAGTTGAAGTCTGCCCTCCAGAGCAGATGTGAACCTTGGATACACAATGACATAATGGAATGGCAACTCTGCCAGCCACTAAAATCCAGCTGAGCTCATTACAGATTCAGAGAGCCAAGGTCTGAGGGGCTCCAGGTGCTGCTGACAACAGCACCCAGCGGGTGACACCTTAAAAGCAGACTGGAGAGTTCCAGTGCAACACCACGAATTTGACTGCAGCCACCCCAGCTGATCTGTGTCTTCTCCTGCCTGGATCCCCCAGGAACCTCTGTGTTAGTCACACTGCTCAAATATTAACGAAAGTTTATGAAGAAGACATTTTTAGGACTGAACAACTTTCTTAAATTGTTTTTTATATGTTAAAGTGGATTAAAGAAACATCAGCAGAGGTTTGATGGAGAGGAAATGTATATTCTCAGGATGATGGGGAAAGTACAACCATTGCCCATTTTATTATCTGGATACATCAAGCGCACATTTTAAAAATCATGAATATTTGAGTTAAAACTACAATTGAAATAAAGCAGAACCATTCAAATTGGCTGAGGTTCATTTAAAATCATAGAATGGTTTAGGTTGGAAAGGACATTGAAGATCATTTGGTTCCATCCCCTACCATGGCCAGGGACACCTTTCACTGTCCCAGGCTGCTCCAAGCCCCAGGGTCCAAGCTGGCCTTGGATCCAGGAATCCAGGGCATTGGCCAGGGATCCAGGGCCAGCCACAGCTCCTCTGGATACTCTGTGCCAGGGCCTCCCCACCCTCCTAGGGAACAATTCCTTCCTAATATCCCATTTAAGTTTCCCCTCTGGCAGTTTGAACCCATTCTGCCTTGTCCTGTCACTCCAGTTCTGAAAAATTGTCCCTCTCCATCTTCCCTGTAGCCCCTTCTGATACTGGAATGCTGCCATCAGGTCTCTACTTAACCTTTTTTTCCCCAGACTGAACAGCCCAATGTTATCAGCCTGTCCAAAATTTGGTAATCAAGAGTGGTTTCAATCTGGTAACTGATGTGATCCATTATGGTATTTACTGGGAATATTTCTTAGAGTCCTGTCTGGATTAAAGCATTTGCAGGATCAGCACATTCACTGAGTGATCAGAGATCACAGCTGATGACAAACACTACCCCTGGATGTGTAGAGTATGAAGGATGTAATTAATAGTAATTCCTTTGGTATTTTTTGTTGTCCTTGACTTTAGTCCTGGAAGGGAGGGATGCTTTGCAAGTGCAGCAGTCACATTATCTTTTCTGAGCCCTGTCAGCTTCCTAGATCTGGAATTACAGCAGATATTTCTGCTCCTGTAGAAAATGAAGAGATGCATAATAAATGTACAGAGAAATCTGTACTGAGTATATTATTAATCTACATTCCAAAACAGTTTTAGAAATATACTCCTCCTGTGTCAGAGACACATTCCATACCCTACACTGAAATTCAGTGCTGGAATAGGTACATTTTGAGGTAGATGAGGTAGAGTCCTGACGACACAAACAAACAGACACCACTATTCCTCTCAGAGCAGGGGCTTTCATTCCTCATCCCATCAAATCACCCACTGCAGTCAATTGTCTTAATCTGATTTACATGTTGGCATGAAACTACTGCACACAGAACCTACCAAATAAAGACAGCTTTGTGAAAGATCTGTCTGGAGCCACAGAAACCACTGATGAAGGAATTTGTACTGTAGGTCCCATGTTATCACACAAGCACATCCCTGGCATTGGTAAGAGGGGCAAGGAGGATTAAACCAAATTACTTCATCATGGGAAAGATTTATGAAGCAGAAATGCTGCAAACTGTGGATGAGAGACCCTGCATGGCAGTGGGAAAACAATTTCCTCCAGCCAGGAATTCATCTACAAGCTGAAAAGGATCCTGCTCGAGCTGCAGGGAAAAGAGTGAGACAATAACTATTGAAAAGTGGAATTCAACAATTGCTGAGAGTTACAGTTGGAGCAGTAGGTCCTGGGATCGTTTGAAAGGAGGCTGGGAAAAGATAACACAACAGATAAAGAGGGAGAGGCGTTCACTGACATATCAATTCATATTCTGCTGCTATGCAATTTGCTCCCCAGTTTTGAAAAGTGCTTCCTTGAGGTAAATGATTCAGAGTCTCATATTTTATGCACTGGAAGGCAAACCAGGAAGCCTCATAAGGCTGTAACTATGTGGGCTGCAAAATTAAACCCTGTCCTAGCAACGTTATCTCAGCAAAACCTTTCATAATAATATGGAGCTCTGAAAGTTTTAAGGGGTAAAAAAATTGAATGGTTCCCAAGAGGATTAATTCAACTAATAGAAAGTAATAATATCACCAGCCCTGGGGCAATTCAGCAAGTTTCCTGTGTTCAGACACTGAACTGGCCCCTGTACAGAGCACACGAAGAATAGGATGTAATTTTCTAAACCTACAGTGAAATTCAAAGTGAAAACTCAAAAATATTAAAAAGTATGAAGCAGTTTCTGGTAAGGAACTTGATACCTTGCAAAGAAGCAGATGTAACTCCAAATTATTTTGAGAAGGCAAGTAAAAATGTTCTTCTGAAGGCCATCCTTAGCCATGAACAGATGTAACACCTCCACATCCCCTGGCGATTTCTGCCAAATGTCTGGAAGACAAGCAATTCAAACCATTTCCAGAGAACTCTGGTGACGTATGAGTGCATGCAGAAATACATCAACCCCTTGAGCAATTATTTTCTTTCAGTGCAGTCTCTGTTCCAGTCTCTCAGTGCTTACCAGAATACACACCACCATTTGGAACATTTTTTTCTCTCAGTTATCTCTTGCTTTCAAGTTCAGTATCTGCGGCTTTCTTTCTGCAGAGCCCAGTTCAAAGGGCAGATCCCAGTGATTCTGTGACAACAGAAGAATGAGCACTATTAGTAATAAATCTTGCTTCCCCTCCAGACCATATTCCTGGTATCAGCATGAGCAACATCTGATATAACTACAAATGCCCAAGGAAGCAGCTGTGACCAGTTATGAATATCATCATTTCTGAAACAGTTTTGCAGTGATACAGTGAAGGGTTTTCTGTGACTTGCCAAGTTTTTCTCTAACTTCCAAAGGAAGCAAGGTGCAAGGAAAGAAATTTTATCTCTATTGGTGCTTCAAACAGCATAAAGTTTGAGGATATTGAAGTCAGGCAACAAGATAGAGCACAGAAATGTGCAGCTGTAAGATTCAGCTCCACTTGATGGTCTGGGTTTATAGCAGTGCACAGGTTGTTGGGGCTGCAGTGCAGATGTAGAGCCATTTGGATCCTTGCTTATTTTATTTCTTAGCATTAAAAGATTTTTAACATTACATAAATGACACCTCTTTGGCTCTTAAATCACTTGGCTGTCTATAATGGCTGTAAAAAATGTTTCCTATTCCACTGCTACAAAAAACAGCCCGGGCAGTTTTAGCCATTTGGCCATGGCACTCACTGGCCTGTGATTCATGGCACACTTGTTATTTATTTGCAGAGGCTACAAGGCAAATGTGCTAGATGAGAATATTTCTTTAATGTAAAGCATTAAATTATAAGCTCACCCTCAGGGTTTGACTGCCAATAGTAGTAAATGGATGCCCAAGATAACACAGGAGCAGTTACTGTTTAAAAATAAGCTGTTTGATATTAGACTTTTTTTTCTTTTACAGCAGATTTCCAACCCTGTCCCCCTTCTTTCAGTGCTTTAGTCTATACCCTTTCCATCCAGGTTTTCATGGATGCTGGGAACAACACTCATCTCATTGGACAGATATATGTCAGATCATATTCTTTCACATTTTTGCTTTTTTTTTGTAATTTCAGGGCTTCTAGCTCGGGTGTTCCAATGGCTCCCGTTAATGCAACATTTGCAATTGTTACAATTTTAAAAGAACTCACCCAGAGCGTAGCACTACTCTCTTTCTGTAGTGCATGGACTGCAGCTGAGGCACAAGAAGGGTAAGGTTCCAATTTTTAGGCAGCCTTACTCATCCTGTAGTTCAAGGGCTACACCAGCTTTGGAATATTTTTCCTGAGGACTGACAGATGTTTACAAAGTTTTCATGAGCATTCCCTGAACTACAAGACCTCCCATCTCACTTAATGATGTCCTGCTCCACCCAAATTGTCCCAGAGCCAAGCACTGACCTGATGGTTCCCAGCTCATGAATCACAGCAAAAGGAGCTCATCCATTCCCCTCTTATAAAGACCCCAAATAATTTTGCCATCAGTGTGGCTTTTGTACTATTTCAGTAGGAAAAAACCCAGTTTGTCAAGTTATTCAAGCAAATCAGAATCCAGTATTGCAGAACAGAGGGCTATAATTAAGCTAACAAAAACCCCCAAACAATCTAAGTCCTGTAAGACAACATTTCAAATCCTTATGGGACACCATAAATTAAGGCTTTTCTTTACTGGTCAGGTTAGAAGGAAACTTGCTTAAAAAAACAGTTCAAATCTTAATAAGACTATTTGATAGAGAAAATATATTCCCAACATCACAAAACTTCTCACTTTCCATTTTTTCAACATTACTTTTCAAGCTACAGAATTTTAAAAATCCCCAACAAACAAAGACGCCAACACCTCAAAACATGCAAGTGATCAATATGTTTCAATAATTTAATTCATTCTCTTACTCATTTATTAAAAAACCCCACTGCAGATACATTGCAAAGCAGCATGTTTATGAACTGAGTCATCTGCTCTTGTTATTACCTAACATTTATCACCAGACAGGGCTCAAGCCTTCCAGGTATGATTCTGAAGCAATATATGTATATTAACAGGAAACCTGAAACATTAAGATAATGCCATTATCTTGCAAAGCCTGTCAACCGAACAAGATAAATATGATTTTTTTTTTTTTTTCCTTGCAAAGAGCTGCAACAAAAATGTAAAACTTTTCAAGTTTCTGTCAGGTAAGAAATTACTGCAGAAATTTCAATTCTTTCCGTTTCTTCTATATTTGAAGTAAAGCTGTGGAAACAAGACTGGTTTGGCTGTGTTAATGCAGTTGTAATAGAGGTTTTCTACTGACAGCTGGATGGCTGATGACACCTGGAAATACGGCCAAAATCTGATCCTAGCTAGGAGGAAAAACACCCTCCAAAACCCCAGCTATTGCAGACTTCTCCCTGCAAAAGGCTCATTCTTTATGGTCAGTTCTAGTAATTCAGTGAGCTCTAGCAACCTCAGAAAGATTTGAAGGAAAGTGACAATTTTCTGCAAGGCCAAGCTTTAAAATTCCCTGGAAGAGGAGCACCATGGACTTCAATCCTTGGGGAATTATTTCTTGTCCTAGTGAAAGATCAAGCAACAGAAAAATGGAGGCAAACACAGAATTTGTTCTGCTTGAGGACCGAAATGGAGGCTCAATATTTAAATTTAACTGTACCAGCTTGTTCCTAGCCCCCTTATCCCAGTCTAGTGATGAACCAAGGGATGCTCCACAGGGAGGCACTAGTGCAGGGTCTGCCACACTCTGGGGTTTGGGGAGTAGGAGGTGGAGGTGCTCAGGAGTAATCCCAGAACCATAAACAGATGAGGAAACCAGAAATATTGGGATTTCCGGCTGTGACCCAAATATGGCCAAAGACAGAGCACTGCAATCCCTGCTGGCAGGGACAGGGAGAGGAAGGCACTGCAAGCCATAAAGCAGGAAAACCCCAAAACACAGGGAATGGAGAGTGATCTCCAGTGCAGGAAACTCCCATACTGCCACAGTGAAAGATCTGATGTGCATCAGGGCTTGCCTTGCTGGGGCTTCGCTGTTATTACAGATCAACTCACCCTGAGCTTGGGCCTGAATTTCCCAACTGAACCTTAAATTGTTGTTTAGCAGCTATTACAGGGCACAGTTAAATGGAAGAAAATACCAGCATAGCAAACACAAGCAAACTCCAATATTTACCACAGAGAAGTTCTTAAAGCCATCATTTCAGCCATCTCAGACCAGCAGTAGTTTGGACAACATCCCCATGGAGGATGGGCTGGAGGAACACAGAGATGATACATATTCTCCATAGGAAGTTCTCAGGTATACAAGATTCTAAATATTAACTCAAAACCGGTCACTATACCAAGAATAGTTACTGAACTTCGATAAGCAGCTTTTTTCTCTAATTCTCTAATACTTCTTCAAAATGCATAGGAAATTTTGATTCCTTTGTTTCTAATTATAGAAAATTGAATTGTATTGTTTTATTTTTGTCAGGACATAAAACAAGGAAACAAACCATTACTTAGAATATTTTACCTCCTTTTTTTTTTTTTTTTTCAGAAGGGATGGAAAGGTGTTGATAATATTCAGAATAGTTTAGTGTAAGATTAGGTTAAATCTAAATGACAGTTTGATTTCAGCAGCACAATCATTCTTCCACAGTTCCCACACAGATCCCTCAGAATTACCCTCACCGGTAATCACATTATTGAAATCCATATCTAATAATATTTCTGCTGCAAATAATGGAGAAATGAAGTTAGAAAACAGTCTATCTTGTAGTACATCATCCAAATTGAATGTTGGAAACTTTTGTAGGAAGTTAGGCATTCTGGCCAAATTCTGCCAAATTCTGCAAACTTCTGTATTTGCAAGTCAAGTGTAAAACTATCTTAGAGTTAGGATCCCAGTCAGAGCTAAATGTAAGGGTCAAAACCTAATACATGTGTTTTATAAGTCTTTTATTTATTTGTGTATTACTTCTTTAAATTTCTATGGTCTCAGTGTGGCTGAAGACAGAGTGGAGATCCTGCTGCTGTGCTCTCTATCACACAAGCCTGTCCATTTTGCTTTTTCCAGCAGTGTGTAACCAAGTAAATATTTCTCACTGTGAGAAAACCTATGTGAAGTGCATTTAATTTTTAAATTGCGCTTCATGGACATCTCAGCTTTGAGTTCTGTAACAGTCTTTCCCCAGAAAATCTCTCCAATAACAAGCAAATTCACTTAAGAATGTGCCTTGTTTAACTCCAATTTGACAATAGTAATGTCTGAAACAGAAAAAAAAAAAAATTAATCAAAGGTAAGAAAAATACAACTGTCATGTGCCTTGATGGGATTAGAGGCACCAGAGCACTGCAAAGGATGTTTTAGATCCATCCTGACCCTCTCCTCCCCAAAGAAACTAGAAACACTTACATTCTCAATTTGAGAAAACCAGAATATTTTAGTCAAATTTGGCCTATCCACAGTGTACTGGGGATAGTATTTTGGAACAAGGTGGAGTCACTTCACTGGAGTAATGTGCTACAATGAGAAATTCCATATAAAGAGAGTTTATAATAGGAGTTGTAGTTACTGTTGAAATTAGGTGATTAGTGAAGGAAAGTGGCAAGTTTGTACATGATACAGGCATCTGCCTTCCTTCCCTTCCTTTCCATCTGAAATTAAGGTCAAAGATATCAATTATATTAGCGGGAAAATTGAATCCTGACCAATTTCTTGTTTTGATCACTTAGAGTCTAAAGTACTCACTAAATTACATGTGGTATCCTTACAGAAATGACGAGAAGTGTAATGCTCTGTGTGCTTTTCTGAATGAATAATCTGTAAAATAGTTAACTCTCCTTGCAGATCTTGAGATAAATTCAAGTGATAAAAGAGTATCTGAGATTCTTCACATGTCTGAGAATTAAATCTGAGTTACCTGTCCCTAGCTCATCCTTTAGTACAACTCTGTGAGTGAGATTCAGATCATGTTCTTTAATATAAAATCAAAATTAAAAATTAAAAGGTCCCAGTTGTTCCCTACCTCATCTGTTGCTGTCTGACCATATGTGTGACAGCTTGGAAGGGAAATTCATTGCTTCTTTATTATATTACACCTATTATTTAAAAATCATTACTCCCTACCTTGAGATCTAGGTGGAAAATTTCATAAGCCAGGATTCAGATCTACGTCCAGACTCTTCCACTATTCCTGTAAGTGTAACACATAAATAAGTCTATTTCTTGTTGCTTCCTTGGCAAATTCTGCATGAATTTTCCCAATAATCCCATGGTTATCCCCAAACATTCTCAGTCATTCTGACAGGGAGTTGCACAGGGATAAGAGGAAGCATGGAAAAGTTCTGTGAATGGAAGTTCATCAGTCATGAAATTAAAGAGGGGAGACAGAGGAGGACTCCTGCTCTGTCTGATGCAGAACAGCAGCGAAGAACAATTGTTCAGCTCACAACAAACGAAGGCAGATCCAAGTGAATCCAGCCTGTAACTGCTCTGCCTCCCAGTCTCTTACAGAATTTTTGAGTGACAGAGAGCATGATTTATGTCTGGAGTGAGACTTGAGCTACCCAGTCAGACTAGGCCCTGATAAGCAGCCTTGATGGGGCCTTGAAGCCTTTGATGCAGTGAGAATTCAGTTGTGGCACAGTCAGAAATTATGTTAAAGTAACTACAAAGTAATGAGCTATCTGAGCATGGAGTAGAGCTGCAGTGTGAAAAGTCTGACCACCTTAAGGAAAAGGTAAACAATTTTAGTGTGCCAATCAGAATGCCTTTGTAATTTGTAAACTATGTAGAAGCTTATATAAACTACCATCTTATCTCGAATAAAGGGAGAACGTTTGATTAACCACATTGGTTCAGACCTGCGTTTGTCCTGTCCAGCTTCCCGTTTTTCTGAGATTCCCTGGCTTTTAGTGGCGCCCGGACCAGGGACTCAGGAGGCTCCAAAAAAGCTCCGAAATTACTTTTAGGGTAACGGGGAGCCAAGTTTGAGGTCCAAATTGCTTTATGGCGACGGGACTGGGATCCCAAATTCACTTTTTGTGAACGGGGATCTGGTGGAACGGAGCAAAAGTCTCCAGACTCCAAATCGGGCCATTCCTGACAGGAGGAAAAAGACTTTCGCATCATTGTTTGTTTGTGAGAGTCCACTGGAGCAGAGAAGACCCCGGCGTTCACGAGGAACCCGAACGGCGGGTGTGGACGTGGCTGGGGCCGGGAGCTGGAGCGGGAGTGCTGCCTTGCCGAAGAAAAGTGAGTGGAGCAACCCGCGGAGGTTGGAGGTAAGCCGCGAAGGGAAAGAAAGGGGACATATAGAGAGCGTCCGAGGAAGAGCACCGCGGCTTCCTTTCACATATCCTCTCTGAGAGAGGGGAAAAAGATAAAAAGAGTCCGAACTTATGCAAGCAATTGACTCGGTGGGCAAAAGACAAAGAAAAGTTACAGAAAGCCCCTCCTCATCCCTAGCGAAACGGGTTGGCAGAACTAAGGCAGTGGGCTGTGGCGGTGAGCAGCGGGCTGCGGCAGCAGGCACCGGCCAGCTGCCCAGGCGGACCGCAGAAGCGGCAGTGCAGAGCGGCGGGCACGAGGCCAGGCGGAGCGGGGCCGGCCGGCGCCGAGCCTGAAGCGGCCCCGGGGAGGGGCGGACATCAGCCGAGAGATGGAAGGTTCCTTGTTGCCGAGCAGCACAGCAAGGGGGGAGATGGGCATTCCCGGGGGCTCAGCCGCACTGGAGTCGGAGCAGGCGGGGCGCGGCCGCGGCAGGGGCGTCTCCTCTCCCATCCCCACAGTGACGCAGCAAGGACGGGAGCGAGACGGCGCCGCCCCCTCATCTCCCCACAGCACCCCGCAATGGCGGCGGAGATGGCTGCACAGCCTGGTTGCCACGGCAACAACAACGCCGAGAGCAGCAGCGCCACCGATGGAGGGATTGCAACACTACAGCAAAAATTTCAACAGCATTTTTCCAATTCCTTACAAGAGTCAGAAGACGTAATGAAAAGTAAAGCAATACCGAGTGTTTTCCAAGATACCAGGAGGGATGAACATTATGTGAATCAATGTTATTTCAAATACGATATGGATGAAAATCACTGTATAAAGATAGAAGTATTAGTAATGATTTAATTGCCAAAAATGTCTCTGGAAACAAAGATTTGAGAAATGTCAGTCAGATGGAGTGTTGGTATTGAGTTTGTAATCTCTGTTTTTGGGTTATTATAGATAATACAAATAATTATGATTTTTAAGTTTTATAGATAATAAGATAAATAGTGATTGTTGTTAAGTTTTTGTAGGTAATGATAAGTAGTGATTGTTATTAATGTTATATGAATGCTTTGAAAGGATTGTCTTAAACTATTTTAAACATTTCTTGTTGATAGGTTGATCATATAATGAATGTGAGTTGTCTGATTTTTGTGATAAGAATTATTATTAAGGTATTAAGGTATTGAGGTGTTATAGTATTTACAGTCAGTTTTCATATGTGTTGTTGTCTCTTTAGGTGGTTGATTACAAGATGCACAGGATCCCGTGTTTTTGATTTTTTAACTACTCCTGTGATTTCTTTGTCTAATCTTCTATGCAGCTGCAATTCATCTTCCTTTAAAAATTAATTGTCCAAATTTTGGTTCAAGATTTCAGACTTCAAATTTTCAGATCTCTGAAGAAAGTGTTTATTGTATTTAGAGAATTTTTGTCTTGAAGGAAATTTTGGACAGGTTCAATTATTTGATGGTTTGATAAAATTTTAATCATAGGTTTTTACTTATAACTGTTATTTCTAAGATTTTCGTTTTATAATGTGTTAAAACATATCCTCCAATTAGAGTTCGAGCTCTGGCCAAGCTCTGGCTCTACTTGGATGGTGTGATTGACCCAGGTGTTTTCTGCATCAAAAAGTATTCAAGTCCTTTTGGCTTGATAATTTGACCATGTAGGGCAGCTGAGCCTCAAAGGGAGATTTGGAGAGACATGATCCAAACATGTTTTATCCAAATCTCTGTTGTTTTAAGGTTTGTCAGCTGCTGCAGACTCTGGGATGACAATTTGATAGTGTAGCACTTGGTAACTGTGATTTTATATGTAATATTAATTGCGTATTATCTAATTGATTTTTATTTGTTGTTAGTTTCTTTACTATATGCATTGTTTTGTTCTTGATGTTTTTTCATGCTTGTAACAACGATGTTGATATCCCCATTTCTTCATGTAAATTTTAAGAACAGAATTGAGAGAGGATCCTCCAGTCCCTGTGGGGGTGTTGGGTTTGTTTGTGTTTTAACAGGTGCAGAATCTGGATGGATTTCAATGAAGATTGTGGAACTTATCAATTGCAAGAGAGCACTGATCTCTCCACAAATGGATCAGAGGATGCACAGCAAAAGTCGATTGTGCAAAGACTTGTGTTTCACCCACAGAAGATCGTGGACTTTGGGGTTTTTTCATAAGTGTGTTTTTAATGATGTTATAGAATTTAATTACTAAGTTTTAATGGGTTTTAGTAATGCCTGTGATTTTTCTGTTCATTTTGCCATTGTTTTTCAATAGCAAAAGAAAAAGAGGGACAATCAATTAGATAATCATAAGCATAACATTAAGTTTATCATAAGTTATAGTTTGTATTTAGAATTAGGTTTGTTCCTTTCGTGTTAAACAGGGCAATCAAGAACATGAGAAATATGTAGTGGGGCGCACTTCTGTAATACTAACCTAATTTTTCACACCACGAGTTTCTTCAGTGCAAGCTCTCACACAATTAAAAATCCTGGCCCGCTGGACAGAAAAGTAAATTAATATCCCATCTAAAATGTTAAGTGAGCTTGCCACTGATATAGGTAGTACTTGTCATGCAGTTCTTCAAAACAGATCTGTCATTGATTTCCTTCTTTTAGCACAAGGACATGGGTGTGAAAAATTTGAAGACATGTACTGCATGAATTTGGCTGACCACTTTCAATCAATTCAGAAACAGTTATCACAATTGAAAGACAACATGAAGGAATTTGTTGCTGTAGACCATCTGTTTGCTAATTGGACCAGTTCTTTAGGTTTTACTAGTTGAGTTAAAGATTTAGTTCATTTTTCTATTGTATTTTTTCTTATTACTATGATTTGTTTAGTCTCTATACTGTGTTTATTATAGTGTATGCAAAAGTTAGTGCGCCGGGCCTTCAAGTCAGCCTGGGTAGCTCAAAAAGAAATAAGAGGGAATTGTTACAGAATTTTTGAGTGACAGAGAGCATGATTTATGTCTGGAGTGAGACTTGAGCTACCCAGTCAGACTAGGCCCTGATAAGCAGCCTTGATGGGGCCTTGAAGCCTTTGATGCAGTGAGAATTCAGTTGTGGCACAGTCAGAAATTATGTTAAAGTAACTACAAAGTAATGAGCTATCTGAGCATGGAGTAGAGCTGCAGCGTGAAAAGTCTAACCACCTTAAGGAAAAGGTAAACAATGTTAGTGTGCCAATCAGAATGCCTTTGTAATTTGTAAACTATGTAGAAGCTTATATAAACTACCATCTTATCTAGAATAAAGGGAGAACGTTTGATTAACCACATTGGTTCAGACCTGCGTTTGTCCTGTCCAGCTTCCTGTTTTTCTGAGATTCCCTGGCTTTTCCAGTCATTCCTTGCAGCAGTTCTGGGCTCTCGAGTGTCACATCAAGCCATCAATACAACCCTTTTTTATCACAAACCCCTCCATATTGATAAAGCCTATTTTCTGCTTGCAACTGCTGGGCTCACTTAATAAATATTTATCTTCCACAGTCCAGGAGAAAGTCTTTGTGATCATTCACACAATGCACTTTATTTTACTTACTTAACTAGAAAAGGTAATATTCTTACCTGAACAGTTGTTCTGTGTGTTTATTCATTAAAATCCAATGCTACTTGAGTAATGTTAAGTTTCAACTCTTTGCTTCAGTGTATTACAAAGACAGCAGGTTCTGATTGTTCATATGAATGTGGATATATCCACAAAGCCAGAGTACTAGATGAATCTATAATATGTCAAGGACCCTCCCAAATCTCTGAATTAAAACCAAAAAAAAGTCAACTTCACTGATTAACTTATAGTGATAAACTGTAAATTTTATCTCCACAATTACTATATGAACCCCAGTGGAATAATTCATTCTTTGCAGAGTATATTTCCCATTTTTCCTATAAGATAACTTGTCCAATAAAATTATAACAGAAAACACATCTGTTTCATAAAGAAAGCTCACAGGACTGTAATCTCAGAATATCAGAGAATTAAATAGCCATTTTATGTGATTTCTCTGCCTACAATAACAGCAAAACTGAACATCTTAGTGCTCCAAAATAGAAAGCAAAATCAAAGTCCATCCTGGTCTGATCACTCATTAGAAAAAATAAATAATTACAATGTGTGCCTTTTATTGCCCAGTGTCCTATAAATACAGTGGAAACTCCAGGAAACATTCCATGAGTTTTATTTTGCTACAGGTGGAGCAGTAGGCAAGACCTACCTGCTTTATTTCAGGGAAGGGATCCCTTTACTTCTCTGTCTGCACAGACAATCAGCTGTGCCCTTCCTTCCCTCATCTCCTGTCATGGTTTGACACGGAAAAAGAATTTTTCTCAGAAGGAAGAGGTCAATTTGGACATTGACCAATGGAAGGTGGACACGCCTCTGAGAACACAGAGGGGTTAAAAGCAGAATTCCCAGGAGAACTTGCTTTCTTTGGTTCTGGTCAGCGTGCAGTGCAGACTCTCCCATGCTCGGCCCGTGTCTGGGTGGGGGAGGGGAAGGGCCTGACTGAGGTAGGCCTAAAGGTGGAGGGGACTGGACCCCCCCTGCAGATGGAAGGGTGGAGAAAATCTGGGATGTCTCCCAGAGTCTCTCTCTCTCTCTCTCACTCTCTCTCTCTCTGAGAGAGACAGAGAGAGAGAGAGACAGCAGCAGTTCTGTCAGCAGTTCACCGCGGGGAAGGAGAAGAGCGGGGAGGCCGCAAGGTGCCCAGCTGCCTGTGGGAGCGGGAGCCTGGGCAGCGAGACATCCTTGGGAGTCGGGACTTTTAACCCTTCCTTGAGAAATGAAAGCTTTGTGAAATTTTTCTCCTCCTCGGTTTGAAAGAGAGGAAGAGAGACAGCATGGACCCTGGGATGTTAGAAGGAGAAATTCTAGGTGGGAGGAGATGACGGAGTGGCTTTTGGCTGGACTTTTTCTTGGTAGCCACAGACTGAACCGATCTTCTTCTCCAAGAGAGACTGTATTTTAGGAGGATGCCGATGAGCCAAAGAGACCATGCTTCAGCTGGGAAAAGACAGAAGTGGAGCGAACAGAGAAAAGTTAAGGAGGTTTGTGGTGCTGCCCCCCTGACTTCAGAGAAGAAGAAGAGAAGAAGATCTCTGTTCTTGGATCCTCGGCCCCAGGGGAAAATGAGGGGAACTGTGAGCCCAAAAATGAAAAAAACGGAACTGTTGTTTTTTCCCCTCTTGGCAGGGCATCCTTGAAAGGAAAAATCCTAAAAGCAGTCTGTCCATCCATGCATTGGTGGTGAGAGCATTGTGCATGGAAAGGAAAGGGTTACCATTTGCAAACTTTTTTCTCCAGGCAGTGCCATGTGGTGACATGGAAGCACAGGATGTAGCAGCTTGTTTCTTGGGGGGTCTGTGGCACAGGAGGGGCTCCTCTCTCCCTCAATGGACTGAGTATAAATTGTCTGGAGGGTGGGAATCTGATTGGGGTCCAGGCTGTGTCTCACTGTGGTTTGTTGGAGTAGGGTGGTGGGAGGAGGAATGCATTGGAAGGTTTTCATTTTGGATTTTGTGTGTTTTTTTTTTTCCCTTTCTTTTTCCTTTTATAGTAGTGTAGTAGTAGTAGCTTAATAAAGGGTTTTTTTTTTTTTTCCTTGTTATTAAGCTTGGGCCTGCTTTGCTCTGTTCTCGATCGCATTTCACAGCATTCAATTGAGAGGTTGCATTTTCATGGGGGCATTGGCATTGTGCCAGTGTCAAACCATGAGATCCCCTTTCCATGCTTTCAAGCAGATTAATTGTTTGAACTATATTTTCCATGATACCTCCCTTTTGGGGCACCCACATTAATATTAGTTCTGAAAAAATCCATGTCCTCAGTAAAAAAACATGTAGGAAATCAATCTTAGAATCACAACCCTCCAAGCCAAGCACTGGGAACATCAGTTGCCCTATGAGCAGAAGGTGCTGGAAGATACTGCATTTCAACACAGAGCAGCACTGAGGAATTCTCAGTGTGGCTGATATGACATTCCCCTGATATTTGTCTTTTCACTTAGTTCAGGGCCTCCTGGGAACAGGTATCTCCACAGACGTCAATAAGAAAACAAGGCAAGCGTTTCAGCAACTGCCCCCTGAATGAGAAATGAGTTTGTGGCAAACTCATGCCCCAAAGGCCAATTCCTGCTGTATAAAAAATTGCAGCATAAAGAACTGTTGCCATTTGTCTCCGCATGCCTCTGCCATAGAGCAGCCAAGAATGTGCTTTCAACATTTTTAAAACAGTTTGCCAAATCATTATGCTGTCACTAAATGGAAACTTTCATTTTCAGGTGTTGCAAATACTCGGAAGAGAAAGCTGCAGAGTGCACTGAAATTCAAGGTGACACCAGAGGGACTGCACAGCACAACTTTCCACACACCCTAGGGAAAACTAAGGAGCTGGCTTCTCAGTCCAGGAGGAATGATGCAAAAACATTTCCACACTGTTACAAGATACATACACAATAATAAAAGCTGATTTTGTTCTGCCTGAAACAATGTATGATATGGTTACCTTGTAGAACTTGCAAAAAACAAATAATGTCATAGGAAAACATTCTCATTTTGACACAGGAAGGCTTGTCCAAAATTCTCAGCTGGATTTTGTCTAGGTTTTGACTGACAGAACATGTTATTTTTTCATTACATCATGAACAAGTACATGTTTTCTTGCCCAAAGAAGGAACTGTCCCATTAACTCAGCTCCAGTGGTATTTCAGTCCCTCCATTGCCTCATTTTGTGTGAACCTTTCTCATATCTCATGAGAACTTACTTTTTTTCATTAAAAAATGATAACAAGTTTATGAGAAACACTTGGTTCACTCATAAATAGCTTTGAAGTTTAAGTTACTTAAAAGAGCACCATTGGGTTATTTGTTAGCTGCAAATTTGCTACAGAGTATGAAATTCATTTCATCAGGTCTCCAGAACAGGTTAATTTATTTTCTGTAAAACAGATAGTGATGATGATGATGATGACAATAATAATAAAATTCCATCCATTTTGGAATTCAGCTGCTCCAGGTTCAAGTCACACAGGCCACTTGCAAGCTCTGACCTGTAACATTGGTGGATATAATTTTCAAGGAATAAATCTGGGTTTCTGTCGCTGGTCAGGGTCTATGTACAAATCACGAACGGGACGCGACTGCTGAGGAACGCGTCTCAAGCTGTTTATTTTTTAGCATCAATCTCGTTACATGGTTATGAAAATGGGAAGATGCCAGCAGCTCACATCCCAGGCAACAGACCAAGAACTTAATGTTACAACTTACTTTAAAAGTTTTTTGCCCAATCACACAAAGCAAAAGCATATCAACAGTAGTTCTATCCAACCACTATAAATACACGTACCTTTGGTTAAAACAATGCTTGCTTATTTCTAATACAATGCTTGCTTGTAAGCCTCAAGATACAATGCACAGAGCTCCATTATTAAGCTTAGAACTTCCTTATATCTCACCAGACATACTTTTCTGCAACTCAGGGAGATATTCTACCCAAGTGTTAATACACAGACCATTGTTCTATTTGTCCTTTCTTTCTACTTCTTGTGTAATTTTTCTGCTGATAAATCTTATAGCTACTGCTTAGCTCTAAATCACCATCCTGCTGTCTCTGAGGCCTGCCTTTTGCAACGTGCCCAAAACCCTCTGATTTTAAGTAATCCCACAATTCCCCCTCTCGGTTCAACTAAAAAGAAACTGTCATAACCTTGTAATTTATTAATTACCTTGCATTTCATAGCTTTCCTATAATATATCTGCATATTACTTGCTAAAAGCATCATTTTTTGCTTGCATTAAGCATAGCTATACTACAACACAGCAATTTTAATGCTGTGAAGGTCCAGTCAATTCAAAGTGCATAAGTCATGTTTGATAGCAATTACAAGTCATTGTTCAAAAAAGTCTTGCCGGTTCCAAGGTCTTAGTTCAAAACCTTCCTCCATCTCTATACCTTCATCCACTAACTCTGTAAGAGTTTGAGAACTCTCTGTGAATCCATTTCCTACCTCTCTCTCTTGTGTGATAAAAACTTCTTTGATAGCTTTGTCCATCATTTGTTGCACACACCAAAGTATGCAAGGTATTACTACTAGTATCACTAAAACATCTAACACATATAAACATATTTTACAAAGATTCCTTAGCCAAGGTGCAAAACTCCATCCTTGGGACAAGTCATCTAGCCACACTCCACCATCTTCTTTAATTTGAGCTGTCAAATCTTTCAGCTTTTGTATGCTTTTGTGGATGGATTCAGAATGATCTGACAGATTCATACAACACAATCCTTCAAATTCCTCACAACCATGTCCATGTGCCAGTAAAAGAAAATTAATTACTGCTCTATTTTGAAGGGTAGCATGTCTAACACTGTTAACATCTGTCAGCATATCACTGATGGCAGTGGATGTGGCATTAGTCTGTTTACTCAGCCAACATCCAACCTGATCTAATTGTTTCAATGCCACTGCTGAAGCCAGTTGGGGTAAAAACAAACCTGCTGAAACCCTTTTTACAGCATTCCAAGGCATTAAATCGCTCTTACACTTCTCATCATAGTAATGAGCAGATCTTGTTCCCCTATGTTTCTTCTTAATGACTGCTTTAGCAGTAGGTGCTATCACAGCGAACATTCCAATGCTACATGGGCCACCTTCAAGGTGTGATGGAATGCCCTGCCAAGCCCTAACCCCACAAATGAACCAATATACTTTTGGCAATTGTCATGGATATTTGTCAGCCTTGGAAAGCACATCCCAACTGTCTGAATAACTACACCAAAAACTTGAATTCCTGTATGCAGAATAATGGGGAGTAACATTGTACTTTGGAGGATCACCTTCTTGCCAATCATTAGCTGTAAACATAAGGCAAAAATCCATTGTTAAAGAACCAAGGATTTCTAATTTTTGGGGTTCAGATACTGCCTTGGGAAGTTCTTTGACCCAAATACTCCAGTTCAGTACAGGATTGCCTCCACTGTCAATTTCACCATGAATTGCTTTTTGACCAAGGGCAAATTCTTTACTGGCACACCAACTAGGCAGGTTGAGAAAGGCTTTTCTCATTCCAAATTAGACAAGCATATGATATCTGAGCCTGCTGCCTTGGCTAAGGTCACCCAAACATTTGGTTTTGGTTGTTCCACAGGAAAATCAGCTCTGCAAGAAGCAATTTAAATCAACCAATGCCAGCATATAATTCGATTTCGCTCCATCCTTTTTCGTGAGCTAATTCTTGGGAAAAAATCCACCCATATATACCAATTTAGAAACGTTGATTTTGACCATAAAATAAAATTTCACCTTTGAAAATCCAATAGAGGGGATCTAAAACATAACAAAAAAAAAAAGCCACATTTTTGCCAAAAAGAACTCTACAAGACCAACAATTAACACATCTATAAATAGCATAAAATCAGAAGATTGTAGGTTCCACTGATGAACAAGGAACATCAGGCATGACCCACGATCTCTCTGTTCGGCTCACATCCGCGTACTTGCTTCTACAGTCTTGGACTCGTCAACACGTTCTTGGGAGTGATATGGTTTGACGTTTTTCGCAGGGACCCACTAAATTCCTGCACCTGTAGAAACAGAAGCATACCCTTTCCCCCAAGTGATTAATCGTAAAGGACCTGACATTTGTCCTGTCTCAGGGTTTCTGATTAAAACAAGGGGATCTTCTTTCAATTTTGCCTGTGTGTTATTTGAAAAATGCCTAAAAATTGGGGGATCGGGTTCTGCAACAGAGCTGTTTAAGAAATTAAAAACATATAAAGCTTTGTTCAACCTCATCTGTGGTGTAGCCTCCATTCCCCGCCTCGTCTGATCAAGGATGCGTTTTAATGTCTGATGTGTCTTCTCAACAATCACTTGACCTGTGGGAGAATGAGGAATACCAAAGATGTGACGAACACCCCAGTCTTTTAAAAATGTGGCTAATTTTATGCGGGACCATTGTCGGTTTTTACTTCTTGGGGCACACCCAATGAAGCAAAAGCTTGCAAAAAATGGTGACAGGCATGATTACCTGTTTCAGCCGTGTGAAGAGAAGCAAAAACTGCACCAGAGAATGTGTCCACTGAAACATGAATATTTTTAAATCTACCAAAAGAAGGATATTTAGTGATATCCGTTTGCCATAACTACAGGTTTTGCAAGCCTTGCGGGTTGACCGCTCCTGTAGAAACAAGAGGCTGCACAAGCTGACAGTCAGGACAAGCACTAATGATAGCCTTAGCTTGACTGTTGGAAACTTGAAACATTCGCACAAGTGCTTGCGTGTTTTAGTGAAAAAAGGCATGACTCAATTTTGCTTGTTCAAAAATGTTTGGTAGAGTGTTTGAAATAACCATTGTCAATTTGTCAGCTCTCATGTTTCCTTCCACTAAAAATCCAGGAAGTGAAGAATGAGCTCTAATATGAGAAACAAAATATAGATTGGTTCTGTATTGTAAAGTTGTATAAAGACACGAAAGCCAACGATATAAAATATCATTATTAACATCCTTTAAAACTGATCCTTCTATTCTTTTAACTACATTAGCAACATAAGCAGAATCTGTAATTAAATTAAAAGGTTGTGGAAAGAGCTGAAAAGCCCAAACCACAGCAGCAAGTTCAACAATCTGAGGATATCCTTCTACTATTTGGACATCGAATTCCCAAGCTTTAGTTGTTTGGTTCAACTAAGTTATTACCGATTTGTGACTTTTGCCAGATCCATCAGTGAAGAGAGTTACTGCATTTAAAGGTTCTTCACTTAACATAGGTTTTTCTCTAAAACTCAATTTTGCTTGTAATAATTTGTGAGCTGGGTAATGAACAGAGCAAATACCTGGGAAATTTAATAATGCATATTACAAATCATCAGAATTTTGCATTGCCCAATCAAGATAATATTTTTTCAATGGTAAATAGATAACTGCAAATTCTTGACCTGCTATAGTTAACAATCTTTTTCTGGCCTTAATTACAATTTGTGCTATCATCTCTAAAACTGTAAAAATAGTCTTAGGAAACCTGTAGGGAAGAAAAAACCCATTCTCTTATCAGCAAAGGATCTGTCTCAGAAGGATCCCATTGGAAAATGAGACCACGAAGTTGCATTTTTTCTCCTAGAATGGCAAAAAGGAAAGGTTTTTCTGGAACACAGCGATGAGCTTGTCGTCTTTGGAAAGCTTCCACGACCTTGTCAAGAGCTGCACAAGCTTCAGGCGTTAGAGTTCTAGGAGAGTTGATGTTGCAACTTCCTCTCAGTAAATCAAAAAGTGGACCCAGTTCACTGCTGGTAATTCCCAAAACAGGTCTAACCCAACTGATTTCTCCTCAAAGTTGTAAATCTTGTAGATTTTTAACACTGGTCTGGAGCTGTATCCTTTGAGATGCAATTGTTTTTTCAGTCATCTTCCATCCCAGATACTTCCAGGGTGGAACTTCTTGAATTTGGGTAATAGAAATTTCAAGCCCAGCATTTTGGATTTCAGTAACAACACTAGCACAAGTTTGCTCCTTCTCTGGCAGCATTGGAGCTGTGATGAGCAAATCATCCACGTAGTGTAGAATCATGGATCAGGGATGCTTCTGTTGAAGTGGAGACAAAGCTTGTGCAACAAAATATTGGCAAATTACAGATGAATTCTTCAGTCTTTAAGGCGATGATTTCCAGTGGTATCTCTGCATGGGTTCTCTTCGATTGATGACTGGAACAGAAAAGGCAAATCTTGGAGCATCATCGGGATGAAGTGGGATGTGGAAAAAACAGTCCTTTAAATCAATGACAAAAAGTGGCCAGTGTTTCAGGATCATTGATAAAGAAGGAAGTCCAGGTTGAAGAGGTCCCATGTCTTCAATCACTTCATTGATCTTTCTCAGGTCATGAAGCAACCTGCAGGAGGTCCAATGTCTTCTTGTGGATGATGAATACAGGTGAATTCCAGGGACTGTTTGTGGGTGTGATGTGACCTTGCTGTAATTGTTCCTTTACCAATCTTTTAAGGATATTTAATTTTTTTCTCTGTTAAAGGCCATTAATCAATCCATATAGGATGATCAGTTTTCCAGTTCACCTTCAAAGTGGCAGGTTTTGATGTGGTTTCCATCACAGGCTTACTTCCAGTTTTGCTCCCCACTGGGACAGGACATCTCTCCCCCAGACAGCGAGAGGCTTCTGAACAACAAAAGGATGCACTGTTGCTGTTTTTCTTCAGGACCTGTAATGTTAATCGTGAATGCACTTTGCAAACACACTGTGAGGGACCCTGCAGGAGCTACCAAATCCCAATCATTGGGCCAAAATATGTGAGAAATTACAGTGACATCTGCACCAGTATTAATAATCCAGCATACCTGTAATATAAATTGTTTTGCCATGATGAGTCAGGCTACAAGTCAATTTTGGTTGGCTGCACCCCACACATTGCAACCAAAAGACCTCAGGACCTGAGGTACTAAATGGCACAGAGATAATTGAATTCTCTGAAAGTTGTTTTGCTTGGGTGTATTCATGGGTAAAAGAAATGCAATGGCTATAGGTGTTTTTGGTGGTATAACCATAGGAACATCAGGTGCAAGGGCTAAAATTACTAGCTCCTCGTTACTACTTACTGCAACAGCTGGAAGGACTGAAAGTCCTAAAATTTTGTTGCTGGCTTTGCCTAGAATCAAAAAATCTTGTCTTTGTTGAAAAAAATTGATAATCCCAGTAGAAATACTTTCATAACAAAAATTATTTAAAAGGTGTATCAATTTTGAGGAGGCTATTTGAACCTTGTACCTGAGGGTATTGAGCTGGGACCAGCTGAGGAATGGTTGACTGAGAGATAAATGACTGAGGTACCAATGCCATTTGACTGGGCAATTGACTGTAAGAAGATACCATTATTTGTGTTGAGGCATGGTGGTAATCCGTGCTTTTTTTTTTTTTTTTTTTTTTTTTTTAGTTTAATGACAAAGGTTTGCCATCGATTTCAAATTGACAGTGACAGTATTTAGGAAGATGCTTCCCTTTCTGACATCAAGGGCAAATAGAATGTTGTTTAGGTTGGATTGTTTTTGTAGGACAATCTTTTTCCATGTGTCCTGGTTTACCACAAGCAAAGCAACAAGTCCTTTTATCAGAGTCCAACCGTAGAGTACCAACAGATTTTCCAAAAATTTTTGTTTGCATTTCTAGGGCTTTTTCGAGCTTTTCCATTTATTGTCCCAAATTTTCTCCCAAAGCTTTTGCCAAATTATCTCCCAGTGTTTTTCCTAACTTTTGTTGAGATTCTGTAATTTGCTTTCCAAAAGCATTAAATTGCACATTAGCAAGATGTTGTGGAGAAGTGAGCATACTGCAAACTGTCAGCATCTGTGTTACAGATGGAGGCTGATCAGGTAAAGCTAAAATAATTTTTCTACATTCTTCATTAACATTGACAAAAGCAAGGAATGAGCTTGTTCATCTGGACATTGTTTTTCAACAGCTTGGGTTAATATATCTAAGAAAGAGCCAAAGGGTTCCAATTCACCTTGTCTGAGAGTAGTATAAGCATTTACATGGGTACCAGCTGGCTCAACTGAAAACAAAGCTTTTCTAGCAGCATCTTTAATATCTGTGAGCACAGGCTGAGGCAATTCCACTGCCTGATTTTCTGGTCTATGGAAAGGTGGATCACTTGCTAGTTGGGCAATACGTATATTCTCATAAAGAGTGTTTTCATATTTTTCAACCAATTTATGAAGAATTTTTTTTTCATTGTAATTCCCATAAAAGATATGGTGAATTGGTTAAGATCGGAGAAGCCACATTTCGACAATCACCAGGGACTAAGGAATAAGAATTAAATATACCTTTCAACACATTATTAAAAAAATAAGGAGAAGAGAACCCACTTTCTTTCAAAGCCTGACACAGTTCTTTTATATCATGGTGAGAAAGTTTCATATTGTGGGCTTACATCATTATGACCATACCTTACAGGTAAGGCAAGGAGTTGTTTAAGAGTTGCCCAAAACCCTCTGATTTTAAGGAATACCACAGGTTTCCATTTTATCCCTCCTTTCTCTTAAATGCATTTTGAATTCTGAACTCAAAAGAGACATGAAGTGCTGGGAACAAAATCATAATCTGTAGAATTAGGGAAAAAAACCCTAACAGAGGTTGGATAGGAGCACAAGACATGCACTAATCCTCTACTATCCCCCCAAACAGCCCAGAGTGATGTCTTTCCCAGGGACAGTTGTCAGCTTTGTGCTAAACTGTTCCTAAATTTGGAGACTCCGTAAGTCCCTGGGGATTCTCTCCCAGTGACAGCCTGCCCAGCCATTAGAGCGGTTTTCTCTTTGTGTCTGACCTAAACTGGGCTTCTTATTGCATTATTCCCATCATCTCCAGGGTGGATGTGATGAAGTAATGAACACACACCTGCTCTTTTACAATAAAAGTTGTTGAATAATAAAATTGAAACTCTCCTGTGTTTAGTGCTCTTCCCTTTAGGCTAAACAACCTTAATTCATTTATATTTCTATTCAAAAGCTGCTCTGATATCTTTTGAAGCTGTTTTGGGAGCTTTCTTCAAATAGGCCACAAGTACTTGGCCTCTTTGAAGTGCATTGCTCCAGACAAGACATGTTCCTCTAGTTTGCTCTCCCTTATCCTAGAGAGAGATAAAATATTGCTTCCCATCTCACTCTTAGTCCACAGAACTGTGGGAATTTATAGCTTAGTGCAGACGAGACAGGAAATAAACAGATGAAATAACTGCTCTGCTATTACAGCCTTACCTGCTGCTTTGCTGAGATGTCTCTCTTTGATTCCAAGGATCAAAAGGTATCTTCTTTTTCTCAGATCTAGAATTGTTTGGAGTTTGTTGGAAAATGGCTTTCTTCTCCCCTTGATAGGAAATGAATGACACATTTTTCTTCTTCTTAATTCTTCTCAAAAAGGAAATGAAAATCTTTTGATTGAATAAATTTCATTTATGCCTTAATAGAGCCTTCTGAAATGGTCTCTTAACAAAAAGAATCACTTTTCTTCTTCCTCCTTTGCCTATTATTTTATATGAAACACTTATTTTGCCCACAAATATAAAATCACTACTTTTGTATTCCTAATAATACTGTAATTGTTAGACATATTTTCAAAGCAATTTTGTACAGTTTGCTGTCCACAGAAAGGTTACAAAATATGTTGCACTTCAAACCTATGCTATGAATTCCATAAGCTCTTAAAATAGCTTGAAGAGATCTTCAAATAAAAAAGCACATTACAAAAATAATTCTTTTCATCTATTTCCTAGGCAATTTATGACTATAGTCTTTTGGGGCTTGGCAATTATTTAAAAGTGTATATAAAACCAAACAAATAGAAAGATGTCTGAAGAATCATTACAGTGACTCGCATATACTTTATGCCAGGTTGACTTCATGCATCATCTGGATATCAACTCAGAGGAGTCAGAAAATATAGCTGAAGAGACATTAATTATTCTGCAGTTACATAATTGGTATTATCCTGTAAAATACCTATTTCAGTCCAGATGTCAAAGTTCTCTAAAAGAACACCAGTATGAGGCCTTGAGCTGATCCAAAATGCCGCTCCAGAGAGATGCAACCAAAAATTTTCATTTTGTAATCTCTCTTACTGTTAAAACAAAACAAAACAAAACAAAAAAAAAACCCAAACAAAAAAACGCAATAAAAGTACAACATTTAAAATCTGTGAAAAATCAGAATATGGATCTTCCAGGCTGATGTTCTGCATCACTTATGGCACTCTTGGATGTCCCCACTGGTGAGCAGGGACAGTGGTGAGTTACTGCAAAGCTGGAAGGACACCACAGCTGCAGGCCCACATTTCACATGTCATGATCAAGACTAAAAATTTTAGCCTGAAACCACACTGAGGTTTCCCACTACTTCTCTGGGTTCAATTTTTTTTTTTTTTTTTTTTTTTTTTGAGGTCACAAGAGCTTCCACTCTCCTCATCAACAAGAAAAATAAACACTAAAGGGAGTGTGCAGATATTTTTATTTCTAGCTTTTGTGAGAACTACACTGTACCAACATTGCAGGACTTTGGAGTCAGTTTGAAGCCCATGAACAGTAAATGGGTGCCAGGTCATAGGTCTTAAAATGTCGTATTTTGTACCTAAACCCAGATTTGTGTGCCAAATGTTATTTTTTCCCTCAGTGCCTTCAGTGAACAGTGCCCGGAGTAGGAACTTTGAGAGCATGGAGCCCATTCCCAGTGCAGACCATTCACCAAGGAAAAGCTGCACAGTCAGGACATTTTGGTAATAAATCCACTTAGTCCACCTTGTGGAGAGATGATTGCTCCCTTTTCACGCCTCTGTGTAGGGAATATTGTACACAATGGAATTTGTGCTTCTGAATGTCTTCACCTAGAGCAGACCACACTTTAGACAGGACATCCTAGGCAAAATCAGATGTAACTTAATCAGAAGTAACTTAATCATGCCTGTTCTCTCTCCACATGGGGAGTCTGAACCACCCCATGGGAACTCACAGAGCCCCAGGGTGGGTGAGGCTGGAGGGGCCCACAGGGGCTGCTCTGGTGCCACCTCCCTGCTCCAGCAGGGCCATCCCAGAGCACAGGGCCCAGCAGTGTCCGTGTGGCTCTGCAATGTCCCCAGGGAGGAGACTCCACAGCCTCTCTGCTCCATCTGCTCAGGGCTGGCACTGCCCAGGGCAGGAGTTCTGCCTCCTGGGCAGGGGCAGCTCCTGGGCTCAGCCCTGCCCGTGGCTCTGGGGCCATCGCTGGGCCTGGAGCAGAGCCTGGGCTGCTCTGCCCTCCTGTACACAGGGACAGCCAGGCCTGAGGGCCTCTCTCAGCTGGGGCTCCTCTCCAGGCTGAGCAGCCCCAGCTCCCTCAGCCTTTCCTGGACACCCAGATGCTCCAGGAGCTCCTGTTCCATCTGTGCTGAGGATCCAGAGCTGGACACAGCACCCAGAGGTGCCTCCAGGGCTGGGCACAGGGGCAGCATCACTCCTGACCTGCTGCCAAGGCTCTTCCCCATGCCCCAGGGCAGCTTTGGCCTCCTTGGCCCCAGGACACTCTGCTGGCTCGGGGACAGCACTGTGTCCCCCAGCACCCTCAGGACACTCTGCTGGCTCAGGGACAGCTCCGTGTCCCCCAGCACCCTCAGGACACTCTGCTGGCTCAGGGACAGCTCCATGTCCCCCAGCACCCTCAGGACACTCTGCTGGCTCAGGGACAGCTCCATGTCCCCCAGCACCCCCAGGACACTCTGCTGGCTCAGGGACAGCTCTGTGTCCCCCAGCACCCTCAGGACACTCTGCTGGCTCAGGGACAGCTCCGTGTCCCCCAGCACCCCCAGGACACTCTGCTGGCTCGGGGACAGCTCCGTGTCCCCCAGCACCCCCAGCTCCTTCCCTGCAGAGCTGCTCCAGCAGGTCCCCCCAGCCTGTGCTAGTGCTGGACTTGTTCCTGCCCAGACTCCCCCAGAATTAAATTATAAATAAACGGAGCCCAACATGATGTATTTGATGTGCTAAGGATTGAGAAAACTGTAACTGAAAATGGTGCTTCAAATCTATTAAAAGTGAGGTCACAACAAATGTATTTCTCCTAATTTTCCAGCAGATATTTCCTTTGCCTTGAGGACTCACCTGAAAAAGAGAGATATTCAATTTGAATGTGGTTGCTTTTAATCAAAGGTTGTCAATCACATATTATTTCAACCAAAATTAAACAGAGGCTCACCTATGTCAGCTCTCTGGTAATGAACAAGTGTTGGAACTCAAAATGTCCCTCAGACATTTTTGGAGGTTCCAGGTCCAGGTCAGAAGCATTTGAGACCCTGGCAGGAAGCTGGAAACAGCTGTGGTTTTGGATTTGAGCCATGGAATGATTTACCAACCTTGCAGGGAGAACAAGAAGTCACAAAAGTTTAGATATTATAGTAGAAGTAGTCACAAAGTAGAGGGAAGATTTTTTTAGTGCTGTACAGGGGGGTTTTAAGTCTTGTACAGGGGGGTTTTGGTTTTGTACATGAAGGTCAGAGGCTTTAAGATGGAGAGATTTGGGCCTGTCCTGTCCTTCCTCTTTCTTCTTCCTTACCTCCATGTCCTTGGTGATGCTGGCACTCACAGATTTGTTTAGAGTAGAAAGGCACCATTTAATATAGGTAATAGGCATTGGGGAAAAACTATAAACATTTTACATGTAATGTACCATATAAAAGACAGCAGCAGCCCTGGGCGAGGGAGAGAAGAAGCAGTCGGGAGTTAGAGAGGATGTCAGGGTGTGTGTGTGCCTCTGCCTGAGCTGCTGAGCAAACCACAGCAGCTCAAGAAGAAAATCTTTTAGATAACTTGCAATAAACTGCCTTGAGACCGAACAACAGAAGACTTCTGAGCCTTTCTTTGAAAGCATGGGTTGGAGGAGAGATTTTTCCACCACACGGAGCCACCCCCGACCCAGGGTGAGCTCTGGCAAACAAGTGATTCATATGTTGCTTTATTTGCATTTAAGTCCAGGTTTTCATAAAAATACCCTGGGGTTTTATTTAGTTTTCACTTCCAAAGTGCATCATGTCCTAATGTAAGACTTCTTGAAGTTAATATATTGCTGACATTAAACTGAAGGATTTTATTTGTTTCTGTAAGTTCAGAGTGAAAAGACAATATTAAACAAAATCATATATAAATAAGCTTTATAACATAGAAGGTAAAAACTCAAAACAATCATTTTCTACGGGCTTTTTGTTAAGAGAGAGAAAAATCTGCTTTTAATGTATTTCACTTGTTTCTTCTGTTCAGTGTTAGACTGTTTGTGTACAAAGTAAATAATACAAACTTTCCAATGGTCTCATTAACTTTTGTTTAGTTGTCCTATGATAAAATGATCTGTAATTTAAATAATGGGCAGCAAATCCTACCCTTTATTTTAAATCTGCTTCAGCTTCTCAGGCATATGCAATCTTCCAGCTCAAATTTGTTAATTAAAATGGTTTTCCTCCTACTGTAGCATCTGTTTCCAATTAAGTGATCACTATTTTAAAAGTCAACAATAAGAATCATGTTTTTACTAGAGCAAGAATAAAATAACTCACTGTACAACTATGAAAAATGAAAGTGCTCACACTGCAATTATCTGAAAGGCTGAATTAGGCTTGAGACTGCAGTTATTAAAGGAAGTCATGCAGAAATGTGCCCTTTAGCACAAAACTTACGCTAAATTATCCACTCATAGAATTGTTTGGGTGGAAAGGGACCTTTAAGCCCATCCAGTGCCACCCTTGCATGGGCAGGGACACCTTTCACTGACCCAGGCTGCTCCAATCCCCAGTGTCCAACCTGGCCTTGGGCACTGCCAGGGATCCAGGGGCAGCCACAGCTGCTCTGGGCACCTGTGCCAGGGCCTGCCCACCCTGCCAGGGACCAATTCCTAATTCTCAGTATCCCATCCAGCCCTGCCCTGTGGCACTGGGAGCTATTCCCCCTTGTCCTGGCACTTCAGGCCATTGCAAAAAGTCCCTTGGAAAAAGTCCCTTTCCTCTTTTAAGTGACTATTTTGCCACATGAATCTTTACATTTAAAATAAACCAGGTTTCGGTATATCCTGAAATGTAATGTTTTCATCTTGTTAACCTGTAGGCTTCTATCAAATAAGATTAGCCAACCTCACTGACCACCTCAGCAGAACAACTCCGTCTGAAATCCATCATCACAGCTCTTCCTTTCATTCCCCCAAGCCTCAGGTCATTTCCTGCACATTCAGAAATCTATGCAGTGTAACCCCAGGAGATGAGGATGAATGGGGGGACAATGGGATCTCCTTTGGCCTGGGATTCTCTGCTGGAGCTAAACCTGACCTAGGGCTACGCATAGTTATTCCACTTCAGCTGCTCCACTGTTGGAGCAATGCAGGGTATCTTTGGCTTGGTTTTAAAGGATCCCTTTTTGCCCAAAAAATAAAAGCTGCATCAAGGTGAGAGCCACTTTAATTATTATATTATTACTATTAATCTCTTATTATATTGTTGTGCCAGGGGAGGCTCAGGTTGGACATCAGGAGGAATTTCTCTATGGAAAGTTGGTCAGGCCTTGGCAGAGGCTGCTCAGGGAGGTTTGGAGTCCCCATCCCTGGAGGTGTCCCAGGAAGCGCTGAATGTGGTACTTAGTGCTCTGTGCTGTGGACAAGGTGGGCATCGGGCACAGCTGGGACTCCACGGTTTTGGAAGCCTTTTCCAACCTTCAAGATTCTATGATTTTATGAAATTAAATATTCTATTATTATATTATCAAGTCAGAAATGAATAATGTTAGGAATATGAAACAACACAAGACTGAGGCGTGTCAGAGGGTGACATGATGCTTGTATCCCCAATTGTGTGTTCTGTTTATGTTTGATATTATGTTCTGTGCTTTCAGGACTGACTCTGAAAGTGAAGGTTTGTTTTGTCTTGTTATCAGCTGGCTCACCTGCCCCCATGGTCTGCTGTCTAGAAGAGTCTAGTGCTGGCTGGCTGGTTTGCTTTGCTTGCTGGCTTTTGCTTGCTTGCTGTGGCTTCTGCTTTTGCCTTTGCTTTTGCTTGTCAGCTAGTTTAGCTAAGCTGTCCAATTTTTTCCCTGGATTGTTTTTTTTTTTTTTTTTTTTTTTTTCCCCTTTCCCTTTCCTGAATATCATTCCAACCTGCTCCAGACTGGGACCTGGGAAACACCAAGGAACACCAAGAGCCTGCACTCTGTGATCTGCAGCAGCCATCCCCAGTGCCCAGAGCAATCCCCAGCGCCCAGACCCAGGCGATCATTCCCAAGACTTTCTGGATTTGTCATCTCTTCAGAGTGGTGAAAGAGTCTTGTTGTCATCTGGTGTTTTTAATTTTTTTGGTGCTGGGAGTGTTTTGTTAAATAAACAGATTCTTTTCCACTTCTCTCTGAGAAAATTCTTCCTGAACCGGGGGGGGGGGGGGGGGGGGGGCGGGGGCGGATCGTGGGGGTTTGCTTTCAGGGAGCTCCTTCCAGAGGTTTTTCTCCCAAATTTGCCCTAAACTAGGACAAGGAGCAATATCCAGGGACATAACCGTGCAAATCTCCTTTCATATATTTGAATATTGGTCCAGATTTAGTCTGTGAAATGGGAGAGTGGAACATTTTTGCTACCACCAGGTAAATGGACCTCCGGGAATTCCTAACACCTCTCAGTACTGAGTAAACACAATGTAAGCAAAGTGTTCATGTGCAGTTGTGCCTCAATCCCTTGACTATGTGCCCAACCCAGGGCAGGGGTGAGCTGGGCTCTTGGACACATTTACTCCAGCTCTGAGGAGCAAAGGAGGAGGAAAAATGTAGAGTGGTGAGAGGCTGAGTGTGACTGACTGCTTCAGCAGAGCAAGGGGCTGCATGTGGGAAGGCTGGGAGTGGTTTTCCATCAGCAGAAATGCCAGAAGGAAGTACCAGTGCAAATCATACTGATATATTCCGTAAGTAATCACTGGAAGATTCTGCTTTGAGCAATGCCCAGGTCTGCATCCAGCCCCACTCACTATCCCTCCCACTCACCATGCCTGGCACTGGGATGGGATCAGCACTGCTCCTTCCTAACCCCTGGCCTCTCTGGCATGCTTGGTGCAGGATCCATGCCATCTCAGGGGTTCATTTATCCCATCAGGGCTCTGCTCTGACCCCCAGTACTGCTGCAGTCCAAACACAAAATGAAAACAGCAGTATAACCACAGGAAGAAGCAGGGCAGTTAAATGAAGTAAAGACCTAATACATGCCACATTTTAGCAATTCCCCCAAACCACACAGCTCAGAAGAGGTTATTTCATCAAGAGTGGTTTGATTACTTGGTTGTAATAGGCAAAGCTTGAGTTTAGTTTACCCTCCAAGATAAAAAAAGTCAGCTTTTCATTAACAACAACAAAAAAGTAGTTATTTAAAAATTGTTGTGATATGTTAGATTAATAGCAGGATCCTAATCACAGTTAAGTAGGTGAGAGATCAGGTACTGGGAGGAAGTAGGCCAGTAAAACATCATGAAGTGATTTAACCTGTCTCTAATCAATGGAAATTCTGCATCTGTTTTATTCACACTATACAATTCATGACTTCTTGACTGTTTCTCTTTCCTCCTTCCTTAAACTTTGAAGTTGCACATTGTTTGCAGCCTGGTACATTGTCAGCTATAACAAGGCCAAGTGATAAGATCATTCTTACCCTTTTGATAAGCTTCTATTGAAATATAGTATGTCTATAAATCCAAACAGAGCTTCCTCTTTAATTTTTTTTTTTTTTAACTCAGATTATTGGTCAGAAACAAAGCTGTTGCTTCTTTTATTGCTAAACAGCAGTAGATGTTCTCCTGCTGCCTAAAGAACTAAAATATAACTGAAATTTAAAACATAACTGAAAACTGCATTCCTCCTTTAATGTCTGAAATTCTTAGTGGCTCTTTCAGCTGACATTCCCTTGCCACCAACCATGCTTTACTTGGAAGGAGAAGAAATAATTTTTTTTTTCACTTCTAAAGAAATTTATATTCATTTAACTGTAATTTCCTGCAAATCCAAATCACCTATTGTACCATCATTAGGACTCAATACTCCTGCTTTATCTACAGTGTTTTACTTTGAGTCTCAAGGAGAGCAAATGTGATATGATGCAATTAATGATGTTCTGAAATCTTCTCCTTTAAAAAAACAAATCCTGGACCTCCCGTGAAGCAGGTAAAATTAGCTACTGACAAAAAGGAATAACTGCAGAGTGATAAGACCAGTTCATCCAGCCACAAGGAGAAGGGACTTAAGTTATTCTGTAATCCTTATGAGAGGAATCTCCAACCCAGCTACTTCAATTTTCACATTATTTGTACTTTTATACTTACTATAAATGAGGAAAATAAGGTGTCATATCCAGATCTAAGTTATCAGGCAGAAATGTGAAAACTCAGGCCTCGAAGTTGTGTGCCTATTGTGCACCTGCAGCTGAACTGTCAGGAGGGGGGAAATCCTCTCAGAGTTGTGGACAGTCAGCTTATATACTATGATTTCTTATTCTTCTGAAATTTATTTACTCTATAATTTCCTCTCTCCTTAGTGACTTGCTGGATTGAGATAGAGACAAGGCAATTCAGTTTTATGGAAATATTTACAAGTCTAGTCCCAGCTTCATTTCAATTGTGGAAGGGATATATTTTCCTAAATTCCACAGATGGAATACACATGCTTATCTAACTTACTGCTACATGCAATAGCTTGATTCTGGTCTAATAATAAAGATTAAAAATTAAATACCACTACAAATATTATTGAAACACTTAAATAGCATATTCAAGCCTATTTCTTCAATGAAATATTTGAAAGTGCAGTGCTTTCTCAATGCAGGCAAAAGAACCACAGAAATTAATACTAAGTTTGGTAGAAAAAAAAACCCAAAACTTGTTATTCCTTTCTTTCAGTAGAAAGCAGACAGAGAGATATCTTAACTGTTCAATTAAATTTAAAAAATGCCATCAGCCACCTTCACATATTAAGAAAATACACTTTGAAATAAGTTTCAGTAAAAAGCTTGTATGTGACAGACATACAATTGTGCAAGTCATACTTCAGTAATAATAGAGGAGGCATCTGTCATTTCTGGGCAGTTCTGAATGCTGGAAACAGTAATAGATCAGAGGAATTAATTGCTGGTCAGGAGGTTTAGGACAAAGATAATCATATGTCTGAAAAAAAGCCTTACTGATCACACAGTGATCGTTCCTTCTTCCCCTTAAAGGCATTTAAAGTGTACAGCTCTTGCATGATGAGAAATTCAGGACAATCTAGATTATCATTTACATTATGTGCTTCAGTGATCTAACAATAATCACAGAATTTCAGTGCAGCAAATGCAAGAGTCTTTTGTTGCAGCCATTAGAGGAATTTCATGCTGGTAGTGTTTCAGCAAATTGCATTAATCTAAGTAATTTTCACCAGCGCAGGCTACCAGAGGGGACAGGGCTGGGGTAGGGATCAGGAATTTCCAATCCCCTCATCAGACTTAGTTAAAGCTTATTTAATAGAAGTATCTCAAAGAAATCACATGTGCAGGTTTACAGATGGAACAGAGCCATGTCTAAGCAACAGCAAACCCAGGGTAACTCTTCTGAGTGAGGTTATTCCCAAATCCACCTGTGCTGATCACATTGTGTGCCTCCTGCTCTGGTACCAGCCCAGGGGCCCACCAGCCACCATCTGAAACACCCCAGTGTCACAGTGGGCTATCAGCAGTGCTGCCTCCGGGACCTCCAGGAGACACCAGCTCCATATGGAATAATTCCATGTTTCATTGGCAGATGGAGACCTCATTAAATAAATACAGGAATACATTCAAAAGGTATTTTTAAAACTCTTCTCCCTCCTTCTCTCCACAAACACTACCAAAGTGCCAAGCCATTGAGTGGGGTGATTCACAACACATCTTCATGAAAAGGTAGCAACATTAACAAGTATTAAGCTATTTTTCTTTTTCCTGGTATGTACATTTCTGTCACACTCTGACTAACCTAAAGGCCTGTACCTGCTGTATCAGAAATCATTTGATTTGGGAGGGAAAATTTACATACTGTCTCACTTCCTGTATTTTGGTTTTCTAACATCAGCTTTTATGTTTCTTTTGCTATGGTTTTGGCTCAGTCAGTGTAGTAAAGACAAGTGAATAAATGAAAGAAGAATAAAGAGCATGATCATACCCATCCAGTAGAAGGGATCTGTTCTTCAGGCTTTATGGGAACCTCTAGACAGTGCCAGTTCACACTCAGACTCATTCTGTGCTTTAATTTCCATCTGGGACCTGCTGCTCCAGGGGAGTCAGGGCCAGTGAGGGTTCCAGGTGGAAGCTACTTCCTTTAGAACTGACATGACAATTCCTCCACTTTGGAGAAGATGAAGATCCTTTTTTTCTAAACCAACAGAGCCCAAACACTTCTGTCTAATAGGTCAACACAGCAAATTTCTATTATTAATTATTTAACTTGAAATTTCTGAGAAAGTCCAGCAGGTCATGGAACCACATTACAGCTGTGTCTTGTTATATCTGGCAGAGCAGTAGCCCAGTTAAACAAATGCTTTATATATATATATATATATACACATTTATGAAAATTTATGAAATATTTTGTGGATGGCAACAATTACAAATCACAGATTTAAACCTGAATGGATAAGATAAAGTTTCTTTAATAAGTATTTAAATAATCTCAGTAACTATAACTTGCATTCAAAACCTTTGGATTCTGCTGCTCCTGCCAGCAATTTTTGGGGATCTGAAAATTTGCTAAATGAGCGATGCAACACAAAAAAATGACAACTGAGATTTGTGAGTAAAGGTGTTATCTTGCATAAACTCACTGCCTCAGAAACTGAGACCCAGAGAAAAAATATGTTAATTTAAACTGGCCTTAACAAAATTGAGTGACTTCCCCAGAAAAATCTGGTGAATCAGTTCAGTTCTTTAGGCAAACCCCAGCAGATGGCATCAGCTGGCCAGCAAAGCCACACAACTTCTCCCGGAGACTGAAACTGAAGCATGAGGAGGCACAGATTAACAAACCACAGAACTCTTCCTCCCAAAAGAAGAATGCTGGGAATGAAGGACAAATCCTAGCACCCATGATTTTGAGGAAAATAACTGGATCACTGCTGCAGAAGAGCTGTGAGCTACACTCAAGATATTATTTTTGTTAATGGACATCTTAAAGCATGAATACTCATGCCTTTTTGCAAGCTTGGCTATTTCTCCCAGATGTGAGATGTTTCCCAGATATTTTATCCCATAGCTGGCATAAGTGAGATCCAATTTTATGCAATTTTTAATGCAACTATAATGTAAATAATGCTGGTTATTAGTAGTATTTTTGTAGAAGATCTACTAGAGTTCAAAGAAATTATATAGAGAATGTCTGGATTATGAAAAACTACTCTGGTCTCATAGTTGGAATATAGAAATGTTTATATTGGCTAGTTGAGTTTATATTTTAAAAATATATAAAATAAAATGAATCAAGAGTGATTTCCCTTGGTTATTAAGAGATCTCGTTTTTATATCCATGCAACAAGTGAAAGCAACAAAGGGAAATTCTCTACCATATGTTGTTTATTGAGCAGCTTTCTATCCAATTCTAGTTTTCAAAACTGTGGGGTTCTTCTGCACTTTGGATTTCTAGCACTGAATAATTTGTCATGCTAATAGAATTTGTTATCTTTTTTGTTATTAACTCCCCTGATTCTAAGCTCATTGTTAACATCTATAGAATGATACACCAGAAACCTGTATTTCTGTGATTTAACCACCTCTTGAATAAATTCAATTTACACTTGTGCAAATAATATAAGGTACCTAAAGTCAGCTTTCCATTTTCTCCCTTCTTTAGTAATTGCCTCAAGAGCCTGAGACTTTATAATGAAAAGTCAAAGTCAGCTATACTGAATAACAAAATGTGTTGTTCACAGCATATGTAACTCATTAATGACTTTTGCTTTTCTCTTTAAAGAGTGGTATTTACTCATTTGCTTAAGAATGAGCTGAATATGAACCACAGCAGAGATGCTGTCAATGGACAGATTTCATATAAATTATTGGAAGCAAGGCAGCATTGAGGTCACTGAGTCAGGATCAGGCCCAGCTGAGCTGGGCTATGTCACAAATGCAGTGGTGTGGTTGATAGGATTTTAAGCTCTGACAGGGAGTGAAATCATGTTGGGGTCGATTCTCCTGCACTAACTGGAGTATCTTCCACTGGTACTATGCTGTTCCCTTAGCTCCCTTTTCCTACCAGACTGGAGGAGTGTTTCCCCAAAAACATTGCACACACCAGCACCTGCTGGTGCTTGGTGGAGTTAAAGAAGCCCTGGTGCCTCAGCTGCTCTGGGGAGGAGAAGGGTGAATGCAAAGGGTCCCTGTGCACATTTTCCACCCGAGCACTGGGATGCCCTTCTCCCAGTGCTGCCTGCCTGGACACCCTCCCCAGCATGGCTGCTGCTCCTGGGGCAGGTACTGACCCTCCTCCAGTGGAAATGGGAATGCGAGGGTTCCACACACCCCTGGTACCCTCCCTACTCCCTCATCTCACTGGAATTTTGAGGGCCTGGAGTAGAAGGTAGTAAAGCAGCAAACTGCCTTTAGTTATTTAATTCCCTTTCTTGAAGTAATTTTGTAACTCACCAGTGCATTCAGGATTCCCTCCCAGGCACCTGCTACGTTTCAAAGGGTTTTTTCTCACAATAAAAGCAGTGAATAAAATGTGCAAGATACAACAAACGTTAGGATATGTCTGCTTTTTGCTTATGCATCCTACTCTAACTGATATCTTATTTTAATACACTACCATGCAATGGAAACTTTCCTTTAAAGCTGAATTCAATTATATCATAATGTTGAAGGAAGTAAGATATTCCGAATCTACAGCGTTACCTTTATTTTTGGAACTAGCTGAACACATAGTTCACTTATTACTATGTGATGATAACATTTTTCTTTTGTTGATTTATTTAATGTGTGGCAAAGCAAAATTATCAGATTTACTGTTCCTGCTTACTGAGCACTCTGCTTTTTAAGCCTCTTACACTCAGAGCTTTCATAGCATCTTACAGATAAACACATAAATATTTACTTTTCCCTCTTACAAAATAATCTACACTTGCTATTGCTCCAGTTGTCATATAATAAGTTAATATCTTTAGAACTATTTTTACATTATTTAGTGTTATAATTAACTCCAGCGTTAATCAAAATATTTTGAATGCAGTCCAGTGGCTGACGAACTGTTTAGATTTACTTTGCTGGAGACAAGTTGAGATACTTTGGTAGAAGGAAGGGAGGGATTTTATTTCACTGTTTAGAAAATTATCAAATTATCTCACAAAAGGGGAGAAACTCTAGAAGAATTAGAAGCATAGATCTTCCATTAATGACATGACTTCACTCATAAGAATACAAAGCCCACAGGCTGCTAAAAGTAGACAAAGATGTGTCTGGCTGTCACGGTTTTGTAGACAGACAAGTGACAGCTGCTGCAGGACCCTTTGACAGATATGGCCCTCCCCGGGTGTTTATTTGAAACGGAGATTGTTTTCCAGCACACTGTGGGGGTCTCATGTGCACAGGGAAGGACACTGTTGAACTGCAGGGGAAGACCAATAGCCATGTCCTGGAAGGGCATACCTTAGGCCCTGGGAACACCTCACAACATAGGGAGAGGAAAAAATCTTTCCCCATAGTGCTCTACAGCACCATGTTAATTAACCCCAGTTCTGTCCTCCCCATTGGCCTGTTGGCCTCACCTGCCCCTTTTGCCCATATATATCCCAGTTCTAGAAAGTCCTCTATTCCCTGTCTCCCCACTGGTCCTTGTATCCCTGCATATCCACCCTGGTATTCCCTATTGGTTGTCACCCTTTGCCCGCCTGTGTACTGCCCCTGTGCCCTCAGATTATTGGACACTGATGAGAACATCTCCACCCCCTTAAACGCAATATTGAAACCTGGACCCTCCTTTGTTCCCCATCTTCTGTCCCTGGATGCCTTCAATGTGGCTTTATTAAACCCATCGGAACTCTATACAGAAGACCTTTCACATCTTTCAGTAGCCGATCTCAGCTACCCGTAGTGTGTGTTTGCGTGGACTGTGTTGTTGTTTGTGTGCCTGCCTGTAATGTCAGCTTATGGGGGGAGTGGGCTGGAGACAAAGAGACCACCCACCCCAATGCTCATGTGGCAACAGAGAGACTTTATTCTCAAGCCCTTCCTTACAAAGGTCATTTGAAAACCCAGTCTGGACACTTTCATTGGTCTGATCACTGAGGCCCTTCAGGTTCTGGCCAGTGAAATGGCTGCAGCCTTGGAAGAGATGTGATTGGGTGAGGCCCCTGTCAGTCAACCCAGGGGCTGCTTAGTGTGCCTAGCACAAACCAGCTTGTATGTGGTAACGCCTGCCCAGAAGCCTTCATATAGAGATGCTTTTGGGAAGGTAGCGGCAACTCACCATCCGCCCAAGCTGTTACAGGAGTGTCCCTGCCTTCATTCCTAAGTGGCAGCTGGAATATTATACCTTTTCTCCAGGTTTTCTTCATGACATTGATGTGATTTTTCAGCTGATGAGAAACCTTTTATAAGTTCTAAACAGAACCAGCAGCAACAATAATGTTTCAGAGCAAAAGAGTAGACACTGACACATGCTTTTCTTTCAAAGTTCAAAAACCAATATTACAAAGAACACTATTTCATTATCTGTCAGATTTTGCACTGCTGTGCACAAGCACTACTCATAGTGAAGTTATTTTGCAGATGTGTGTAAATACTTCTTGTAAATTACTCTTTTATTCCAGAGTGTTGCAATGTGGTTTTGTCCCTAATATCTGTTCTGTTTCCCCCCTGCTTTGTTGATTCAGTCTAAGTTGTACCTTCTCCCCTACCTGTACATCTTCCTAAAGACCTACCCCTTGTTATAGAATGTTCTCTGTTCCTGCTCCTTCTGAGTTGTCAATCCCACATGGTACTGCCCCCTGCTCTGAAAATCCCCTTGGAAATCCCCTAATGTTTTAAGCCTCATTGATTTGTTTGATCTGTTCTCCTCCTCTTGGGCTCCCCATTGGTTTCCATATTGTGAATCCTGTCCTGTGGTCCTCGCCCGTGTTTTCCCTATTGGTTAAAAATTTACCCTCCCCTTGAGACCTCCCCTCCCCCATATATAAGCTCCTGCACATTTTTGCTCTCAGTCTCTGATCCTTCCTTGGAATGAAATAAACAAAAACGGGGGAGATGTGAGAGGGGGCTTGGGAGACAGACCCCCTGAGTTGCCATGGGAGGCATCCCACCTCCCCTGATGTCAATCTTCTGTTGTACCTTCCCCTTGTTCCTGTCTATCATTATGTAAGCCATCCCCCAGTTCTGGAAAGTTCTTTGTTCTCTGTACCCCCATTGGTTCCTTCCCTGTAGCCACTCCTTCCCTTTGTCCCCATTGGTTGTCACCCCATCACTCATCCTCTACTCCGCCCTTGAGCCCTTCCCTCATTGGTTGCTGTATACCCTGACCCTCCTTCCCTGTTGCAGTTATATTCATTACCTGGCCCTCAGCTCTGCACTCTCAGAGCGAGCTCCCTTCCTGAGAGGTTGTTTCCCTTCACTCCCCACTTTGCCTTTCCTTACAATAAACCCTCGAGAAAAGAAAGCCTCCTAAGTGTCATGCCACTGACGGTGGAAGCCTTTCAATAGCTATCCAGTTCCTGAGGACCTGACCCTGTGGTATCCCCAGTGGTCACAGGACCCAGGCACCGCATCTCACTTCTTCTTGCTCCTGCCCTTGATGCTTGTCAGCCTGTGCCATAGAGTTTAAGCCCTACAACTGTATCCTAGCCTGCACTGCTTTCTGGGAATAGCCCACTCTTTGCCTGGTGCCTGGAGCTGGCTGGGGAAAATCCAGCACCACATAAAGAGAATTCATTTTAGTTTCCTGATCACTCTCCATTTTGCTATCCCTTCTCATTGACATGTCAAGATAATTCCTTATAACAGTCATTAAAGGATAAGAACAAGAGATTATAGACAAAAACCGCCCCATCTTCTTGCTATTTGATTTCCAAAATTGGTAAATATCTGGTTAAAGATATGAAACATTGATCCACAGGAGTTTTAGCATCAGGCACTCAACTTGAATTTTGGAATTATAGGTTCTTCATTTTCCTTTCACTTTCAGACACACTTTAAACAAACAGAACACAGAAGCAGAAAAAGGTTTTATTATGGGATAGTTGGTATTCTTCAGTGAATCATGTTGAAGGATGTCAGGTTGCCCATAGCCTGCTAAAAATTAAACCTACTTCATGTGCTTCAAGTGTTACTAAACAACAAAAAAAGACAGGAATCTTCTCATTCCAAAGGGCTGAAATAGGACAAACAGTTTCTGATCAAACCTAATCATCATGTAGGAACATTAATTTTAAAAAGTAATTATGGTAGAGAGAAAGAAGTTAGTATGATCATTACTGTGATGTTCTTCAATAAAGAATTCAGGCATATACTTTTATTAATTCCTTTATATAAAGCACTTTCCTGCAAGAGTTTTTATTATCACTGGAAGAAATAACTCACCTCCTGTTGCTCCCCGCTGCTTTTTGCCTCAGAATTTATCTCCTCCTCATGACCTCAGGAAGTATCAAGAGTCTTTAACATTTATACCCAAACCCTTGAATTTGAATTTTTTCACAACTATTCAACTTCGAACTTTTAGAATGAAACTTCTTACATTATCTTCATTCTTTGGTTGGAGTGTTTTATGGAAATACAAAGCAAAAAGCACACAATTTGTCAGCTGTATAATTCCTTGAAAGAGTTACCTAGAATGAATTTATATTTAAATCTCTTTCTTTCCATATCCATAAGAAATGCTGCTAAATCTCAGAAGTTGGCAAAACAGTCTAAATAATTGAAGTAAAAATTTCCATTTCTTTCTAACTTTAGACGAGATTTTATTGCTCCCTATCTGAAACATTTATATTCAATGAATACATCAGCTTTTTAGTAGGACGAGCTGTATTATTTCATTTCAGGCAAACACAAAAGTGTAAAGAGTTTCTGCCTTGTAAGCCTTCATTTACATGTAAAGAGTAATTTTAAGATAATAGAATTTTGATGGTGGAATTTAGCCATGGCCTAGCAGTTTGTGAAGGAATGTTCTGTCTCCTAAGCAGGCAGAGCTCCTGCTCCTTGGTAGGAATGTTCTAAATACACTAGAGATGACCACAGGAGTCACAATGAGAACATTGAAGGTGACACTGAAATGTAGGAGAGAGGTCAGAAACACAGTCATAAATAGAAATATGTGATGTCTATAAAATTAAGGTGCTAGGACTGTAATAATAAACTACAATTGATCAATACTGAAGGGCTGTTTCTATAGAAACATCTATTTTATTGGCAGTTGGTAACTTCTCAGCACCTTTTGCGTTCTGTTGTTTCATTTACAACTGTTATGTGTAGTAAACATAATTCGTGCCATTCCTTGTATGAAATGTATAATATTGGATACTTGTTAGATTATGCTTGTTTGTATTAGACCCCCCCACCCTCACAGGCGAGACCGGGTGTATACTGGAAACTGATTTACAAGTAAGAGGGTGCAGCTCGGCCAGGAGATGGGCCATGTCTGGAGAGATACAGGGACCCCAGGCGCTGATCATTGCATGAACGGCCCAGGATGGGTATCATGGAAATCCTCGGGCAGATACATGTGAATGCAGCATTCCTGTAAATTTCATCAAGGGATTCAACAACTCCGGACACTGAATTGTTCTTCCTCATCACCAAAAAAGAAAATCTTATTAACCTATGGACTCTGAATGGAAGAAAAGACTGATTACTGAAATCTCAGCCTCAGGCAGAATTTTCCCTATAAAAACCACTTGTGCCAGGATGGAGGTCTGTGGGCATAGAGGAAAACCTCTGCTGCGGCTGACCTCTTTGTTGCACACTCAGGGCCGACCCCGGGCCCGGCTCTATTCTTTCCTTGTGGCTGGCTAGATAAAATTTGATTGCAAAATAAATATGTTATTTGTCATTTTAATTTGGCTGGACAAATTTTCATTTATAACAAACTTGGTGACCCCGACGTAATCTGGTTTGGGGGTATCCAGGGAATTCCCTATCCTTGATCCGGGCGGCGCCCCACTTATTTCAGCAGCTGGACAGGACTGAGGAACTCCACAGAACCAACCAGATTCCAAAAACAGCCAAAAAGCCACATTAAGGAAACGGTATAAACGGGCCCAGAGCTCTCGGAATTCGGAGCTAAATCTCCGAGGCTGCAGCAGCAATTTTTCACTCATAAAATCAACATACACGAAGAGTCCATGCGGGAAAAGGAGCCGTAAGTATCGCATGGTTGAGTGGCGCGTGAGTGGGTGTGTGTGTGAAATGTGACATAGTCACGGCGCAAGAGTGGACCCCAATAAACCTCAGTTCCACTAGCCCGAGAGGGAGGTGGTCGCTACAGGGGAAGCGAAGGGACTCGGGTATACTCACAACACGCATACGACCTGAAACTCTGGGAGTTATGGGGATCCACCCACGGACGGGTTGGGGGAGGGAAGGTATGTTCTCATGGACTCGAGAAATTGGTAAACCTCACCGATTCTGGACTCGGGGAGTCCAGGAAAACAGGTAAAAGAGAGCTCAGTGTTATTCCAACTGAAAACCCACGGACTGGTTTGCCATGCGGTTACTAGGTTGGCAAAGCTTGGTCGGGGACAGACCGATTTAGACACTTGGTAAAATTCAGTCCGGAACAGGACTGAAATACACATTTAGCACACGGGTAACTGACTTCTTGGAATGGCTTGTGGACACTGACTTGGAAATACGGTAAGGAAATCTTTTAAATATGGGACAAGGGAACAGTAAGGTGTGGGGGGGACCTCGGGGAGAAAATTCTAAGCCAGGAAAGGGTAAACACCGGAAGGCAAGAAAAGGTAAGCATTCAAAAACAAGAAAGGGGGAAAGAGACGAATTCACGAATTCCCTGAGATTCTGAGGGAAAGCCCCTTGTGAATTAATGTTTAAAAAAGGCTGCACAGCCCTGTGCAGCCACAGGCAGCATGGCTCTGCTGTTTTTAGAACCTGCGCGGCAGCGGCAGAGGTGGCAGTGCTGGCATGGAGGGAGCGGGGGGGGGCTCTGCCTGCCCCTGCCCTTCACAGCCAGGAGATGGGCCATGTGGATATCATGGAAATCCTCAGGCAGATACATGTGAATGCATCATTCCTGTAAATTTCATCAAGGGATTCAACAACTCCGGACACTGAATTGTTCTTCCTCATCACCAAAAAAGAAAATCTTATTAACCTATGGACTCTGAATGGAAGAAAAGACTGATTACTGAAGTCTCAGCCTCAGGCAGAATTTTCCCTATAAAAACCACTTGTGCCAGGATGGAGGTCTGTGGGCATAGAGGAAAACCTCTGCTGCGGCTGACCTCTTTGTTGCACACTCAGGGCCGACCCCGGGCCCGGCTCTATTCTTTCCTTGTGGCTGGCTAGATAAAATTTGATTGCAAAATAAATATGTTATTTGTCATTTTAATTTGGCTGGACAAATTTTCATTTATAACACAACTAGGATGATTTCAAAAAATGAACATGCAATTAAACACTGGACAGTGACCAAACCTGCTTTTAATCCTGTAACAGTTGGCATGTATTCAGAGCATTGTTGTCTCATCTGCCTTGAATATCCAAAATATTGTGCATATTAGCAAGATTTCCCTGAGCTGCCAGGTGTGGCTATTCCATTTGGAGTCAGTGATGGCCAGAGCCACACTGGGTCAGGAGTTTTATCAGATTTGGAGGAATGGAGTGAGTATTTCCCTGTCAATTGCCATCTCTCAAGTGGCTGTTAATTGCCATTATCATTGTCTGCAGTCCCTCCAGACAGGATATGGTCCCTGAGATGGAACTCCTGCTGGAGATAACTGGGTAAAACTCTGCAAATCGCTGGAACAGCCAGTCCTGCACCTTGGCATAATCAAGGCAAAGCTCAGAAAATATTTTAAAATCCCCTCTCATGTCCAGGTGCCTTTGTCAGCACCTCTAAGCTCTCCCAAGTTAAAGTTGTAAGGTTAGTTCAGTTCAGCAATGGGTCAGAAATTTGCTTTGCAGAGAAAAGGAGGAGGAGCTCCCATTATCAATCCTGCCTTCAGTTGAGGGCTCTGGTCCTTAAAATCTGTTTTACTGTGGCTCCCTCCCCCCCCCCACCTCCAAATTAAATTTAATTTAATGGAAAAATGTCCAACCAGTTCATTGAAGCTATTATTGAAAATACTTAAAACTAACAAATGCCAAGGAAGTTGCATCTTTATTTCCATTAGTTCTTAAATTCCATGAAGTCTAGAGAGATATAACCTAAATAATATTTATGTTCCTCAAACATAACCACAGAACACTGCCAGGGAAGATTCAGAGATTGTTGCAGATGAGCTTAATGGGGGAGCCATTGAAGCCAACAGACCCTTCAGTAACTATATATCTTTACCTTGGTTTTGGTTTTATGATCATAAAATAGTTTGGATTGGAAGAGACTTTGAAGATCATCCAATTCCAACAATATATCATTGTTCCAAAAAATTATTGTTGGACCTTAATAGAGTTGATTTGGAAATCTGAGATGGTTAGATATGAAATGGTCATAGCTTGTATATTTTGAAAGAAATAGGCTAAAAATATTGATATCTCTTTCAGGAGACTTTGCTTTTGCAGACAACTTCTAATTCATCCTGAATAAATACTCCTGCTCCATCCCACGTTTTATCTTAACCACATTGAAATGAAGGTTTGACTTTTCCACTGTCTATCAATAACAGATCCAATGAAATTACTGTGTGTCTATTTTATCCTGTTCAGAATTGTCACAGCTCTGTTAACTGAGAACTCTTTTTGTTCTGTCCATGCTTGTTGATTAATTGATTTTTTAATAATATTTAAGGTATTTCTCTTGCTTATTGTACAAAATATTCATGTGTTGCTAATGCCTAAAAATCCACTTCCCCATTCAGGAGAATAAACTGAAAAGCTATTGGGGGGGGGATTAAAATTTAATTATTTGAAATACATTAGAACACTTCCCTTTCAGTGAACACATAACATAAAATATTGGTATTACCAATATTGTGGATGGGATGTGCCTTGACTTGTCTGGCCCCTGCGGCTGAACCAAATAGTAGCAAGTGCAGTGTTTCACCCCAGAGATATTTTTGGCTAGCTGGATGTCTCAGCTGGGCACATGGGGAACAGTCCAGGTAGGCCAGAGCTCCGGTGGTGGTGGGACGGAGCTTCCTCTTGCAGAGGGTCACTCCTCAGGTTTCCCGCTGTCGGAGAGGCTTTAAGGTAGTGGTGAAGGAAAGGAGTCAGTTCTGATGGAGGGTTTTAATCCAGAGCTTTTATTCTGGCCCGCAGGCCTCTGAATCCAGCAACCCCTCCAACAGAACTCCCCGAATACATGGTTGCTTGCCTTTTTACCTGGGGGAGGGGAGGAGGGAAGGGGTCAAGAGCCCACTAACCAGGTACAGGAGAGGAGGTCTCAAGGGACAAAGGACACCTGGATGGCCCAATGCCCCCTGGGGGTGGAGGGCATCTTTTGAATCTGACCAATCACTTGATGCCCTTCTGGAATGCCAGGAGTGACAGACAGTGACAGTGCTCAGCAGAGGTCAGGGTGGGAAAAGGAGGGGTGATTGACACACCTGGGAGGAAATCATCAGGGGAGAAATCTGGGTTTGGAGGTTAACCATGAAATCCCACTGAAACAATAAAGTCATAGAGTTACAGAATATTTGGGGATGGAAGGGACCATAGAGATCATCTCATTCCAACCCCATGGGCAGGAAGACCTTCACTAGACCAGCTTGTTCAGAGGTATTTATGCTTTTGCATAAGTGGCAAAAGGACTCTTTTTGGTTCTTTTTTGACACCGCGTCTGACCCCCTGGAAGAGAAGCTCTCTGCAGCTAGGTCTCGCTTCCTCCCTTGGACGTGTGCCATGAGTGGCCGCTCCCCGCCTCAGCCACCGGCTGGCAGAGGGTAGCAGTGCGCCTGCAAGTCGGGATTCCTTATCACCAAAGTTGGCTGATGAAGCAATCCATGCTGAGGGTTGTGGGAAAGGAAAAGAGAAAGGCCCTTGTTTGCATCTCCAAGCTGCCTTTATGCTGCCTCTGAACGGGGGGGGGAGAAAGAAGATGACACACTATAGCAGACTTGAAGAGAGGAAGTGACAAGACGCCCCAACCAGGGCTGTAAAGCAATTTATGAAGGAAGGAGGTAACAAGGGGAGGAGATGACATAATAACCCATTAAGAGTTCTCAGGGGAGGAGAGGAGCACAAGGTGGGATTGCAATTTACAATGACCAATGAGGGGATAAAGGGGAGGAGAACATACTTGTTCAACCAATGAGAATCAGGGGTCACATAAATGCAGGGGAAATTTCTGGAGAAAAGGGTAGGGTTTACATTGATTGATGGGGAAAAGGTGTAGCACTACAGAGATTGACACAGAAGGAGCTAGAAAAGGGGACAGGTAGTTGGGCTGATGCATTGGAACAGGGGAGGGTACAACATTGGGCTAAACCACTTCACAAAGGAGAAAGGAGTAACTGTAACTTAAAATGTTGCACTAAAACACATCACCCCACTTTTTCATGTGCATGTTTTAATCCAGCTTGGAAAAGTTAATATCCTAGCAAAGTGAAGAGATTAGGTCTGAGTATAAAGAAGCAGCTAAACTAATACCTTATGTGTGTTTGGAGTGAGGAGCAAGCAATGGTGAAGTTCTGCTTGGAAAAGGAAATCAAATCAGCCTTCTCAGGAGATAACAGTAATTCAAACCAGATATTTCTTTTAGTGGAAACTTAATACCTTTAGACTAAGTGAACCTAAGGAAAAGCCTTTTCATTAAGGATTATCTGTCTTGATTGCAGAGCCCTTATTGAAGAGTAATGAATTTAAGGAAAAATCCATGTAAGCATCAATCTAAGAATTCTGGTGCTAAGACAGGGCAGCTGATCCCCTCCCTTGGATCCCACTGCTGCCACATGCATCTAATCCCAAGTAGAGGAGCTTGTTTGTAATGGAGAACTCTTCTCTGAACAGGGAACTCACAAGGGAAAGCTGGCCTGTGCTTCCAGGCAAGAAGAAAGTGAAAGTAAGACAATTAGTGAGTTGCTATCAGTTTTCAAGGAAGCCATGGACTCAAAAGACCTTTAACAGAAAATGGGGACAAACTCTTACTTATCAATCACCTTCCTATACCCTGTTTTTCTCAGGGAAAAGAAAAAGCATTGACTTTTTCTGTATTACAGTTTATATTTTCCTTTTGATTCCATTCCAAAAACATATGATGGAACAGCTTTCCTGTTTCTTCCCAACTTATTTACCATGGAAGTGCACTGAGCACCAGCACAAGGCAACAGCTGACAGCCAGGGGGTGAAACCTTCCAGCTTTATCCATTCGGGATCACACTCCCACGGCATCCCCCTCCGTGCTTCCAGAGAAAACCTCCTCCACAGGCTGTGTTATCCTTGGGAAGGGTCATTCAGGGTTCCTGGGAAGGGAGGAGTGGATGGAAGTGGTTTGCCAGCAGTGATCATGGAAATGAAGCCCTGAAAACAGAAACTGCTCCCCTAAGGAAGTGTTCCACATCAGAGGGACATCTCACAAACGAGGGAAGCGTCCCAAGAAATGAGGTGCAACTGCTGGGCTGTTTCCTTGGAAATTCTGGCAGATGGAAATGGAAAATGACCCTGCAGAGGCAGCAGAGCAGATAGCAATGATTTACTGCCATGGCCTGCCCACAATAGAAACCAGAAACAAGGAAGAAAAACCTATTGGTAAACATAAATTCATTCTGTCATAAAAATTACAAAAATTACCCCAGAGACCCTCAAACTATAATGATTCAAAAAACTGTATGTAGCTTAATATAATTTGTATTTATCAAAAGACAAAAATACTGGAGCTGTTGTTTCTGCCCTTTTCAGTTTCTAAATACTGAAAAATTCCACCTGCTAAAAGTCAGGAGAGAGACATTCCATCCTCAGCTGAACTCTCTCATTTTTCTGGCTTCAAGTTATCCCCTTAATTGCCTGAGAATTTCCTCAGAGGCTTTATATTATTTATATTTAGTCCGTAAAATTCTCAAAAATCCAAATGTTTAAGGTAATGCTCTATTGACCCTAATCTTTAATATCGACAGATATTCTGTATTGATTTCAGTAAGTCCACAAGATCTCTTTCCCCCTGCTCCCTGATGTGGAAAGAAAGACTCAGTTATTGCTTCTCTTGGTCAAAATCAGCCTGATTTTCTTTCTCCTTTGAATTAGAAATTGTAGAAACATGTAATATATAGCAGTATTCAAAATTATATAATTGCATTAACAAAGCTTAAGTTGATCCAATCTTCCTAACAGAGTAAAAGAAAATACTGAAATTTATTTTTTACTATTAGCCTCATTTTGTGAGACCAAAACTTCCAGGAATGAGGTAATATTTTGATAAAAATGTCCCTGCAACTTTTGTTTTACTCCTGAATGATGAAATCTCTGTGGAATAAAGGAGAGGCAACCTGTACCTTGGGAAACTCTGCCACGAGGTTGGGTAAACACTGGGAAGCAACACATAAAAATAACTTTCTCAGAGGAACTTCTTGATGCCATCATTCTTAAATGATTAGTTCAGATTACTACTGAGCAGGCATTTGGCATTTTCATTTGGCATGTTTTTGTCTAAAAGTTAAGGTTCTGAGAATTTTAATCTTAGCTCAATCTTGGTGTTCATCCTGGACCAAAAATCCTTCAATCTGTAAGTATTTTTGATAGGAATAATCTGATTTTACTCAAACATGTAAAAGGAAAAAGAGTCACATAAAATCCCCAACAATCCCTCTTCATCTAACAGCCTGTTACTGTTCCCCATTGGATCTGAAGAAGGTCTTATTCTCAAATCTATTATGAACTTGTGGCTTCCAAAATTCCAAAAGCTTTAGTGTAATATAATTTAAAGTTATTAAGTCAGTAGTGAAAATAACATTTATACATTCAAATACCAGTATTATTTGTTTGGTTCTTTCTCAACATTTGATAGAAACACCTTATTGCTACAGAAATTATGAAGCCTCTTTCAGAGGATTGGAATTTGTTATTGTGATTTAAAACATAAGTTAGAGCCAGACTACACAAAAGCACCAGTGGTATGTAAATACAGAAAGAAAAGTAGTGCATTATATTTTTTTATATTTATTTTCTTCCATGATTTGTGTTTCCAGCCTTTCCCAACATCAAAGATTCTGTTGGAAAAACCTCACAGAATCATTAAAATTGGAAAAGAGGTACAAGGCTGAGTCCCAGCTGTGCCCAGTGCCCACCCTGTCCCCATCACAGAGCTGAGTGCCACCTCCAGTCCTTCCTGGGACACCTCAAGGGTTGGGAACTCCAAACCTCCCTGGGCAGCCCCTGCCAAGGCCTGAGCACCCTTTCCATGGGGAAAATTCCTGCTGGTGTCCACCTGAGCCTGCCCTGGCAGGCCTGAGGCCATTTCCTCTTGTCCTGTAACTTGTGGTCTGGGAAAAATGTCCAATCCCAACCACCACATTACATGTTAAAATGGGTTGGTGATTTCCTGGATCACCTGTTAACTTTTATTTTTTTTTTTAAATAAGATTATATTTTGCTTGTTGAGCCCTTGGGACATTCAGATTCACAGTTTTTTTCCCTATGCAGACACCAGTGTCTGGCATTGGTGTTCCTAAAAGTTCTTTCCCACATTTCAGGATTAATCCCCTGTATGATTTGAGCAATCAGTAGCCAATGAGAGCATTCTGGTCTTGTGGCTGCACTTAGGCCAGCAGACTAAGAGTTAAAGGAAGAGGCCCAGGTTAATGTTGCTGCTCTCTCTTGGGCTGCATGAAGCTTTTTTGGAATGTTATTCAAAGACTAGTCCTGTCCTCAGCTCATTTCTTAAGGCAAAGCCTGCAGTACTCGAACCTGTCTGCTTCAAGCCTTGATTAATGTCATTAACTGCCGTTCTCCCTCTCTCCTCAGAGCTGCCAGATGGAATGCTGAAGATTATTCTGCATCATTTAATTGGACTTTATAATTAAAAAATGGTGAGTGCTATGGACTCTGTTTTGCCCCTTTGATCCCAACACAGACAAACAAGTTTCTCTAATCACTAATTCCCCCATGTCCCCTCTCAGAGCCTGCCTGAGCTCATATGCCTCTTATCACGCTGTATATGTTCTTTTTGCACCATTCTTCAAAACTGTGGAGACAAATTCTGGTCATACGTGTTTTTCCCTTTTAAAAAAGTCATCCTACATATGGAAATGCAGCTCTTTCTATGTCCTCCTGTGCATACCTCCCACAACACACAGCAAAATAGCAATGTGTGCCCAAACCATACATATGGCTCCTGTAAAGTCAGCTCCAGGACTTTGGGAAGTTCAGCTAAGGATAGTTTTGAGAAGTGACTTTCTGCATAATTTTTGGAATTGCCAAACTGAGCAAAGGCAATTATACCTCTGCTTTTGTTTGTAGCAGCAAAGTGCATCTGCACACACAGGAATTGGCATAAAAGTTTTGCACAGTGCTTTTAAAGCAACTGCTTCTACCTTTCGCTATGTAAACAGTATCACTGCAGGTAGAAGTAATATAGGAAGACCTCAATATACATCAATTGTAACAAATGGGGGGGGGGAATTCTCTTTTCTTTCTGAGCTTGCAATGCATGCCACAATGAGAGAATGTTCTCATGCATGTAAAATGTACAGTGAAAATGGCCCACAATGACTGAAATGTCCTCCTTCAGAAAAAGAGACAGAAATATGGAAAGTACCATCGGTGGACTTCAGTGTTGTGTCTCAAAAAGGCTTCTGGACTGGAGTCCGATTTATTGATTTATATGAATCAGTGTGGCTCTGACAAAAATTGTTCCCTGGCAGGGTGGGCAGGCCCTAGCACACAGTGCCCAGAGCAGCTGTGGATGCCCCTGGATCCCTGGCAGTGCCCAAGGCCAGGTTGGACACTGGCGTTTGGAGCAGCCTGGGACAGTGGAAGGTGTCCCTGCCCATGTTATTAGAGTTTCTTTCTAATATCTCAAATATGGCACTATGAGACACTTTTCATTTTTGTTAAGCAGGCCCATGATTTATGTGCTGCATTTTGAATCATGTCATATTTCTAATGGAAGCATTTCCCTCCTGCCCCCTCCAATTTGCCTCATACAAATTCTTCTCTTCTACAGTGAATTTTATTTTTCATGAAAGAGAGTTAGTTCAAAAGAAGCAAGAGTTGAAGTGTTAAATGTCATATGGAGCTGTAGAATAGCTGGACAAGGATCCACAACTGCACAAGAAGCACCAGGCAATCCCTTGCAGGCCAAGAGGAAGCCTGGGATCTCTTAAAGACTTCAGGGCTGAGAAAACAACTGTATCCATCAGTTCATATTCCTTTCAAAGTGCCAGGAGACTACAATGGCAAATCAAATCAATAGATTTTCTTGAAAAAATGTTTGGTCCTAGAAAAGCTCTCCTGTATTGTACAAATAAATAGAAGAAGCTGATGAAGTCTGGAGGAAGAAATGCTCAGCAACTCTCTCCTCAAAGGCTCTCCACACCTCAGTGAAATATTGTGCCAAAATAGACTTAGCTGTACATATTTCAGGCCAAAACAGATATTTATTTTCATCATAATACAGAAAAAATTATTTGAAACTGCTGAATTATAACTCAGTTGTACAATTTCTAAAGAAAGCTTTTCAGCTCTTGACTGTAATATTTAGTGTTGTCTAAGTGTAATTATGAGATAATTGAGATTCAAGTCTGTGTGTGTAATTATCTAAATCCATAAATTATAATCCAAAAAGGTAATAAAACCAGTCATTTTGAAGAGCAAACAACAGAGCCCATAATTTTCTGCTGTTTCTGTGCTCAGGATCAGCAGCACACAAAAGTCAAAATGCTGGTTGACAAAGGAGGCTGCCCATCACCACCAAGACTAAAGAAAATTATTTGACAAAAACAAGGCCACTTTCTTGTTACACTTGTGGGGTTATGCAAAAAAAAAAAAACAAAAAAGAGCCACTGTTATTTCAGCATTGTACATTTCTCTGTAAACAGCCATGATTGATAATATGACTCAGAAAAAAACTATACTTAGCAAAAAGCATGCTTCTTTGTCATTAGGGCTTTTCTTTCCAGTTTAGACCACAGTTATGAGCAAGGAAAAGTAATGAAAAGTAAGTAGTTTTTTAGTTATTTCCGTGCTTTTCCTTTTACTCCTCTGTTCTCATGTATTTTTTCTTTTGTAAATGTTAAGGTATGTAAAATAAAGTTTTATAAGGAAGAGAGTGTGGAAGTAGAAGGCTGGAAATGTGTCTGTCACCCAAAACTGAAACGCAACTGCTGCACTTTTTTGTGGACACACCTCTGTATTTTTGTGAGGAACAGGAACAAACTGTGGTGCTGTGGTCATTCTTTGTGAATGACAGCACTCAAACAACCTAATGAATAGTTTAGTCAGAAATAGTTTCATAAGCCACAGTCAAGGCATATTAAGAAACCAAGAGTGCCCCGCCTTATTCCTCCAGAACTACCTGCCAAATCGATGGATTTAGGGCACAAGACTACTCTCTGGAAGTCATGTGGGAAATAGTGTCAGTGCTTATTAAATTGCAATCTGCAATCAGATATTACATTATAATATCTTAGAATCATTGTAGGGAATCATAGAATGGTTTGGGTTTGAAGGACCTTAAAGAACATCTCATTCCACCCCTGCATGGCAGGGACCCCTTCCACTGTCCCAGGCTGCTCCAAGTCCCAGTGTCCAGCCTGGCCTTGGGCACTGCCAGGGATCCAAGGGCAGCCACAGCTGCTCTGGGCACCTGTGCCAGGGCCTGCCCACCCTGCCAGGGAACATTTCCTTATTCCCAATATCCCATCCAGCCCTGCCCTCTGGCAGTGGGAGCCATTCCCTGTGTCCCGTCCCTCCATCCCTTGTCAATTGTCTCTCTCTGTCTTATACATCATATACTCTTTGTCTCTTTTCAGAATGTATGAGAAAAAATTTTTAAATAAATGTTGCTTGCTAGCTCATTAAAGTCACTCAGAATGCTGGACAACTGAATGCGGATCAATCATTCCTCATTATACAGATATAAATTTCAAATGGCCAAATGCAAAAGGTAAGAGCATATTGAAATTCACACCCTTTAGTAAACTTGCAAATCTTACTAGAAATAAATATGCTTTTTCACCCAACTCATGGACACAGGATTTTATACACAGAATTTCTGTTTAATGACACCTAATGCGTTTCATAAAGGGACACACAGCAACATTTAAAAAACAATTAATTAATAAATTGCCAAATTAGGATTGAAGCACATACAGATTATTTATATTTACATTTCAAGGTACAGAGGCTTAAGAGGGACTATGATGTCAACTGTGAAGTGTTTCAAGGTGGCATTCTTTTCACCCCCAGAGCCTTGCATCTATAGTTTCTAAATTGTTGCCTGTTGCAATCATCTTTATTGTGACCCCCAAAATTAAAATAAGAAGCACTTTTTTTTGGTCAGATTTTGAGTCCATTCATAATTGCTGGGACTCAAAATATTGTAACTGTTACCTTGGCTACAAGTCTAGCTAAGAGGCCTTTTTAAATGGCCTTTTTACATTCTAGGAAAGGCAACATAAAACACACCTATGGGATATATAAGAATCTCTGAGACTTTTTCAGAAGTGAGATTCAAGATGCTTTCTTTTTTTTTTTTATCTTTTTGCTCTTCAAAATGTTTTTGAGCTGGTAATCAGCTTACCCAGCTGAGCAGAACATCTGGCACCCTCACTGCGGGCTGCAGGTGATGGAGAACCAGACTGAAACAGATGTGGCCACTTAACTTACCTGCATCAACACTCCTGCTGTAGTCAGGGCTCCTAAGGCAGTGACGGAAACACCACACAATCTTTCTGAGAAGTTCTGAAAAGTTACATGGAGCTAGCAGAGATTGACAAATTCTGGTATCTGAGTAATAAAAAAACCCAAAACATTAATTGTTATTGATTGAATTGCCCTGTCATCAGTACAGCAATATTTCATAGAAGTGCTAGAAATATACTTTGCTCATTATAATATAATGTGCACAAATCTTTTATTTAAAATTCCTCAGTAAATCTTTTGCATAATTAAAGTTCCTAACGCTTAAATACTCTTTCTGCCTGATCATACAAAGCCAGTCTACAATTGTGTGGTCCTCTTGGCTTGGAGAATTAGGAGAAAACACTACAAGGAAAAACATGATTTTTAACAGACTGTGATGTAATGAGTTTCTGTGAGAAAGCCTTCCATTGTCTAACTTATTTTAAACAGCACTGCTTTTTATGGAATAACAATAGAACTTCTTACACAAATTAGTGGCGGCTTTTAAAGTATCATAATGCATAACATGCATTTTTTACTATTTGCGTTTTTTAACTGTTATGTTGTTCCAGAGAAACAAATAGGCCCAACACATTAACCTAACTGTTCCTTATATGAAAATCAGACTGAAAAAACTCAGTTTTTGTAAACCTTCCCAAAGATTAAAAACAAGAACCAGGCAAATTTGTATTTTGCTACTTAGCGATGAGTTTCTTACCACTGAAATGTCTAAAAAATATGCTTTTATCAGCTGCCAAGACAATAGCTTTCTTATGATCCAAGGTCCTGAATGCATGTGGAATTAAATAGGGAAAACACACTTTTTTTTGCCACTTTTGATCTCTAGTCCTTCTTACTTTTGGTAAATATTTTTTTTTTCTATGCTGGTAAATGCCAAACAGTAAAGAGAAGGAACCAAAATGGACTCTCTCCTCACTAGCGATAAAAACTGGCATTTCCTTTCATCTAGAAAAACTTATGGAACACCCTGCTTTAAGTCTTCTGACCATCCTGCTCTTGAAGTGACAGTAAATGGTTGCAATTCTCATAGATTAGGGAAAATTCAGAAAATAAACACCCTCACTGATAATTTTGATCACACAGAACTTCTGCATTACTTTCCTTGCAGCACAAGAAGATCTGAGCATTCTCCAAGGGATTAAATTTGGAAATTTTGCAAATATGGGCAATGAAGAAAGTGAGAGCCCATGAGATCCTTGTTGGCCTGTCAACATGGACTTTAACACAGTCTTTGATTGGGAAGGCAAGAGGAAATATCCTGGTCCAAGCTTTTCTGCTGCAACAGTTCCTCTCCATCTTTGTTGGTCCTCATTTTCTCCCATTGTTAAAGACAAATTTGGGAGAAATTTGGGTGAAAGAAGAGGAGAGCAAGGCCCCCTGTGGGAGCAGCCCAGTCAAGCTCTGCCTCCTTCGGGTGTCTGCACAAAAGGCTGAGCCATTTTCCCAGCTAATTCATGGATAAATCCCTGTGATAAAGGGACCATCCCACAGCAGCTCAGGAGCATTCCTCCACATGCTCCACTTGTATCCAGGCAACAGGAACAGCAGGGCGAGCTAGAAGCAGAGGTGGGATGTCAGGGTAGGTAGGGATCCAGGCACAATTTCACTGATGAGGGCAGAGGGCAAAGGTAGGGTGTTGATTAACATTTGAATCCATTAGCATACTCAAATAGTTCAACATCTTGTTTGAGGTGTTGCATAAAGACACAGTGAGAAAGTGTTTACGTGAAGAATTAACTGTAAAATTCCATCTCCCTGCTAAATATATTTAATCTTTCCCTCTGCTCTTCTGCTCACCAGCCCTCCTAATTTGTATTTCTATTCAATATTGACTTTGTGATAAGTTCAGCCCCCTGTGTTAGCCAAGACTGTAGGACCAGATGGCAGAAATTTAGGTACACACTATCCAGCTGTTAGCAAAGGTATTTTGGTTTCCTACACATTATGGAGTATTAATTATAGCCAGATTAGCTAGAACAAGGAGCATAGCAATTTTTCAAGCATGACTGCAGTGAAAAATAGTGAGTTTTCTCCTCCCATGAAGAAAATACTTTAATAATGCGTCGTTTTTATCACAGAGACAATTCAAAATCTATGGAAACTTAGTTTGATACCCAGAGATCCATTGGAAAATTACAGTATCAGGCTTGATATTGTATAACAGAGAACAGCAATCCCAGTAAGCAAAGCAAACACATTGGCAGTGTGACACATTAGCAAATAAAATAGTTCCATTTAAAACATTTAGTTCATGTAATGTAGATCCCAGTTTTATTTAATTCAGTAAATTGTCAGAATAGTTCTCCAGAATGGAGACAATTTTTCTCATTTTGAGAAAGCTTGTGTGTAAAAAAACTCAGAGCAAAGTGCTTGTAATAAGAAGCCAAGAGATTGTTTTAGGCTGATATTAAATGGCTTTATTTTATATAAAATATCATTTCTGTATATAAATAATAACCTGAAATTAAGAGAATGAACCCAGATGGTGGAATTTACCTCCATTCCTTTGAAACAAAATTAGGAAAGTACTTGAGTAAGGGCTGAATTAATTGGGGGGGACCATTTCCTGCCATTCCTGTGGAGTGAGAGGGATCTCCAAAAATCCCCTCACCTCAGCAGCAGCTCAGCTGAGCAGGAAGCAAACTCCAGACCTCTTAGGGAGATGTCTCTCCTCCTTTGAGTCACTTTCTCTCCAGATGTGGATCACTGCTAAATGGTTGAAAATGCATTTAGTTTTTATTTCATCCAGTAGGTTAAAACATTTAGGTGGATTAGAGAGTAATTTCCTTAACTCAGCTGTGGCATCAGGTTCTAATGGTATTCTGGCTGTCTGACTGAAAGACAGAAAAGCACATTTCAGATGGAATAGTGCCTGTGGCTACAGAAAACAGTCTAGAGGGTTAAGATTTAGGTGGGAAAAAAAAGCCAGCTAATGAAAAAGTGCTAAAGCAGCATAAGTAGAAGAGGGGCTGCTCATACCATAGGAATTGTGCTGCTTCATTGTTTATGTCACAAAGTTTTAACTATGCATGCCTTGGACTCATCCCACAGAAATTCCTAATTAACTCCTTGTGGCTCTACATTCAGCAGAGCACAGGTGACCCAAGCCTGCAGTTCAAGCCCAAATCAAGGGGTTTATAAACAGAAAGCTGCAGACAAAATACAGGAAAGCAGCCCAGATATCCTTAAGATAAAAACTCTGAAAAACAATGGTGATATGAATTACTCTTAATAGAAACATGTTGAAATTATCCACCAAAAAAAAGGGATTGACAATAAAAATGGGACTTGGTCCAGATTTATATTCTCAATAGTTTCTCTTTTTGAGTGGAGCTGTAATTGTTCTTTTTGGCTCAAGAAACCATGCAAGGCAACAAGCTGCTTCCCAGTGCAAAGGTTCTGCACCTGGGTCGGGGCCAGGACAGCCACCAGGATCAGTCCAGGCTGGGGCTGAGCAGCTGGAGCAGCCCTGGGAGAGGCCCTGGGGGAGCTGTGGGGCAGAGCTGGCCCTGCCCCAGCCGTGTGCTGGGACCCCAAACCCCTGCCCTGGGCTGAGCCCAGCGTGGGCAGCAGGGGAGGGGATTCTGCCCCTCTGCCCCTGTGCTCAGGTGAGACCCCACCTGCAGACCTGCCCCAGCCCTGGGCCCAGCACAGCCAGGACCTGGAGCTGCTGCAGAGAGCCCCGAGGAGGCTCCAGGATGAGCAGACAGATGGAGCAGCTCTGCTGGGAGGAAAGGCTGGGAGAGCTGGAATTGTTCACCTGGAGAGGAGAAGCTTTGGGGTGAGCTCAGGGTGGCCTTGCAGGGCCTGAAAGAGCTGCAGGAAAGATGGAGAGAGACAATTGACAAGGGAGGGACAGGACACAAGGAATGGCTCCCACTGCCAGAGGGCAGGGCTGGATGGGATGTTGGGAATTAGGAATTGTTCCCTGGCAGGGTGGGCAGGCCCTGGCACAGGTGCCCAGAGCAGCTGTGGCTGCCCCTGCATCCCTGGCAGTGTCCAAGGCCAGGCTGGACACTGGGGCTGGGAGCAGCCTGGGACAGTGGAAGGCGTCCCTGCCATGGCAGGGGTGGAATGAGATGTTCTTTAAGGTCCCTTCCCTCCAAAATATTTCTATGAATTCATGGAGTGAGATTTTGTACTCCCATTTTCCTTTCAGTAAAATGCCAGGGCTGGATTTATTTCTTTAAATTCACCTGCCTACTGACATTTCAGATACCCTGAGGATCCCTGCCCAGCCTCTTGTTGGTGATCCAGACTGGCATGGGTGTCTAATTCCTGCATCACACCTGCCAGACCCTTGCTGAAGTTCTGGATGTCACAGGACCTCAGCATGTCACTGAACAGCAATGACTCAGCTTCTAATCCCTAAGTCTCTTGGCTTTCTGTCCTTGAGATTCCCAATTTACTAAAGTTAATATATGCAATGTAAAAGTTCAAACAGCACTGAAAAACTTGGACAACAATTATAGAAAGAAAATGGAATACCAAATAGAAGGAGAATCAAAGGAACCTCTACAATGAGTATTTCCAAAATCTAAAGCTCAAGTTACATAACTTTTAGGCATCAACTGAATAAATAAAAGGGTAAAAGTGGAATACTATGTGGGTGATTTCTGAATAGAAGCACAGTTAATTCCAGGAATATAGTCCATGGAAACAAAAAAAAAAAAAAAAAAAAAAAAAAAAATCTAAGTTGGATTATTAAATAAGCTATTACTTGTCTGAACACTTTATATATTTGCAGCCTTTTAGCATGATCAGTGACAGAAGGCATGAATTAGCTTATTTCCTTTCTTGTCAAATTATTTGCTTAGATTTTAAAGGAGGGAAATAACCATTGTCAGTCATATGAATTGAGTACATCATTATGTACAAGCATGCTTTAAACAGCAAAATATCATGTCAAAAGAGGTTGCTTACCTACCAATTTCGTTAAAATCATTATTTGAATATTCTCTGACTGATGTCCCAACAATGCATCTCATCTTACACTTTGGATCACATAATTTTCCTTGTGAGTTTCACAAATGGAGAAAAAGAATCTCAGAAAGTTTTTTTTCACATTTTCTGTTTTAAAAAAAATCAACATTTAAAATTTCTGTTTCGAGTGCTTTCTATTTACAAGCTTTTTTTAAAGTTAATAGGGGAAGTGCAAGAGTTCTTCTGTAGACATTTTATGGCTTTTTAAAATATTTTTATTTTAATAGCAGACTTTCACTCAGTGAATTTTCTCCCAGACAGAGCTCCAAAATAAATTAGTTCCTGAGGGTTAATGCTTACTGTCATCTGTTGTACGACACCATCAGGGATAAGTTTCTTCCAAAACAATTTTAACATCCTTTTCTTCTTCAGTAAGACTTCAGATACTGTAAAATTGGTAATATTTCTGATGTAAAGAGAAGGTACTGAAAAGCTGGAGCTGGTGCCAGTGGCTTCCTTTACCTGAGTAAAATGACCAGCAGTTTATTAGCAGGGTTTGACCCAATAAACTTTATTTCTATTTAACAGACTCTAACTTTTCCAAACTTTTTCAATAATTTGGTAATTTGTATTTGGAATAATTTGTGTAAAATTTATTAACACAAGCTTAAGTCAACCTGGCAAAAAAAAAAAAAAAATAGGAAAATGGGAGAAAAAAATCCCTCAACTTAAGGAATGTAAATTATTTTGCAATTTTTGTGATACCAAGAATTGGCACAAAGTCTTGCTCATAAGGAAGGAATATGAAGCATTATCTCCAAGGCTCCTAACCTAGTGTAGACTTTCACTGTACACACCATTAAGCAAAATATCCCATTTTGGCTGTGCTAGGTTCACACATCCTGGGAGGGGTAGTGAGAAGGGAGGGGAGAGGGAGAAAGCCCTTGGTATTTCAAAAGAAACACATGACAAGGTAGTTTTGTGTCTGGCTTTTTGCCCTGGTTTTTGTTTCTGTTCCCAGCAGCAGCCCTGTCCTGGGCCAGGGAGTCCCTGAGACCTTTTGTGCTCCTCCAGCTAGAGTGAGACACAGATACTTCCCTCTTTTTCAGGAGCCTGCAGGTCTGGCTCAGCTCCAGAGCAGGATTCCAGTTCTACACAAATCCATTTACTCTCCTGAGAGCAGAAGCTGCTGTGTAAAACAGCTGACACAGCTTACACCATTGCTGCCATTCGAGGCATTGCTTGGTGTCTGTCTGAGATAATATTTGGACCCTGGTGCACCTAGACAAGAAGTTTCCCTTGTACACTGCCTCAAATGCTTTCCATAAAGTAACCCAGATAAAAAAGAAATGGTCAGCCTTGAGCTTACATGGCTACATAGAGAAAGTCACAGCCCCCTAACTAGATGTCTAATTAGACACTACTCTCATGCCCTTTCTGAAACTTTGACATCAATTACACACCAGAAACTTCTGAGTATGACAGAAATGGAATCACCTCTCTCATTTTGGAAGCATTAACTACTGGTGACAGGGGGTTGTACTCTGCTGAAAGAGGTGTGTGCAAGCAAAGGCTGAAGTGGAAGTAATTAGTCCATTAAATATTTCACAGAGAAGCAATTCCCTTAGATTAAACACACAAAGTCCTTTTCAACCCAAGCTGGACAAAACCAAGCAAAATGTCAAGCTATTATGTTAACACTTTCCAACCTCAGGTCTTTATTAGCTCTCCGAGACAAAAACCAAATCAAGCTTTCATGTCTGAACATGGTGAGTAGGATGCAGGTGATGCAGCACTACTGTCACACATTTGGATCATTCCTCACCAATCAGAGAGAAAAATGTCAACTGAGATGTTCATACAGAGTTTGACATTTGGGTAAGTGAATATAACCTACAAATCTGGCTTTCTTTTTACATGCAACAGAAAAATACAAAAGTAATGGAGACAGGCAAAGCAGAGTTTGAAATAATCATAACACAACATCATATTAGTCTAGATCCTGACTACAGGGTCTAATCTGAGGCCTTGTTCCAGCAGCTGTGTGTCACCTCAGAAATTAATTATAAAAAATTCAAATAGAGAGCAGCATTGTGTATTTTTCAACTCCAGCCAAGTGAGGTTGTGATCGCTAAATAGGTTCTGCCAGGGAATGCTGTGTCTGCAGCTACAACCTACAAATGTAGGACATGCAAAACACAGAGCACTCTCTCTCTGCCTCACTATTTGTTAGAGGAACCTCAGCCCGCCCCAAAGAGGAGGTGCCTCTCCCTCTCCCCCTGTCAGTCTGTGACTCATCTGAGTCTTCAATTAAAACTGGAAGTTGGTAAGATGAGCATCACCCTCTATAATTCTCCCTCAAAATTATGTTATTGAGTTCAGAATGAGAGGTGTAAATAGCGTTGAAGGGTGACAAACATCCCCAGTTGCAATTCTCCAAATCTGAAGCATCACCCTGTGTTTCTCCCTAAGCTTTGCTACTCCAAACAACTCAGTAGAGGTTAAAAATGAACAGAAAAAAGAAAAAGAAAAAAAAAAAAAAAGGGATAAAACAAACAGGACAGAGTGCTGCTATCAGCACTGTCTCTGGCTTTGGAAGAGTGCGCTGAAAAAAACCCACACAACACAGAGGTAAATGCCTCATATTTGGTTTGGTTCTGTTGAAACTCTATTTTTTAAAACAATTTGCATCATATCATTAATGGTGCTTAAAGCTAAAAGTTAAAAAAGAAACCTCAGTGCTAAATTTCAGCTAGTTTGTCCAAAAAAACCCTTTTGAAAACAATTTATTTCCTATTTCCTATTGACACAGTTATTCTAGGATATGCATTTTAATTACTCAATTTTTAAAATTTCATCAGGATTTTCCAGATATAGTTTTCTCTGATATATTTCTGAAAAAGTTCTATGATCATAGAATCTTAGAATGATTTGGGCTGGAAATGACCTTAAAGCTCATCCAGTGCCACTCCCTGCCATGGGAAGGAATACTTTCCACTGTCCCAGGTTGCTCCAAACCCTGCCCAACCTTGGAAGCAGAGATAACACCATGGACATAAACCAATATGACTGAGTTTTATTGTCCCAAACAAGATTTAAGAGATGGCATTTAAGTCAAATAAGGGAAAAATACTAATCAAGGCTCATTCTTTGAGAATAGGGGTAAGAACAGCCCCTGCTGCTGCAGAGCTCCACAGCCTGCAAGAGGAATCCACCAAGGGTTGAATTTTTCAGGTGCTGGACTCCAAGAAGGTTTGGACAATCTTGCTCACTTTTGAAATGTCTGTTTTCTAAATGAGAACCAAGCTTTTGGAATTTATATCCTAAGTTTTCAATAGAGGCAAGCAATTTCAAAAGTATGTGATTCTCCATAGCTTTTCTCCATAGCAGCACTGTAACTTCTGTAAAAGACTCACTCTCTGGAAAACATGGTGTTGCTTTTAGCATAATTCTCAAATTAAAAAAAAAAAAAACAAATGACAAAAAAAAACATGGAATTTTGCTGTTGATAGTAAATATTGCTATAGAACCTTCAACACCATCATGTAAATCTCTTTACCATGTAATCAAAATAACTTCTACAAAAGGATCCACTCAAGAAGCAACTACCTATTCTCACACATGAGAAGTCCGGTCTCAGTTCAGCAATTACATAGAAGTACAGAATCTAACAGTAAATAACCCAAAATTTCTCTCCTACCCGACACTGAAATCATCATGAAGCAATGCCTCTCCAGAATTTTTAATATTAAGGCACAGGAAGGATATGAAAAACTCATCAAGAACAAATCTGCTCTTTAGCAAACTAGGAAAATGCTGATCTGTCAAAGCAAACATGAACAGAACAACGAATCATGGATTTGTGTTACGAGTTGTGTACATGTCAAAGGTTAAAGGGATTCAGATTCTCAGTGATTTTAAATCTAAATGGCTCCAAATATTTTAGATAATTTATTTCATCTGAATTAAGAGTGGCTTAATAATGAACAAGACTATTCATAAGCAGCAGCGTTAAACTCCCAGCTCAACAGGAGGTGTAGTTATACTCAGTATATGGATTTGTAGGCCTGATAAAAGGTGTGTCTAGTATAACCTCACTAAGGTTACAGCACAGCAGAACACATGGATCCCAAGCTTCTGTCAGCAAGCCACGTGCCTTTGATTACATAACAACCTGATCAGTATCCTTGGCAGATTTTTTAGC